>NW_012149619.1:2263906-2369504 GCF_000956105.1 Propithecus coquereli
GTGGGTCTCAGCTGGTGTCTTGCAAATGTTGCAGCCTCAGAGCTTGAAGGTTGGCGGCCATGTGTTTTGGTCCCACATCTCCAGCGGTGGATCTCATGGGCCCTGAAGGCAGCCCTGTGGAGTTACGCTGGTGAAAAAGTGCATGCATTCAACCCACAATATTTCCCAAGTGCCCATCATGTGCCAGGGGCTGGGGGTACAGCCATGAGTGAGACAAAGATTATTTCTGCTCTCATTAGAAATGGACACTAAATTAAATAATTATAGAAATAATTACTCCTGCGGAAGAGGAGAACAGGGTATGAGAACAGGTATGAGAGTGTGTAATAAGGAAGATTCACCTCGCTTAGAGGATCTGGGAAGGTTTCTTAGAGGAAATGATACTTAAGCTGAACATTGAAGTATCATTGGTAGAGATTAGCCAGGAGGAGAAGGAGAGCAGAGTTTTCCAGGCTGAAGGAACTGCATGTGCAAAGGCCCTGAGGCTGCAGGCAAGGGGCATTGTGCATACAAGACATTCCAAAGGTCAGGACAGATGGAGCACGGTGAGCAAGGCATCAAGGGGTGCAAGATGAGTCTGTCACAAGTCAAGGGCCATGGAAGCAGGATCACAGAGGTCACATTAAGGATTTCTGCCTTTCTCATAAGGGCGATGAAGAGGAATTGAAACAGTTCTCACCTACACATAATAAAAATCGGACTCCCTGTAAGTTACAGCATCAGGCTCCGTTCTACATTTTGGGGCCACAGGAGGATGGTGACAACAATGGGAATTAATCATAGTGCATGCTGGGTGCATGCCGGGTGCTGGCTGCCACCATCAGCGCTTTCTAGAAACAATCTCGTGAGATGGTGCTGTTGGTATGATGGTATCTCTGTTTTAAAGGAGAGGCACTGAGCGAGTGTGACCTGCCTGGGATCTTGCAGCTAGTGCGCAGTAGAACCAGGAAGGGGACAGGCAGTCAGTGGCTGAGCTGGTAGCCACTAGGCTATTGACGCAAGTGGAACCCGCTTTATTAAGACGGATTCAGACA
This sequence comes from Propithecus coquereli, assembly GCF_000956105.1. Classification (NCBI taxonomy): domain Eukaryota; kingdom Metazoa; phylum Chordata; class Mammalia; order Primates; family Indriidae; genus Propithecus; species Propithecus coquereli. The sequence continues at coordinate 2,264,941 of NW_012149619.1, forward strand.
TTTGAAGACAGTAATCCTGCCTCTTCTTTGCCAGAGGGAAGAAAGCAGAGGGAAGGGCCATCTAATGAGCATCTGCTCTCATTAAGTAATTTGCTCAAGGTTCCGCAGCTGGTCTGACTCCCCAGCCTGTGCCCCCTCCGATGCATCAAGTGTTCTCAGTTGTTTTCCACTCAGCTCTCCCATCTAGCGTATTAACTGTCCCCTCCGGCACTGTGTCATCAGGAAGTCTGGTAAACACTACTGTGTCTCCTGGGAGTAGTCTGGACAAAAGGTCCGTGGCAGGCATTCACCAGAGACCTCTTCAGCCACCAAAACATTCAGCCACCAAACAGCCACGGACCCCAGTGTTCAAGCCACCGCACTTCCCCATCACGTCAAGGACACTTCTCCATCTGGTCCTCAGGGAGATCATGCACCTTGTCAAATGTTTTGCTAAAATCAAAATACACCACGCAGAGTCATAGAAAGGGTTCTGAAATGGGTAGAAGAGCTCAGTTTGAGTCTATCTTTCTTAGCTCACCTGCATGATCCAGGGTCAATTCCATCTCTTCTCTTGGTTTGCTCATCTGTAAAATGGGCACGTTACACTTGCCTGCCCATTTCCCAGGACTATTGTGAAAGAAGGGGAAAAGGAGATAATAGTAAAGGAAAATGCCTTCAGAGTGTTACGTAGCTGTGAGATCATGTTACGCAGTTTTCATGCTAGATCAGGCTAATAATTCTCTCCAGGAAATTCTTGGGCATGACTTGTTTCTGGTGAATCCACACTGGGTCCCTGGCTTCACTAGTTTCTTTTTTCCTCACTCACTCTGCTGTTTAGCTGGAGCTTGTCATCTAACCCACTAACTGTAGTCTTTATAATTTCCCTTTAGATTCCCGTTTAGAATTATGGAATTTCAGGGTGGGAAGAGGCCCTATAGGTGAGATCATCTGGGTCTCACCACAGGCCTCTACAATACATCCCTCTCACTGGCCACACAGAAGAATTCCTGCTGCCTGGTTGTGGCAGGTGTGATTCCCTTGCAATCCCCTAGTGAAGTTTTCATTGGATCTATGCAGAGCAGAGAGTTTCACAGCCATCCCTGTGGAAAACAAGGGAAGTCAGCCTGCCAACTCCAGCTGAGCTCAAAGAGGTCAGACAACCCCACTAGGGATGTCAGACCAGGACTGCCCCCTCCCCCTCCAGACAAGGAGGGCACTGGGCTCACGCTGAGGCTCAATATTTCTGCATGGGGTGCGGGTGGACAAGAAGGGAGCCATCAGCACCCCACGTGGACCACTATCGGGGAAACGAGAGAGAGGGCTGGTCTGCAGGGTGAGTGACCAAGTCTAGCAGGGTCTGTGAAGGCCAGAGACAGATATTGGCAAAGAGACTCACCGAACCTTTTAAGGAGGACCCAAATGCTGAAATTCAGGCAAGGATGCTGCATTCGCCAGCTGGGGTATCGCCAGGTATCCACAGATGTCACAGATGTCCCAGAGACACATCTCCACTCAGCCCAGTCTCTGTGTTCAGATCACTGCCATCCTCTTTTCTGAACTAAGCTGTCCCAGAGTCCCCCAGGGGGAAACTCTCTCCTGTCGATCCCCAGACCCAAGCATCCTGCTCAGGGGCACCTTCCCTGTGTGATGGGGGCCTGCCTTGGCTTTCAGCACTCGAACCCTCCCAACACAAGCCTCGAGTACAACTTGACCAAATGTGCTTTAACAGGAGGAGATTGTAACATACTAGCCCAGCAAACACGTCCTGGGAATAAGGAAATCGGTGCAAGGGGCAGAGCTCTCATTACAGCCTGCGTCCCTGAATCCTCCCAGAGCTCAGGTCAGTGGTGACAAGGGCCCCATTTACTATGGCCATGCGGCAGGAAGTGTGTGTGAGCCCTGCTGCTGGAGTCAGGCTGCCTGGGTGCACAACCAACTCCACCGGTTACTGGCTCTATGAAATTGGGAAAATGAATGTCTCTGCGCCTCCGTTTCCTCCTCTATAATATGGGGGTCATAACAAAGCTGGGGTTAATTGTGAGGATTAAACAGAGCCAATAAACATGATGCACTTGGAGCAGCACCCGGCCTACTGGGTGCCTACTGAGGGCCCGGGTGAGAGCACTGACTATTCTCACTGTGCAAGTGTCTTAGGGACGCCTTGGAGCACAATTTCGTATATAGATCCTTTGTTTTTATTGGGCCAAGCTTGACTGTGTCTAAACCACGCTTGGCCTGGTGCTACGTTCCAAGCGTTTGCACTGACATGAGCGACGGGAGGTGGCTGCCGCACCTGTGCTGGGCGCAGCCCTGGCTCCTGCTCCCAGGAAGAGCCCGGCCCGAACGAAGCTGCCTCCCCTCGCGTTTATCGCAGAAGCGGAGTAGGCATGGATCATTATTTGTTTTACAGTCAGGTTGAGTCAGGGAAGAGAATACACATATATTTATTCTGAAAAAGGAACAGACTTCATTGAGGAGTCCACCAGAGCCAGTAAAAAAGAGCGATGTGTTAGGTATTTGGAAGAAGAGAAGGAAGCCGGAGATTAAGTGCAGCAAGAGGCGTTTTAATGTTCCTGGTAACTGATTTATAAATTCCATGCTAAGGCTCTGCACGTTTGATTCTTTGCCGTGAACACTGCATCTCCATTTTTCCATTTTATAGTCTTGGCGGGAAATGGTCTTTTTCGGAGCTGCCACTTAAAGCACTTAACTGTGCTGTGGGGCATCTTGGGACAAGGCCACTGCTAAGAGCCTGCCTTTGGCCCTGGGGAAGAGCCCTGTGTGGGCGCAGCCAGGCCCCCGTCCCCTCTAGTGGGCTCCCAGCCCCCACCGCCCCTGCGCTTCCCTCCCTCCCAGGCGCCTCTGCAGCCCGCACATCTGGGAGTCTGAACACTGCTCCTCTGAAACCTCAGTCCTTGGTTGCTTGCGGATCCCTGAACAATCAGAATATTGTTCCCATTTTTTGGAAATAGTCGTTCAGTCTGTTTCCATTATTATTTAAAGCAAGATGAACCCAAACCGATGACAAATTCTGGAGGGTTTTTAATTTATCGTTGCTTCTGTTGCTCTTTTGGCCTAAGTGTTGGCAAATGAACAGTCCTCCACGATCCTTTCCCACAAGCAGGGCTTCCCTAACTAAGCACGCTGCTTCTCTGAGCAGAGGGTAGAAGTTCACCTCTGAGGTCAGACAGACCTGGCTCCAACACTTACTAATGGACGAAAACTGCTCCAAGACTCAGTTTCCTCATCTGTGAGATGGGGAGATGATTAGCAATGTGCCTCCTAAAGTGCTGGTGATTATCCAATAACCTCTGGCGAAGAAGGCAAGGCCAGCACACCAGCTGTCACCATCATGGCCCAAGCCCTTGGCAGAGACCCTGGCATCAGATCCGTAGCTCTGCATCTCTCACAGAGTAGCAAGGGCCCCAGGCAAGCCCTCTCATCTGTGCTGTCCACAATTGTCCCTGCCTGAGCATGTGCGTTTTGCTGGTGGTGCAGAACACATGTGGATATCTGAGTGAAAAAGACCCAGATTCTTAATAAAAACAAAAATAAATACAATAAAATCAAAATAAGAGCCGGTCTCAGCATTCCAGCATTACTTACCATTCTCTTCTCTCTCTTCCCCTCTCCCTCCCCACCTCCCTCACTCTTGCCCTCACTCTCACTGCCCTGGCTCCCCAGCAGTGAAAGGGCCACAGTGTCATCAAACAAGACAATGGGTATAAAGGGGCTTTGTCACATGTAAAGCTTGACAAATACTCACTTACATGGAGGCTCCTCTGGGGAGTTCTACGGGAGGAGAAGCTGGGCTCCCTCCCGGCAGGAAGAGCAAACCTCCGTCTTCCAGCTCTCCCGAGGGTGGGCTGGGGGCTCCATCCTGTTAGAAGAGAAACTCAGGCTGGGAAGGTGGGAGCCAAATCAGCTGGTGGGCAGGGGTCACCCTGTCCTTTCAGATTTGAATAAAACTGGCCCAAGCAGTGAATCCTGAGATGTCTCAGGGGCAAAGCTCTTGGGGTCACTTTCAGCTCTGCATCGGAGCTTCAAATTCCAGTTGTTGCTCATCTCAAAAGTAACAGCTAACATTGAGCTATTCAAAGTGCTTCATGCGTGTTAGAGCACGTACTTCTCACAACCTCCTATGAGGTAAAAGTTATTATTAATATCACCCCAGTTTTGCAGATGATGGCCCTGGAGCACAGAGAGGCTAAGTAACTTGCCCAAGAGCACGGAGCCAGGATGCTAACGGGGCAGCCAGTCTCCAAAGCCTCCTAACCCCTGGGCCTTCTCTCCCTGGCCTGCTCCCTTCCTTCTCCTCCCACTACCCAGACATGGTCTCTGCCTCATCAGACCCCAAACCCAGCACTCAGGGCAGAAGACTGGAAGGTTTGCTAGAGGCGGAGAGCCGTCCCGGTCCTGAAACGGTGGACTCCGCGCTTCACAAGTCATCGGCATGTGGCCCGCTGGAGGGAACGCAAAACGGTGCAGCTGCAGTGGAAAACGGTAGAGCAGCTCCTCAAAACCACACAGCATTACCCCATGGCCCAGCGATTCTGCTTCAGGGATACACCCCAAACAACTGAATTCAGGGCCTCAGAGAGGCATCTGCACACCCACGCGCACCACAGCGTCATTCCCTGTGGCCGGGAGACACACGCAACCCAAGGGCCGTCGCAGGTGGGTGGAGAGAGGACGTGCAATGAGTACGTACAGTGGAACGTTCTTCGGTCGTGTACATGAAGGAAATGCTGATGCCACACAGGGAGGAAGCTCGAGGACGTGATGCTAAGCGGACGAAGCCGGTCACCGAGGACAAGGACTGTGCAATTCCACCTAGAGCAGGTACCCAGAGTCGTCGAAGTCACAGAAACAGAAGGTGGAGCGACGGCTGCCAGGGGCCGGGGAGTGGGCGGAAGGGACAGTCAGGGTTTAATAGGTACAGAATTTCAGTTACGCAAGAGGCAGGGTTCTGTGGACGGCTGGTGGTGATAGTCTGTATGACAATGCGAATACACATAATGGTATATTAAAAATGGTGAAGATGGTCGATCTTACCAAAACATTTTTAAAAAGTCATCGGTTGTCCTGCCCCTGGGACCACCTGACAAGCAGGCCAGCTCCTGCCTGTGTTAACTCCTCCCGCACGACCCTGCATCCAGGCCCCCCTCTCACTGTACTGTGCTGAGCATTGGCCCTACCCCCACCCCATCAGAGTCAGCCCTTGCCCGTCCAGCCCAAAGGCTCAGAAAAGCGCCGACTGTGGGTCCTACGGGGCGTGCTCCATCAACACAGAGCCTGACCTTGAACTCCCACTCTTCCCGTCTCTACAAACGGAAGGTCTGGGATTTATTCTCCACTGACATGGACCACGCTGACCCCAGTTAGAAGTTCCTACAGTGAGATTGAGCGTTAAAGAATACCCTTTTCCACTCTTTTCCCCAGGATAGCTTGGGGGTAAAAATGGATTAAATCACTGGGGCTCGAGCAACTCAGGAAATAGTGTGGGAAGAAAATATGAGAATATCTGTTTATTTTTTACATAAAAACAAGAAATTCAACTGTGTTAAATATTATGCAAACATTATGCTACTTTGGCAATATTATACTAATATTTAATCTGCAAATTGGTAGCCGTATTATTTATAAATAAACACGCATATATTGCAAGTGGATGCTCAAAAATTCTATACTCAGAGGGGTATACCATCAAACTGCTTGGTGACCATGGAACCAGGTGACAGTGTGGTTAGGTGGCCATCAGGCTGACAAGCAGGTAATCCTAGAGAGGACTGACCACTCTGAAACCCAGTCTCTAGTGATCTGCCACAAGGCTCTCTCTGCAGCCCTGAGTTGTTTGGGAAAGCCGGTACTTTGGAGGAAATGAGAGTAGAATAGGTACTACGTTATCCTACATTTTCCTGCCACATAACAACATCGTATGATTATCTATATGTTCCAAACCATCTGAGTTCTTTATTCGCTGCGGCACACAACTAAAACACCCACTCCTTTTGAAAAAGCTTAAAAGGAAACATTCCAAAATACTAACAGTGTTCATATGTAAATGGTGATTATATGGGTAATTTCTCTTCTTTTCTCCATTTATCATATTTGCAGCATGTGGATATATTACTTTTATAAAGAAAAAAGCAGGTATTCCTTCTGTTTTCCGGCATTTTCCCCACCCGCAGCATACTGCGTGTTCAGAGCCTGCCAAGAATCTTGCAGGAAAATAAGGCCCCCAGGCCTCGGCGGAGGCTCCTTTGTTCTTATATCCGCCGAGGTGCAAAGTGGGCCTGGTTTTCAGATTTTTCCTTCACATCCCAAAGGAAATATTGGGAGCAACGTTTCACATTTGACTCCCACTCAACAATCTGCAAACACTGTCCCCCAGGTTGACGTTCACCCAAGCTTAGGACAGGGCTCTTCTTGCCCGGCCTCCAGGGTGTCGTGGGGCGCTTAGGACGGTGGCTGTGGGAGCTAGGCTGCTGTGTTCAGATCCTGAGATCTGGGAAAGTCACCTAACTGTGTGCCTCAGTTTTTCCATCTGTAAATGAGGTACAGCCATGACAGCGCTCACCTCTCTGGGCGTTATGAGGGCTAAGTGAATTAATCCGGTTAAGCCGTTAGAACATGTCCCATACTTAGTGCATCCCTGAAAGCCACACAGCTCACTTCCCTTGTCATCTGCTCAAATGCCACCTCCTCTGAGAAGCCTTCCCTGACCATCCCCACAACCCCACCCCACTGTGCCCTGCCACCCTGTAGCCTCTACCCTGCTTGACTTTTCTTCGTGGCACTTAGGAAGTGTCCCCTGCTGGAAAGGCAGAGCCTCTGTCTTCCCTACATTTCGAACAATCCCCAGTGCTCAGAGCAGCACCTGGCCCATAGCAGTCACTCAGTGAACATTTGCTTGAATGAACGAATACACGTCATCTCTTTGTCCTCACATGAAACCCCACTTATAGGGAAGGAAACAGACTCAGAGAGGTTAAGCAAAGTGTCCAGCGCACACAGCCAAAAAGTGACCCAGTATGGCCTTGGAGCTCGGTCTTCTGACTACAGGAGGACTCACCTGTCCCAATCAGCCTCCTCAGAATTACCCAAAGCCAATCCAAGTCTCTCTGCCAGTCTCATTCATTCTCCGCTGGGCTCCGAACACTCTCACCTCTCCGCTCCTTGCTCCGGCCGCACTGAACGCCCTTCATTCTCTCAATCCTACACACCATCTCCCAACTCCAGGCCTTTACCTGAATGTCTCCTGAGCTCCAGCACCGTCCCTGCTTCTCTTCACCTGGCTACCAACTTCTAGACATCCTGTGCATCTCAGCATAAAGGCCCCTTCCAGGAAGTCGGCCCTGATTCGCTGCTATAGGCACCCATCCTCTGTGTCCCCATAGACCATCACACTCCCTGTCTTCCCCTTACCTCAGTTGATCTCCAATGCTCATTTAGTCGTCTCTCTTCCTGCACTGCTCCCCCGCATTCTAAGCTTGCTGAGGACAGGGACACATCATTTAACGCACAAACCCTCTGAAGCATGGGCGTCATCACCCCCATTTCACACAGGCTCAGCTTATTGGGCTCAGCCTGGGCTTTGGGTTCCAGCCAGTCTTGCTCCAGAGCCCACGTGGGTTTCTACCCCATGCCAACAGAGGCCCGGCCTCCCCAACAGAGGCACGGCCACCCTTCCTCCACGGCACTCTTCATCTCCCACTGGACATTCTGCAGATGGGCTCTGGTGTGGGTTCTTCCAAAATCACCCCAGCCCCTCGACTGGGGACCTCTCACCTGCAGACCCCACGGCTCAGGCCGCACCTCCTCCAACTGACCCCTTGGGACCTCCCTGTCAGCCCCTGGGTTTCCCACACACCCCTCTGGCCTTGGGGGGGTCTCTCTCAGGACCACCCAGCCAGGCTCCCTTCCCAGGGCCAGACCAGGCCCATGAACTCTACACATCCTTTGCACCCCACCAGTCCTGCCTCCTCTTCCTTTCCCTACTCAGGCCTCGACAACATAATAACAGGTCATGCTGCTCAGCAGTTTGCACACCAGGCACTGCTCTGGGCTCCTCGCGCGTAGCAACACGTTGGCTCTTCCCAAAATGGGGCGTTTCTCCCCATTTTACAGATCTTGTAGCAAGAACAGGGCAAGGCTGGGATTTGAACCCAGAGCCCAAATGCTTATCTTCTCTCCTCCATTGTCTCCATGGTGAGGCCCGACTACACCTCACCCCCACCCACCTCCTGCCTCTGAGGATGCCATTCCTCCTACCAGAATCTCCCTTCTTTGGCCCCTACCCCTCCTGATCCCTCCTCATCCTTCCAGGTTCGGTTCCTCCATCCTCCTCCATGATGCGCCCCCGCCCTTTCCCGCCCAGCCAGCGTCCCACACCCTTCGTAAGTGTCTCCGGCTCAGCACTTGCCCTGTCATTTGCACACTCCGCAAGGGGAGGGACTGTGCCCTCTTGTATCAGCTCTGTGCCCCCAGTCCCTGACCCCAGGCCTGGCCTGCGACAGGTGCTTTGTAAATATGTAATGAACGAGCCACTCAGCGAATGAGCACAGGGGCCTGACTCTGGATTTTCCAATTTGGAAAGCTCTCTCCTCTCCAAAACTAAGAGTTCACATTACTCACGGATATAAATCGACAGTTTCAAAGGCTTAATCCTTCCGCACTTACTGCAAACCCATACACACATGGAAATAAATACGTTTCTTTTTTAGGAGGAAAAAGAAGGCTTTTCACGGCATCATAAAAACAACGCTTTATTTTTCATCTCACAGAGCCTGTCTGGGTTTAGTTATGCTCTGGAGCCCCAGCAAGGCTCCGAGCTAACACTCGCATGAAAAATCACCGTCACCACAGCTGCCCGAGGCGCGTGGAAGAAGTAGAAATTTCTCTGTGTGTCCATCTGTGTGTGTCCAGCAGTCATCAATCACCCCCGGAATGGGGCCTGTGTGGGTGGGTGGCTGCGTCGTCCTCAGTAAATGGCAGAGAGATTTGGGGGAGGAGAGAGCACATGGGTGCGGAGGGCTGGAAACTGTGGCTGGGAAAAGAACACGGGCATGTTTGCAAGATTTTTAAACTTCTTACTAGGACCAGACAGCCCCCGTGCCCTTATGCTGGGCCTGTCTTAAGTCTACATTGTCCTTTTCTAGGTCCATCAACAACCGCCAAGCTCAGATGGGGATTCTAATTGCATGCATGCATCCGTTCATGCATTTATTCTTTCTGAGATGGACACTAGTGCTGCTCACATATGATTCCCCCCCTGCCTCTGGGCCCACCCAGGATGAACATCTTTGTGCACAGCATGACTCATGAAATTGCTGGAACGGTTACCATTTGCCAAGCACTTTAGAGTTTATAAGGCGAATCCCCATACATCGCTGCATGGGAGATGTGCCCTCCGCCCATGGAGAAGGTCTTGCAGATTCTGAGGCATGTGGAATCTAAGTGGCCAGTGCACATTTACTCAGCAGGAGGCCAGGAACCCAGGTTCAAGCCCGGACCTTCTGCCCACCGAGCACATTCTTCCTCCTTCCCACCAAACAGCAAAACCAAATGCAACCGTTACTCAATAACCAGGGCTGGGAGTCGTGTATACACGACCCAACATTGTGATTAAAACAAAGGTATAGGCTGGTGCGGTGGCTCACACCTGTAATCCTAGCACTCTGGGAGGCCGAGGCAGGTGGATCGCTCAAGGTCAGGAGTTCGAGACCAGCCTGAGCAAGAGCAAGACCCCGTCTCTACTAAAAATAGAAAGAAATGAGCTGGACAACTAAAAACATATAGAAAAAATTAGCCGGACATGGTGGCACATGCCTGTAGTCCCAGCTACTCAGGAGGCTGAGGCAGGAGGATCACTTGAGCCCAGGAGTTTGAGGTTGCTGTGAGCTAGGCTAACACCATGGCACTCACTCCAGCCAGGGCAACAGAGCCAGACTCTGTCTCAAAAAAAAAAAAAAACCAAAGGTATAGTCAATTCTGGATTAACAGGTGTGGGAGGCAGGCGGGAGGATTAAGTTCGAGCGCTCTGGACAGGAGGCCTGAATTCCAGTCCCAGCTCAGGCCATGCCTATGTTTTGACCTTGGGCAAGTCCTTTATCTCCCAGCTCAGTCCTTCTGTACCGTAGAGGTTATAACTGCTCCCACCCTGCAGGGCTGCTGCGGAATTCCTGGGACGATGCACCGCAGAGCACGGGGCCAGGTACAAGGAAGGGATTTGTATTGTTGCTGGGGCTGCCATGACAAACGCCACCGGCTGGGGCTTAAACAACAGAAATTTGTTTTTCACTGTTCTAGAGGCCGGAAGTCCAGGGTCACGGTGTCGGCAGGGTGTTTCTCCTGAGGCCTGTCTCCTTGGCTTGCAGACAGCCACCTCCTCACTGGGTCCCCACAGGGCCTTTCCTCTGTGCGGGAACACACCTGGTGTCACTCCATGTATTCGAATCTCCTCTTTTTATAAGGACATCGGTCGGACTGGATTAGGGACTGCCCTAATGACCTCATTTTAACTTATTTGCCCCCTTATAGGGCCCTATCTCCAAATACAGTCACATTCTGAGGTGCTGGCAGTGAGGGCTCTAACATACGAATGCTTTCGGAGGACACGATTTATCCCACACGGTACTCAGCACGTGTTAGTTATGCAGAGGGTCGGAGGGGATTCATTCTCTTCCCCCCATCCACATTGCTGGCAGCAGTGCACATTTGTGCAACCACTTTGGGGCACCATTGCACTGTTGGTCAGTATCTACTCAAGGTGACTCTGCACATACCTTAGAACCCAGCAATTCCATTCCCACCAGAACTGCATCCATGTGCTCACCAAAGACGGACACCTGAATATTTATGGCAGCCCTGTACGTAATAGCCCCAAACCGGAAGCCACAAGCACCCAGCAACAGTTGCATGGGTCACGTGTGGTGCACTCATGCAATGGAATAGTCCACCGTGCAATGAGAGTGAAGAAACCACAACCACACACAGCTGCCTGGGTGAAGCTCACAAACGGAACACTGAACAGAAGAAGCTGGACACAGAAGAGCAAATGCTTTTGATTCCATTCGTACAAAGTTAACAAATGCAAAGCTACGGAGCACAGGGCATCTAAAGTCAAGACTGTATCTAACCTTGTGGGTGGAGGCGGACAAGAACCAGAAGAGAGTACAGGGGGCCTTCTAGGGTGCCGGCAATGTTCCATGTCTTGATCTGGGGGCTGGTTAAACTTGTGTGAACTCTCTGAAAATGCATGCAGTTATATGCTCATGATTTGTGCAACTTTCTGCAAGCTACACTTCAATTAAAAGTTTTCCAAGCAGTAGGTGGTGGAAAGAGAGTAATTCCTTCCAGGGGAAAAAAAATGTCTTACTCTAGAAATACTTCCTCAACCCACCTAGGTAACATCCATGGCTCTTCCTTCTTCTGGCTTCCGCTCTGCACAGCCCTAACCCTCCCGCAGCCCCGGCCCCATGCTGTGCTCGGCTGCCCACAGCCACCCACCCCAAATACCCTCCACCGCCTGGAGTTGCAAACGCTGACGCTTCCAGCTCAGCCCTCTCACCTGTTCTCAATTAGTCCTCACCTGCCTGACCTGCTCGCCCTCCACAGAGCGGTTTGCTAGAGCAGGTTTGTGAGTGGGGGAGCACCTTCCCAGTCCCAGGCCAGGAGGCAGATGGTGTGTCTGTGCCCTTCACTGACCTCCTTTCTAATCTGTCGGACTGGCACCTGCTCCTTGACCCCGCTCTTCAGGAAAAATCGCATTTTCCGCTGACCCAGATTCTGCGCCTTTGACAGTAAATAAGAAGTTGGACTTTTGCCCCTAGAGATTGAAGCTTTGCAAAACGCTGGCTCGGATCGGGTAAGAAAAAGAAACCAGGTCGGCTCAGGGTCTGGGGCCTCTCTTTGTGGAAGGGGCGTCAGCCAGGGGGGCAGGAGGCAGAGGGGCTGGTCCCCCCCGGGCAGCCTCAGTAAGCGAGAACACGATGGATGAGCCCTTCAGCTCATCTTGTCTTGTCCAGAGATTTCAAGGTGTTTTTTCTTTTTCTTTTGTAAAGCTTTATGGAAGTATGATTTACCTACTATAAAATTCACCTTTCTAAGGGTGCAAATCAGTGATCATTAGTTTATTTACGGAGTTGTGCAGTCATCACACAATCTAATTTTAGAACATTTTCATCACTCCAAAAAGAAGCAGCAGCACCCATTAGCGATCACTCTCATTTTCCCCAACCTCCCTCCAGCCCTAGGCAACCTCTACTCTACTCGCTATCTCTATAGTTTTGCCTGTTCTGAACACTTCCTACAAATGGTGTCATACAACATGTGAGTTTTTCTGTCTGGCTTCTTTCACTTAGCATAATGTGTTTGAGGTTCCTGCATGTCATAGCATGTATGGGGACTTGGATCCTTTCCACTGGCATATGATATTCTGTTGCATGCATGTACCACATTTCCTTATCTATCCATCAGACGATGGACATTTGAGTTGTTTCCACATTTTTGGCTATTATGAATAATCCTGCCATGAACATATGCATACAAGTCTTTCTGACAACGTCATGTTTTTATTTCTCTTGAATTGCTGGGTCACGTGGCAACGCTATTTTTAACATTTTGAAGAAGTGCCAAACTGTTTTTCCAAAGTGGCTGCACCATTCGACATTCCCACCAGTGATGTACGAGGGTTCTCATTTCACCACGTCCTTATCAGTGCTTTGTATTGTCTGTCTTCCATTCTGGCCATCCTAACGGAAATGAAATGGTACCTCCTATCCAATGTGGTTTGAATTGGCATTTCCCTAATGACTGTTGATGTTAAGCAGCTTTTCATGTGCTTATTGTCCATTCGTAAGGAGACCTTTTTTTCAGAAAATCATACATTAAAAAGAAGAACAACAACAAAAAGCAATGTTCTGGCTCCCTGAAAGACCTGGCTTGGAATCGTGGCTCTGCCACTTCCTGGGCTGGTTTTGCAAAACTCTGCACGCTAATACTTTGCATTTGCTTAGCACTTCACATCTGACAACGTGCTTTCACATGGACTATCTTAGTTAAAACTCATTTCTACTATTATTACCCCCATTTTATAGATGAGGAAACTGAGGCTCGGCGAGGCTCAGTGACTTGCTCCAGGTAACTTAGCTAAGAGATGACAGAGCTAGAATTCCACTCAGGTCTGTCTGAAACCAAAGCTGTCGCTCCTCACTCCTTTGCTTTGCCAGAGCCTGAGAGCTATAGAAGAAGTGCTCTCGCCTTGAGCCCTGGGGAATAATGAGGTTTATAGGGCACGATTCTCAATGCTTTACGGATCAGCTAATGTGATCCTCATAACAGTGTGTGCTGGGCTCTGTTATTTCCCTGTTTTCTAGAGCAGGAACCAGGCTCAGAGAGGCCCACACCTGTTCAAGATCACTCTGCAGAGCCCGTAATCAGACCAGGGAGTCCGGTTCCAGAACCTGAGATCTTGACCCTGCACTATAGGTTTTATAATGCAAATAGTTTCAGAACAGATGCTGAGTTGATTCTGATTAAACATAATCAGAGTCGTGTCCCCCATCTTCTACCCCACATTCCAAATTCATATTTCACCCCTGTCCCATAAGAAAAACAAATTCCTCCTTACAATCAGAACAAACTATGACTACAAGGAAACGTGGCCCGGATGGCGCCTGTCTCCAGCCAGGTGGCCTAGATCCTAAGATCCTAAATCTGGGCCTCAGTGCTGCTTGGCATCCCCTGGGAACCGGGTGAAACTGCACCATCCCGACTTTACTTCTCACCCACTAAGTCAGAATCTGCAATTCGCAAGATCCCCAGGTGATCCGTGTGCTCACTGAAGTTGGAGAAACACAGCCCTAAGAGTTCATGCCCTCAACAGTGTCTCCAGCCCCTTTCTGTCCTTGCACCCTCTCCACCGTTTGGGCACACGCCTCTGGGGAAGTCCACCTCCTGAGCAACCACACCCCACCTGGCCCTGGGCACCTCCCAGCCCTTCCTCAGGACCCACCACCACCGTCTGCACGTGTGCACTGCCCAGGCTTCTCCCAGGACTCCTCTCTTCTGGGAAGCTGCTTTTTCCAAAGGTCTCAGCAGCCATGGGTCATATTTTTTAATTTGCATTTGGATGTCTAATTCAACCAGGACATAGACCACAGTGTCCCCCAGTCTCACCACTCCCCATCACTCACACCCACTGGCTTCCATCACCTGCACTGCCTGCCCGGCTCCTAAGGGCATTTGACTTTATGAGTCCTGGTTTACATTCCACCAACTAATTTACATTCCACAAAATCCTGATTCCCATAAGATGCTTTGGGGAAAAGAAATTACAAGGTTAAGTGCATTTGGAAAACAGCATCTCCTCTCTAGTAGCTTACAAGGCATTTTAAAGGCCCTGAGAAATCCTGAAATACCCAAACAAACAAAACCCTCCTAATTTATCCAATGTTCCCCAAACTTAATGATTTACAAGATCGCTGTTCTCAAGTAATCTCTATAAATATTCAATGGATATAGTGTTGCCAGGAACACATCTCATAAAAAGCTGCTATAGACAGAGAGCCCTATTGTCACTGTTTAAGGTCAGTGGGGCCCAGGAAATCTGCATTTTGTCATATCATCTACCCTTACCAGGTAATTTTGATGCAGAAGCAAAATGCCCCAGAGCATAGTATGACTCATTATACCTCTGAAAATTACCATTTGCCCAGTACGTTAAAGTTTACAAGACACATTCCCATAGATCATCACATTTAAGATGCTGTCTTATTCAGCTTGGGCTGCTGTAACAAAATACCATAGACTGGGTGGCCTAAACAACAGACATTTATTTCTCACAGTTCTGGAGACTGCTAAGTCCAAGATCAAGTGCCAACAGATTCAGTGGCTGGTGAGGACTCACTTCCTACCTTGCAGATGGCCATCTTTTCGCTGTGTCCTCAAATGGCAGATCAAGAGATAGCTCTGGTGTCTTTTCCTCTTCCTAAAAGAACACTAATCCCATCATGGGGGTCCCACCCTGCTTACCTCATCTAAACCTAATTAGCTCCCAAAGATCTCCGCCTCCAAATACCATCACACTGGGGTTAGTGTTTCAACACGAATTTGGGCAGACACAATTCAGCCCATTACAGATGTAAGTAACCCCATGAAGAGGCTTTGTAGATGTATGTCCTTCCTTGAGCCAAAGCCGTGCACCACAAATTCCGTGTTTCTCAGCTGTCCTCTCCTCGTGGCTAAGCCAAGGCTTCTGCCTCTTCCCTCCATCCTCGGCCAATTTGGCAGCACAGCCCGTATGTATATAATGTCCCCAACTGGCACCAGGCTGTTCAGCCCCATAAGGGGTGCAAAGCCAGGCTTGAGAGTCTCAGTGGCCGGTTCCTCTCGGAATAAGGGGCCCTCAAGAGAAAACTGTATACACCTCACTATACTGATCCCCAAGAATAGGTCCAGTCTGCCTATAGTTGGACATGGCGGTTAGATGCGATGACCTTGAGCCAATTGCAGAACTCTCCAAGGCTTCATATGCTCTTCTATATAATTGATAGAGAACCATTATGAAAGCTAAATAAACTGACTTACTTAATAGCATTTGTGATAGACCTTGGCACATAATGAGAGCATAATACATGTTAAAATAAATATAACATTTTCCCATCTGGACTGTCTTAGTCCCTTCAAGCTGCTATAACAAACTACCATAGACTGGGCGGCCTACAAACTACAGAGATTTACTCTCACCGTGCTGGAGGTTGGGAAGTCCAAGATCAAGCTGCCAGCAGATGAGTGTCTGGTGAGGGCGCGTTTCCTGATTCACAGATAGCTGTCTTTTCTCTGTGTCCTCACGTGGTGGAAGGGGTCGACAAGGTCTCTGGGGTCACCTTTATAAGGGCACTAATCTCATTTATGAGAGCTCTGCCCTCATGACCTAATCACCACCCAAAGGGCTCTGTGAACTAAAAATAAAATCCTAACCCCCTGCTGACTGAACGGACCCCTCTCCACCAAAGGGGCGCCGGAGAAACCTTAAAACTGAGTTTCCAGCCACGACAGGGTGGGAGGTCAACACACATCATTTTACCCCTCCCTTGCTAATGACCATCAGCAAGGCCTTTTATTTCCTAAAGGCCAACCCAGCATTCTTTCCTGATAAAAGACCACCAACCACAAAGTGGTTTTAACGATCTACAGAACATGCACAGTGGGGATTTTTGAGTCCTTGTTTCACCTTTTTGACATAGAGGGTGGCCATTTTTAAACATAGACCCCATAAAAAACAGAAAGCCCAATTGCGCAGGCACAAAGTTCTCTTTGCATAAATATTCATGACTCCTCCTACAGCTCGTTAAATATGTATATTTAGCCATCCCACTCAGTATAAAATCCCAGTGCCTTTGCCCCTCCCTTGAAGCACGTGTTCCTGGCTTGTGGCCTGGAGCTCTGTTTCCCAGACTTCGAGAATGGTCACTGCAGGCTGTAAACCCTTTAGGATAAATAAAGCTCTCCTTTTCCAAATTATAAACCTCATTATTTTTTTCAGTTAACATCCACTTCCTAATACCATCACTTTAGGGTCTAAGACTTCAACATATGAATTTTGAGGGGACATAAACATTGAGTCCACTGCATTCTGCCCCTGGCCCACCAAAACTCATGTCCTTCTTATGTGCAAAATATGTTCATTCCATCCCAATAGCCCTAAAAATTTTAACTCACTCCAACATCAACTCAAAAGTCTAAAGTCCAATGTCTAATCTGAAAATCTCCTAAATCAGATATGGTTGAAACTCAAGGTACAATTCATCCTGAGGCAAATTCCCCTCCCGCTTTGAGTCTGTGAAATCAAAGTTAAATGCTCCCAAAAATATAATGGTGGGACAGGTATGGGACAGACATTCCCATTCCAAAAGGGAGAAATAGTGAAGAAGGAAACAGTGACAGGTCCCAAAGCAAGGCCAAAACCTTAAGGATTGAGAATAATCTTCTTTGCCCCAGTCTTGCCCTCCAGGCCCATTGGGGTGACGGGCGTATCCCTGAAGGCTTACAGGGCAGAGGTTGGGCCCCCAAGGCTCCAGGGGCCCTGCCCCCACACCTACGCTGTGCGTAGCCTGTGCCACAGCTCTCACAGGTTCGGGTCTCTTACCTGGTCCTCCTCGGGGCTGGAATCACACGCTGGTTGCTCTGCTGTTCTGGGGTCTCAGGGCAACTCATCTCCCATGGTACCACTAGGCATAGCTCTAACAGAGGCTTTCTGTAATCCTTTGCCTGGGTCGCATGCCCATGGCTCCAGGCGGCTGCCTGTGCCTTCTGGAGGGGCAGCCAAGGAGCAAAGTGGGGGGAATACAGGGGAGTGGAGCCCATCCATGATGTGTGGGATGCTGGGCTGGGCACGCTGAGGAGGTCCTGCAGGTGTGTGCAGCCCTTCCTTTGAAATTATTCTGATGGTCTCTTGATCACCTTGTTGGGGAGGAGGTCATTCTTCCATTGTCTTGAACAATAACTCCTGGCTTCTGTTTAGATGGCTGGCGTAGCTCCCTATCAGGTGCTGGGTGGGCCACATCCTTAAAATTCTCCCCTGGACAGACAGACCTTCTCATTCTTTACAATATGGAGAGGCTGAAATTTGCCCAAATCTTTAAGTTCAGGTTCCTTTTTGATTAATAATTCCATCCTTAATTCATTTCTCTATTCTCACATTTCACTATAAGAAGTCAAGAGAAGCCAAACTGTTCCTTCAACACTTTGCTTAGATATTTCCTCAGCCAAATATTCAAATGCACTACTCACAAGTCCTACCTTCTGCAGAGCACTGGGGCACAAACACAACTCAGCCACGTTCCTCGCCACCGTGTAACAAGGACGACCCTGTCCTCCTGTCCAACAGCCTCTCCCTCATTCCCATCTGAGGCCTCCTCAGAATGGGCTTTACCACCCACTGTGGCTTGGCTGTGTTCCCCAAAGTTCATGTGTTGGAAATTGGCCCTCAATGCAGCAGTATAGGGAGGCGGGGCCTAGTGGGAGGAGTTTGGGTCATGGCACACTGTGCTTCTGAATGGATTGGTGCTGTTATCACGGGAGTGGCTTCCTTACGAAAGGATGAGTTCAGGAGTTCAGCACTCTCTCTCTCTCTCCTCTCTCTCTCCCCCCCTTTCCCTCCCCTTTCTCTCTCTTTCTTTCTCTCTGTCTCACCCTCTCACCTTCTACCATGGGAGGACATAGTGAGAAGGCCCTCACCAGAGGTCAGCACCTTAATATTGGACTTCCCAGCCTCTAGAACTGTGAGAAATGAATTTCTTTTCTTTATAAGTTACTCGGACTCTGGTATTTTCTTTATTATAGCAGCACAGAATAGACTAAGACACCATCCCTATTTCTGCCAAGGTGCTTGATGACTCAGGTGTTCTCCAAGGAGACGGAAGCTTTCTCTATAGCTCTCCTCTTCCCTTTCTCAGCCCTCCCCAGAACCACCCTTAACAGTCCGTTCACAGCAACACAGGCCTCCTCTAACACGCACCTCGAAACTCTCCCAGCCTCTGCACATCGCCCTGCTCCAAACCTGCTGCCACGTGTTTAGGGATTTGTCACAGTAGCACCCCCACTTCTTGGCACCGATTTCCTGTCTTAGTCTGTAGGGGCTGCTACGACATGGCCCAAACACTCCATTAAAGCAAGGTCTGCGGCTGTGTTGCTGACCCCCCTCGTCCCCAGTGTCCCAAGCACCCAGCCGAGCCTGGCACACAGTAGGCACTCAAATAAACACTGGTGAGTGAATGAATGAAGGTGTTCTCAGAGCCCTCATCCTGTGCTGAAATTGACCATTGAGATCTCAGCTGACACTGTGTCTGTAGCACTTGCAAAGTGTCAGAGGGGCACAGTTCAAGGCTGGAGGACAGAAAGGCCCTAATTATATCAGTTGACTGAATGAATGAAGAGGGCGTATAGCTCTGCACACAGGCTTCAGAGTTAGGTATGGGGGCTCTTGAGCAAGTTACGTAATCTCCCTATTCCCGGATTTTTCACCTGCAAAATGGGAATGATAAGACACCTCCCACCCATAGAGTTATTTTTTATGGATTAAATGAGCCAGCAGACACGAAACCCTTAACACAATGCCTGGCACAAAGTAGTCATACAACTGATGCTGGTTATTATTATTAGGATCATTAATAATCATCAAGAATGGGTGCTCAGAACAGGTTAGCATCCCTCTAGGTGATAAAGAGGGATGAAGAGTGATGTCTAAGCTCTTGTGGAAGCACAAAATTTCCTTCCTTCTCTTTATGCAAAAAGACAAAAGCATGTTCGATTTCAGCTCAAGTAAAGAGCTCTGTGTGAGACCACGGGAAGGTGAAAATGACTTCATTTTCATTCATCTTCCCCGGGCTCGTTCATCTGACACTGGCAACAGAGCTTTAAGCATTTGATATCGGCTTGTCCTGATGCATTATCCTGGCCTCTTCCTGCACACCCACCTCTGCCGACTGGGTTGCAAAGCTTGGTCCCAGATGGTCCCCATCAGAACTCGAGGGTTCACCCTGCAAATGGAAGGTACCCGGTTTGCCTCTCTGCTACTTCTTGCCTTGCAAAGCTATTTCCTTCCCCGATTTGCTTTTTTGTCACCCCACCCCCAAGAAACACTATCAGCCCTCCATCATCATGTGGAAATGACCGCCAGGTAATGGCTTTTAAAACACCAAATTGCATCAAGTACAAGGGCTGCTGAGAGCCCATCTTCAGCAAGGAATTTTCCCCTGTTTGGTTTGGCCGTCCAGTGGAGCATTAGACAGCAGTTTAATCATTATTACCGGTGCTGCACTGCGACTCTCTGGAGAAGCACTAAACTGGAATGAAAAGGAACTGACATAATTAGTCTGACACAGTTCAATAGGGAACTATTACACCAAAGGTAATGAGCTCCAATGATATGTTAATGTTATTGTAAGAAATTATGCCAGTGCAACAAAGTGGCTTTGAATTGGGGGCAGAGGAGGGGGGAGGGGACAAGCTTGGAGTTTTCCCAGGCAAGAGGCTAATGCAAAAAAAAATTTGAGAAGGCTCATAAAAATGCCCTTTCTTTTGACCCTGAGGTGCTTGTGGTCACTTGAGGCTGAGGATCTGTTACCATTGCTACCGGATGCTGAAGGGGCCACACAGACAACGCTGCTAGTGTTGATATGCACAAGTGGCTGAATATTTGTTCAACCAGGAAAATGACAAGCTCAAGGAAATTACTCTGAGCACTAATAACAGTCCCTGCAGTTGTCTGACACTGCACGGTTTACGGTACATTTTCACGTCCCTTACAAGAAGCAAAGGGGTACAGTCAAAGGGCAGGGATCTGCCACTCGCTAAATTGTTACCCTACTCAAGTAAATTAACATCTGTGGGCCTCGGTTTCCTCGTCTCCAAAGTGGAAATGGTAACGCCTTCCTTCAAAGTTGAAATAATGCCCACGAAGCTCCCATTTTACAGCAGGTGTGCAATAAGATGCGGTCGATATTATGCCAATTAACTGTCTTCGTATGGGGCCAAGGTTGTCAAAGACCTGCTCTGTGAGATGTCGACATTCTCTTGTACCTCTCGGTCAATGTTCAGCCTGAGAGCAAGGCATGTGGGCAGCATGGATATGGTCCCAAGCCAGCAAATGTCAACATCTTCAAAACATGATCGATCACTTCCCAAAATCAAATAATGAGCTAACCCCCCATCTTTCGTGCTAGTGGGAGTCCTGGCTACAGCTGGTAGGACGGCTGAAGTGTGGACTTTTCCTCATGTAATTTTTGATCTGAGTCCTCTGAACATAAGGAGAAAAAGAGAGGACACTAATGGCAGGTAGTGACAGTCTTCACAGCTGCCCCGTGTCTCCTTTCAAAGTGAACACAGGTATTTGAACTTGTATATGCACACACTTTACAGCTCGCATATGGATCTCACATCCATTGCCTCATCCTCCCAAACAACCCAGTGAACCACAGGGCAGGCATTTTCATTGCTCCCTTTTACAGATGTGAAGATCAATAGATTAAGGGCCCCCCAAGGTCACGCAGCAGAGGAAGGTGAGGCAGGATGCAAACTTGAGCTTTGAGACCAATGCAGGGAACAAGAAGGTTCTGTCATGGGGATGCCCCCCACCCTGACCCACCTCCCCCCTGCAAAGTCAGCACCTGGTATAGGCACTCTCAGGTCACCACCAGAGCAGAGGCCCTCTTTCTGTCCTAGAAAGGGTGTCCTTGCCACCTGGGGGATTGGGTGAATCAGGAAAATCATGGTTACAGTCTCATGCTGGAGAGTGGCTGTAGCCCCCCCTCCCAGCCTTTAAGCCTGACCCCTTTCAGGGTGCCCACACCCTTCCCTTGAGACCGTCCTCTGAACTGTGTTGAAATCTTGCCTTTTGTCCTGCCCCCTGCCCCCTCCGTCTTCAGCCAGATATCGTGGGACGCCCCCTGCCCCCCCGTCCCAGGACATCTGGGACCCTGGGCTGAGGGTGGAACAGGCTTCGAGTCCACTTCAGGCTCCCGCCACCAACCACGGCCGATGCCAGCTTTCTCCTGACCACTTAAGGACAAACTCGCCTTTCAGCCAAACAATTGATTTTCTCCTGAAGACATCACGTTCTAGTTTACAAGAGAAGTGCGAGTTCTTCCTATTAATATGACTGATCCTGCTCCCGTGAAGTAACAGCCTGCCCTGGTTATACCCGAGCAGCAGTTGCTGCTGCCTGGGCCTGTTTTCACACCAAGGGGCCAATTCTAACTCAAAGTGCCTCTGAGTCACCCAAGACGGCCCTGGTCCCCAAATTCTCCCCAAGTAGGGAAAGGGCGCCGTTCATCCCATCAGTAGGTCACTCAGTGGAAGGAACAGGAAGAGCCAGCGACGGGGCTGCTAAGACCACTCACCAGCCCAGGCCCACCCAACCTCACCACCTCAGGGGAAGGAGGCCAAGCTCCACTCTCACCCTCAGCAATGCCTCCCGGGGCTGCTCCTCACTGGACCACCCCTGCTCCCAGGGAGGAGCCAGGCGAGCCAAGATCGGGACCCCAGAGGAGGGTGCTGGGTTCTACTCCCTGAGTTTTCTTGAGGTAATCCACCGCACAGGGAATGCCGAGATCCATGGCCCCTACTTTCTGCCCATCCTTCCCAAATCAGGGCATGCGCCCTGGCTCCAGAGTCTCAGGGAGGAGGGGGCCTCCAGCCAGCACACAGCCCCTCTGGCGGACACAGCACACGGAACTCCTGCTCAGAACTGCTCTCTCACGCGGTTGCCAGCTGTCCACACCGCAAGGGCCTCCCTCCCCACACAGCTGGCCACAAGCCCCAGGTGGAGCTGGCTCTTCCTCAGCAGGTGTGGGGAAGCCCTGGCCGTATGCCGGTGCCACCTGTGCGGCAGCAACGTTGCTCACGTGAGGAGCACCAAGGCCCTGCCCTCCTTCCCCACCTGCGGGCTGCTTGTCTGGGCCCTGCCCTGCAGCCAGGCAACCCCAGGGGTTCACAAGGGACACACCACACACCAGAGGTGCTGTTCCAAACAGGCTCCCCCATGGCCAGCAGCAGAGGGACCTCCCAGGAAGACCACCCCTCCAAGCTCTGGCCCGGACACAGGCAGATTGGGTAGGGCCTGCAGCTGCCATCTCATCAGATGGTGGCTCTGACGTCCCCTGAGGGCCCCTCCACCTGAGTCCCCAATACCGTCTCTATCTTGCAGCAAGTAGCACAGAGGTGAGGAGCTGGGGTGCCAGACTCAGATGCACGTGATCAAAGCCCAGTCCCCCCAGTCCTGTTTGAGGGGTGCTACTTTATATCTCTGGATCACCGTTTCCTCATTTGTTTTATAGGAACAATAATAATAGCTGCTTCATGCTCAGTAGGTCATAGTGCACATTCTATCTCAAAAGTAGAAATAATTTTTCACTATTATCATTTTATTAATACTGTTTGCAGTGGCTGCAGGATGGGAGCGCAGCCCAAGTGAAAGTTACAAGGGAAGCCGCACCCCTGACACAGCCTGACCCGCAGCCTGAGTTGTGTCTGGCGGTGGAGAGAGGCTGGGCTGAGCGACCACACTGTCACATCACCCGCATGGCAGAGGGGTCGGAGGCCTGATCCATGGCAGGGTTCGATTTCCTACACTGGTGATTCCTCTGTGGCCACCAGAGCAGGGCCACCATCAGCTTGGGGACACTGAGCGTTTGTGTTTCCTTCAAAGGACAAAAGGACGCCTAGTGCCCAGAGCATGACCAGGAGTCCTCAGGCACAGAGACCCGACCCTGAATCCCAGGCTGGGCCTGCACGGCCAAGGCTGGACCAGTCCACAGAGGGACTGGGAGACAGGTAAGGTCCAATACCTTCCCAAGACCCTTTCCTGGGCTTTGCACGGTCCCGGGGCAGCCCCTTAACCTACCTCACCTCTCCAGGTCCTTGCCTTTAATTTCATTCTGTCTTTGACTTAAGACCCTTTAGGTTACAAGTGATCAAGTAGTCTGACTCAAGCTGGCCTAAGTAAAAGAAGAGATATATAGGCATATATAACTAAAGAGTTCAGAAACAGAGTTAGCGGCAGGCATGGCTGGATCCAGGGTCTCAAAAATATATTATTTAACAAATATCTATTAATACTTCTACGTTCCGGGCAGTGTCTTTGGCATGCGAGCCAAACCCCAACCTCATAAAGACCGAGACTGCATAAGAATCTGCATTCTTACCCCATCTCTTTGAATGGGCACAGCCAGGTGCCCTCTCCTGGCCACAAGTGGCTATAGCAGCTCTTGAGGCTGCATCCTTCTAGGTTCAAAGCCATCAGAAAAGAGAAAGTCCCACCAAAAGTCCTTGAAACACTAATTAGACATCCTGAAGCGATCGCTGTGGCCAGATGAGTGGGATGTGGTGGTTGGCTCAGGCTCTGGTCTTACGATCCATTCAGACCATTGAAATGAGGGAACAGGAGGGACACGGCCAAGGAAGGGGGTCTAGGTGCTGCGGAGCAACAGCAAATGTCTCCTCCATTCCTCCTGTCCAGCATCTCCTTGCCAGAGACCTCTCTAAGATGCAAACAAGCACATCAATAAACTGAACAGGCCAAGCTGTGTTCACCTTCCTCCCCCGATTTCCTCCCAAAGCTGAAACAATAATACAAATTATACAGGGACACAATCTACAACGTACACATGAATTTCACATACGTTGTGAATGATCCATGTGAAATTGTAGATGCTGTACACTGAATTCCTGAGTCCCCCCAACAGCAGGGGGTGAAGCCCTAACCCTAACCCTAACCCCCGGCAGTGGGGAGAGTGAATCCCTAACCCCCAATGTGATGGTATTTGGCAGTGGGGCCTCTGGGAGGTGATGGGATCAGTGTCCTCATAAGAAGGGAGAGCTTGCTCACCTCACCCTGCGTGCACACAAGATGTCGCGTGCAGACACAGCGAGAAGGCAGCCGTCTGCAAGCCAGGAAGAGAGCTCTCTCCAGAACCCGACCCTGCTGGCACCCCGATCTCGGACTTCCAGCCTCCAGAACTGTGAGGACATAAATGTCTGTTGTTCAAGATGCTCCGTCTGTGGTGTTTTGTTGTGGCAGCCTGAGCCGACTAAGACAATGAAGTAGGCTTTAGCCGCTTCCTGTCCCAAACCAGGACCATCTGGAAAGGCAACAGGGCATCAAGGGAGGGCTTCTGCACTGCGTAACCTGGAGCACGAAGGCATGAAGGGGATTCTGGGATGGAGAAAGGCGGCAGAAAAGGGGCAGGGCTGTCCCTGCCCTGTCCTGCTCCACACCCTACTGCCTTGGACTCCGGGTGCAAGACCTGGAACCTTGGGTCCAGCCAGCGACTCACTTACCGTCCTCTTCCCAGGCTCAGCGCCAGAGCGGGAGCTGGACAACAGCAGGAGAAAGAGCACTGACCACTGATTTAGGAGTCAGGACACGTGCTCGCTAGTCTTTGCTTTGCCCTGACTGGCCAGGTGGCCTGCAAGTGTCTTCCTCTCTCTGAGCCTCGGCCTCCACATCTGTGAAATGACGGGGTTGAATCTCATACACGCCAGGATCCCTTCCAGCTTGGACATGCTGGTCTGTGCGCTGGAGCCACTAAGGACCTGGGACAACGGGGAGAAGTGCCAAGCGGGTGGATGCCCAGGTTACCTGGCCCCTGCCCATGCCTCCTTCCCTCCTCTCAGGGCTCTGGGGGGAAGGCAGGGCCCAACAGCTCCAGGGAGACAAGCATCTACCTGTCCCCTGCAGATTCCACAGCCTGCCCTGGGTCGAGCTGCTGATAGAATTTCGGATGCTTAGTCATACTTTTTTGAGTAAATATCATGGTAAAAAGACATGACATTTCCGGGGCCAGTCTTCAGCATTAATAAAAGATTCCAAGAACAGGGTGACCTTTTCACAAAGGATTTGTAAATGCCAAAAACTACACAAAACCTCTCTTTCTGAGGCAGACAGGATTGTCACAGCTCAGCATTTGTTCCCCCATATGTGAGGCTGGCTCTGGCTTTCCCAGTTCCATGTGCTGGCTGGTAAGGAGCTGTGAGCACTGTCTGGAGGAAGGAGGGAGGAAGAGGGGAGGAGAAAGAAGATGAGGAAGAAGGGAAGAGGAGGAAGAGAAGAAGAGGAGAGAGGAAGAAGGAAAAAAGAAAGAGGGAAGGAGGAAGAGGAGGAAGAGGTGGCGGCCAGCCCTGGAAAACAGAGTGGGAGGATGACGGGGCCTCTCGGCCGCTGAGCAGGCCACTGAGAGTGAAGCCCTGCACTGCCACCCTTTAACCCCACCGCAGGACTGTCTACGTCACATCCGTGCTGGCCTGGTAAAGGCGGTGGCTGCCAGCAACCGGCCGGCACAGTGAGAAACAAAGGAAGTGTCCGAGTGGCGGGCCCCTCCCGAGTGAGTCACAGGCTGGGCTCCTCCCGATATGGGTAAGATCCCAGATCCCCCCTCCCGTGCAGCCTTCCCCCATCCATGTTCCACAGAACCTGGGGATCTGGCGCGAGGCAGGCAGCATGGTGCCTGGAAAAACCATGGGCTTTGGAGTCAGACTCACCTAGTTCGCCTCTTGCCAAGCCTCAGTTTCCCCATCTGGAAAATGGACCTCCCTCTTAACAGTAGAATCATGATACCAAAACATCACTGGGCACAAAAGCACAGAACACCACGCACTAGAAGGAGCTTTCCCCATCAGGGTGCTGAGCTCCATCCTCCCTTCTGGTCTTTGTCACAGCACAGGCCCCCACTGTGCGGGCAGGCACGGAGTCCTGAGCACTCTCAGAAGTGGATTCTGTTCCTCAGGCCAGAAAGTTGCATCACATCCTTCACACTCCTCTTGTGGGGCAGCGGCCGGGGACCTTGGAGGAGAAGGAGACTCCCCAGATGGGGGCATCCTCCACGTGGAGCAGCCCCCTGACAAAAGCTCCCTGTGCAGCTGCCTTTGCCCGGCCGGAAGCTTGATCTGCTGCCCCTTTGCTGGGTTCACTGTGTAATGGTGCTTGACAGATCCTAATTTTCTTTTAAAAAGACATGCATTATAGCAGAGGACATAATAATACACATTGGTGACATGAGGCAATTGCCAAGTTAGTGAGGATAGAGTAGGTTTCACTGCCTGGCTCAAGCACCCGCCTCATGAAGGATTTTAGGTCTGCAAAAGGCTTTTCAATCCAATGATCATGTTTTCAGGGCTATTGATGGGCTAGGCTGCATGCAGGGCAAGGAGGAAGTCCGCACAGAGAAGCCTACTCCCTCCCCTTTGGGAGCCCCAGAGTAATGAAAGATGAGTCCTTACAATAGCCCTGTGGATTGGGTAACATGAAACAGAAGCCCAGAGAGGGTAAGAGATTTGCACCAAGTCACACAGCTACACAAGGCAGAATGAGGACTAGAGTTCTGATCTTTGCCTATTCATCCGCCTTAGCCCTTCCCATGGGGAGTGAGCTCTAGCCGGATTCCCAGTTGGCTTCCAGGTAGGATGGCACAGTGGTTAAGACATCAGTCAAAGCTGGTTCTGCCTGACATCATTCTCACCAAATCAAGCCCATTTCCTGTTTGGGTGGGCAAGAATGTCACTTGAATCACGGAGGCTGTTGGCAACATGTCCCATGCCATCTTCATGGACAGAGTGGAGAAGAGGAGACTAGGTGTCACTAGCGATGGGAAGATTCCTGAAATCCACTCCTTGCTTCACCTGGCCAGCTCACCTTCCCTGGGGGGCGCCCAGAGAGTGTCAATTAAAGATGTCTCTGGATCAGCCTGGAGGAAGATCTCTATTCACTTGCAGGGACTTTCTCTGCTCTTGGCTTCATCCTCGTTCATTCATTCATTTATTCACTATATGTTCATTAAGCGCCTGCCGTGTCTCAGGTTTATATCAGGTGGTGGGGGCATCGTGGGGGGCAAAACAGACGGGGCCTCTGCCTGGATGGATCTTGCAGCCGTCGAGGGAGACAGAAAACTCAGCAAGCAGCAACATTGCGGGTGGCCGGTGCCATGTCGGAGGCAGGCCTCAGAGGATCACGGGGCTGGGAGTCCGTCCTGACACATGGAAGGTTAGTCAGCCAGGTGACGGAGGTCGGGTAGGAGCAGGTTCAAGCCAAAGGGCATTCTGAATTTCATAGAGGACAAGCGTCCTGCAAATAGAGCAGAACGGCTAGGACATGGCCAGGGGGCCAGATGCTGCAGAGCCAGGAGGCTGGAGGAGAGAACAGGGGCCACATCAAGAAGTGCCTGGTTCCCAGGCAGGCTTCAACCTGAAAGCAGCAGTGATCCACCAAAGGGTCTGGACAGAGTTACCGTGGCCAGGTCTGTCCTCTCAAAAGAATTCTTTGGTTGCTGTTGGAGATGGGACCAAAGTGCAAAGCCTGGAGGCGGGGGCACAGGTCTGACTCAGGAAGTGTCAGGAAGTGAACAAGACAGCCCTTGGTGACTGGGGAGCGTGCTTCTGGGGATGGAGAGGGGTCCTGGACAGGCACAGACCCCACCTAGTAGGGGCAAAGGGGTGGCTGTTAGCCCCAGCCCCAGCGAACAGATCCAGAGGTCAGAACCAAAATCCTCTCCCCTGGAGTGAGTCTGAACAGAAGAAACTGGAGAGACTCATCGGAAACAGGACATTGAGGGGGCCTAGATGTGTGAGGGAGAAAGCCCGAAAGGGCCAGGAAACCAGGGAAGGGGAGCCTAGGAGGGAAGGTCACACTGGGGAGGGGCAGGGTCACTGCCATCCCACCAGATGGATCCTGCTGCCCTTCTGGGCGGGGGCGAGAGCCATGCAAAGGGGCCCACGCAGGAGAGACAGCTGAGGGTGCGGACGGCAGAGGAGGCTGGCAGCTGAAGCGACAGCCCACACTGACAGGGCAGAGTGTGAAGCCTGCGCGAAGGCTGGACACCGGGGCACGGATGTCTCGGGCTCACAGCTGCTCCCGTGGGGCGGGCCAGGTGTCTCCATCTGACTGCAAGGTCTGTGCGAGCGTCAGCCGCGTGCGGCTGCCAAGAAGGCAATTGCTTTCTCTGACTACATTAATAGGAGTTTAGTGCTCAGATCAATGTGGCCAAGAGTCCCGCTGCACTCGGCACTTGTCAAGTTGAATTTGAGCTCAGCGCTACGAGGAGTCTGCATGGCTCAGATATATCCCTTGGGGGTCCCTAAACCCTTGTCTAAAAAGGCTAAGGTCCTCCTTTTGGGTGACAGTGGCCCCATCCCCATGGCTGCAGGGCCTGCTTCCCCTGGGAATGTCCCCCCTCAGGCCAGAATTGGCGGGGAGGCTCTGAAATAGGCAGGGGTACAGGTCCGTTACTGCCCGATTACCCCATATTTTAAAATAAGGCAGAACTTTAGATTTATATGTGAAATCTAATGATTTTTAAATATTGGTCCAAATGTTTTTAAAGGCTCAGTACAGGTCAAACTTGTCTGGGCCCAGGATCAAGCCTACAGGCTCCTGTCTGTGACTTCCGAGCTGACCAAGACCTCTGCTTTGCAGGAGAGGAAAGCAAAACTCAGCCCACGTAGTTCAGCACCAAGCTAACCTCGCTGGGCTGAAATTGAGGTGTTGGCAGAGCTGCATCCCTCTTGTGGTTCTAGGGGGGGATCCTTTGCTGTGTCCACCTTATAGAGATGGCCTGCGCTCCTCAGCTCACAGCCCCTTCCTCCGTCTTCAAAGCTCATCTCCAGAGCCCCTACCTCCATCATCACATCTCCTCTCTGACTCCAGCCCTCCTGTCTTTTTCCTGTAGTTTTCCTTGTGTTTACATTGGGGCCACCCAGATAATCCGGGATTATCTCATCCTGAGATCTTTAACATATCTACAAAGTCTCTTTTGAATGTGTCCTAGTCTGTTTTCTGTTGCTATAACAGAATACCACAGACTGGATAATTTATAACGAAAGAGATGTATTTGGCTCATGGTTCAGGAGCCTGGGAAGTCCAAGAGCATGGCGGCAGCATCTGGCGAGGGTCACCCCATGGTGGAAGACGGAAGGAGGAAGTGAGCACATGAGAAAGAGAGGAAATCAGTCCAAACTCATCCCTTGTATCAGGATCCCACTCTGGAGGTGGCCAACCCACTCCTGGGATAACAACAATAATCTGTTCCTGAGGGCTGAGCCCTCGTGACCTAATCACCTCTTAAGGCCTCATCCCCTAACACTATTACATTGGCAACTAAATTTCAACATGACTTTTTGGGGGAACATTCAAATCATAGCACCATGTAAGGTAACATGTCCACAGGTTTCAAGGATTAGGATGTGGACATCTTTGGGGGGCCATTTTTCTGCCTACCACACTCCCTGAACTTCAATCTGAATGCCTGCCCGTCCCAATAGGTCTGTCACTTGTCTACCATAGTAGGGGGGTCTACTCTCTGGATCCTGGTGAGCTGTGGTTCTAACAGGCAAACAGACAGGCAGAAAGACATGTAGATAGAAATTCAGATCAAGAGCCAGAAATGAAATGCAGCATGCACACGTGTGTGTGTGTGTGTGTGTGTGCATGTTGCACAGGTAGGGGGCAGGAAACCCTGACCCACAGACAGATTCTCCTGGCCCTTCTCCTGCCCACAGTCCCACGCGTATTGGTGCCTGTGCCCCTTACTCTGAGTCCACTCTCTGAAGTGTTGGGTCAGCATTTTCCCCATCCCAAGTCACTTACCAAATTGAATTAGCTGTGGACAGAGCCCATTAAATAAATGCACCTCCCAGCCTTGATTTACTGGAAGAAAACAAGAGATGTTTTCCTTTCTGGGAAGGTATCTTTACTAATGTGCAAAGACTTCATTCCTGCAAGCTTTCTGGGTAACCCGTCTCAGTGAGGTCAGGGGCTTCTGCTACTTAGAACCAGAGCAGCAGAGCTGAGAAGGGGATGAGAGTTCATTCAGCCCAGAGAGGGGCAAGGATTTGCACAGGAAACACTACCTATCAGGAGCAGAATGGGCACAGAGAGCCTGGGTCCTAACTCCAGGGACCCAAGGGTTAGGGGACACACAGAAGTTGAGACTGTCAGAAAACATAATTGACATCAACAGGTGGCAGGTCCTCGGCTTCCTCTCCAGTCCACCCCACACCCAACTAAGAGCTCAAGGTAGGACCACATTGGCCAGAGAGGAACAGAGCTGCAGCCCAAGCATCTGACCTGAACTCACAGAGTCAGGCAGCACACACAGGGTTAGGAGAACAAACCCCGGACTCAGACACAACTGTGCTCCTTCCCTAGTACCCTAAACTCTCACTAGTTCTAGGATCTTGGGCAAGTCACTTAGCCACTCTATTCCTCAGTTTACTCCTACACAAAATGGAAATGAAATCAGCCTCTTGTAGTTGTTAGAGAAATAAATGTTACATTACGTACAAAGTGATTAGCACAATGCTTGGACAGTAATCATTGCCATTATTTTTTAATTTATTTTTTTATTTCAGAGTATTACAGGGGTATAAATGCTTTGGTTACATAAATTGCCTTTGCACCACTGAGTCAGAGCTACAAGCATGCCCATCCCCCAGACAGCACGCACCACCTCCTTTAGGTGTGAACTCACCCATCCCCTCCTCTCCCCCGCACCTGCCTGACACCCGAAGTCCTAGCCAGAGCAATCGGACAAGAGAAGAAAATCAAGAGCATCCAAATGGGGGCAGAAGAGGTCAAAGTAATCATTACCATTATTAACATTTGTAATATTTGACCAGGAGGGCAGGACCACACCAGCAACGTGGAAGACTTGCCATGGAGTCCTCAGGGTGACATGAGAATTGCCTGTACCCCTCCCGCCTAGGCCTGGGGCGGGGTGGGGGGTGGGATTCCTGGGGCCTGGGCTGGGACTGAACCTGAGGTGGGGCTCAAAAGGGAGCTGAGCCAAATAGGGCATTCGTTGTACTACTACCACGCAGAGTGAAGGTCATCGTCGCTAGGACCACGAGATCTCCCTCTCTGTCTCCCTCCCCCCCGCCTCTCTCTCTCTCTCTCTCTTGCTTAGTCCCAGGCCTTCTGGTCAGGACCCTGGGACAAGCAGGAACAAGGAGGTCCAGGGTTCTCAAGTAAACAGCATCCTCCCCTCTGGGTGCTCCCTCCTAGCCTGTAAAATGCAGCAATTGGACTCAGTGAGCCTTTAAGCTCTTTCACGCTATTGCAAACAGCAGAAGCTGCGGTCGGGATAGTTTCGGCAGAATAGCTATCTATTAGTGTGGAGACGAAACTGACCCTGCTCCCGTTACCGTGAAGAATAAGTGAACTCTCCATATCTCCCAACTAGGAAAAAAAGCAAAAATAAGAGGATCAGCCTATCTAGTTCTGGCCCCTGAAAACAAATGAAGGTGCGAGCCTTCCCCTCAGCTGGCTAACTTCATAACAAACTAACTTTACCCGGGACTTTGGCGATGCTGATACCGAAAGATTTGTCACGACCTTTATGGATGTTGTAATATGTGAGAAAATTGCTATTTCCACCATGGATGGACTCACAATAAACTCAGTGACCTTGGCAGATTTGCCCCATGTATTTTTTTTGCTTTAAATTCCTGTTGTGTTTTATTTGACAAACCAGAGTCTTTATGAAGTCGGACTCCCTTGAGCTTCTTTACAAGCAAGATTTCTACTTTTTCCCAAATGCTATTGTCTCTGAGCCTTACTTTCACACTAGGCAACACGCAGAACTGTTGAGCGGGGCAGAGGAAAAGATTCAAGGTTACACTTCCATAAGGAACATCTGAAACTTTGTCACAGAACTGGGCGGAAGTAGAACTGCGTGGCGAATGCTGTCGTGCCCTGAGCATCCGGATCTCAGTGAGACAGTGCCCATGGGAGATTCCCTGACAGGAAACACACCCCACTGCCCACAGGGTGTCAGGCAGCTTGGTGACTGCACCGAGACCCAGCACAGCAGTTGGAGCCCTGTGAATGTGAGTTGGGATCTTGTCTCTACCATCCATGTTACTTTGGGCATGTCCCTTAGTCTTTCTGAGCCTCAGTGTCCTCTTCTGTAAAACGGGAATAATTAGAATCCACTTCCTTGGTTTGTTCTGAGGTTTCAAGGACCAGGAGCAAAAGAGGCCCTCAGCACACATGACTTGGCTGCCCATCCTGAGCCTACAGGCACCCGGGATGGGCCGCTGCCCCTGAGAAGGCAGTCAGCAAAGACACAGAGGGACACAGGTCCCTGTACCAACTGAAAGAAGTAAGGCTGCAACTGAAATGGGAACACAGGGCAGTTGTGGGGACGGGGGGAAGGGCCGGGGGTCCGCATGGGGGCCAAGGCCTGGTCGGCATAATTCTGCTCTAGAACCCAGGTCACAGGAGCTGATGGCAGGACCCAAGGCTGAGCCCAGAGGGGGCGGCTGGGACTGTGGGACACCTCCGACCTCAAGTGAGGCTTGATCCTGGCACCTGGCTCTGGCCAAGCCCACTGCTGGCTGATGGCCCCTGCTATGGGAGAGGAGGGTCTCACAGGGTTGCCGTCCAAGAAGAAAAGGGCTCCCTGGGGTGGGGGTAGGCAGGGGAAGGTAAAGGCTCCCTGAGCTCTTTCCACGGTGAATGGAGATATGACTGTTTGTTTCCCGACTTGGCCATGTTCATTATCTCTCAGCTCTGCTCCCCAAGCAGCCACCACCTGAGGCACTACCTGACTTCGCAAACAGACGACCTTGGCTGTGGTAGGGGAAGAAGTCAAGGTGCCTTTTGATTCCAGCCCAGCACGCATGGCCACTGCCTCTCTTCGCAACCACACCCTGCTGGGCCCTCTGTGCGCACAGCTGTCCCTCTCCCCTGCTGCTCGGCAGACATGAGGGGCAGGAGTGGGCAGGTGTGATGAGACAGCACCAAGCGCAAGCACGGACAGCCGCGCGTCCTGTTCACTAATCCTTGGCTGGCCTCATAGACGCAAGGCCTCCTTAAAGGAAAAAATCACCAGCACGGCCACTGAACGTCTGCAAACCCTCAGCCGTCACCACCCTCCTGACCCCAAACCCCTGGCCGTGGAAGGGCAGCCTTGCCTTCTGGGCCTGGGGTCAGGAATGTCAGAGCACGTGGCTCTCATATAGACACTTGGGTAGCTCATATGGGCTTACAGAGCACGCCCATGTTTCCAGTCTTATCAAATCCTCACAGCACCCCTGGTAAGTAGGTCAAGCAATAGTTATCCTTTGCATTACACCAGTAGGACAGCTGAAGCTCGGAGAGGGCAGGTGACTTGCACAAGGTCACACAGCTAGTCAGCACCAGAATTCAGATAAAAACCCAGGTCTCTGGTCTCAAGAACCATGCTTTCTCTTCTCCGCCTCAGCTGTGCCTTTCCAGGGTGAAGCTTCCATCAGTCAGATGAAGATGTGGAGGGGCCTCTGCAGAAGTGGCATCTCGGGGACTGCCCCAAGTCCAAGGTCAAGTGCAGATTTATCATGAGTTCCCTGGAAAATAAATCATGCTCAGTTCTTTGAACAACATCCACCACAGACCTAAAATCATTAGCCACTTCTCCCTCCTTGTCACAAGAAGGCAAAAACATGAAAAATCGGGCAAAGGCTGCTCTCGGTTCTCCCTCAAATGAAGCAGCATAAAGAACTCTGTGCTCATCGCCAAACCCTCAAGTAGAGTCTAGGTTCTGCCACTTAAGTCGTGTGGCTTCGGGTAAAGTAGCTCAACCCCTGAACTCAGTGTGTTCATCTATAAAGTGCGAGTGATACCATCACCTCATCTCTGCATACCTGGAACTCCCCGCTGCAGAGACCCAGAGGCTTTGGATTCTTACCTTCTCCTGCCAGCCCCTCATGGACAAGCGGAGGCCCACTTGGAACCCTCTTCCTGCCTTCCTGGCCCCCCACCCTCCAGCTCCCAGCCCTGGCTCAAACCCAGTTTACCAGGAACCAAAACAAGGAGCTCAGTGCAATGGAAAAATCGGCCCAGGCAATTGTCTGACCAAATTGACTTGTCAGTCACCTGCTCAGACAGGGCCTTGGAGAATCACCTGCTCTGCACGCAGGAAAGAATGATTTGTACGCTTCGAGACCAGGAAGAAAAACACCCGGGAAAGGCCCAGCTCAGAGAGGCAACTCAGTCTGGGTTTCCATAGCAATTCCAGGAGAAACAGGAGGAGCTCGCGCCAGGATAATTCAAGAGATGGCAGCCAGCAAGCACTTGCTCCCACGTCCGCCACTGGGTCATCTGCCAAATGTCACTCAGGCGACAAGTTCCCTGTCCAAAGCCACCTGGAATCCCTCACACCCTCTCTCCAGGGTCTGCTGTGGTTCAGGAGAGGAATCCTAAGACTCGTATGATATATTAAAACTACACGTAATGTTAAGTAAAAACATCACGTCGACATATTTGTCCTGAGAGTCTAGGAAGAAACTGCTCCAAACGGCCAAGCTTGCTGCCCCTGAAGATTTGCACGCCTTTACGGCAGAGCCACACCCAAATCAGGACTGCGAAAAGTGACTTATTACAAATCGAACATGGATATTACCTTCCTCTGAGCTTTTAGCATTGAAAATGGTTCTTTTTCTAATGCACTTTGACCTCATCTGTCTGGTGCCTCCTCCTGTTTGGCGATAGGTATGTCCTATGCCACCTGCTCTGGAAACAATAAGGAATATGCTCAGGTGTCGTAAAGTCCCTCCTATTCTGTTCCAAATGGGTTTTTAATCACCTGTGGGGGTGAGGGTGTTGCTGAATATTTAGGGAATTCGGCATTGGTCACTGCCCCCTGCAACCAGAGCAGGGGACCTTCTCTGTCTCTTCTCCTCCACCCTTGCTTCTTTCCAGCTTCTATCCCCTTCTTTGGTGACTCCATTTCTCTCCAGTGGGTCCTTCCGTTTTGTCACCGTGCTTGAGCTGGGTGCTGGTGTAGTGTCCCACCCGCTCCAGCCCTGATGAGTCACAAGGCACTGGGCGTGCACAGGGGAAATTGGGTGTGGGGTATACGGGAACTCTTTGTGATAGTCTTGCTACTTTTCTGTAAACCTAAAACAATTCTAGAATGAAACACTTATTGAAAAATAAAATAAGCAACCAAAGCAGAAGGTATGGACTCTGGTCTCAAGAGTGAGGAGAAAGCAGAGCCTGAGGTCCCCGTTCTGATTCCCTCCATGGCTGAGGTCCCCGTGGGTTTATGTGAGGCCCACACATGCCGTATCATCGCAAGGAATCCTTTTGCCCACCTGAGAAAATGTTATTCCTCCTGTTAATAGAATGCTGACCTTGTCCTGTAAGAAAAACAATTCCAGCACACTGTGCTTAGCATTTGACTCTCCATGCTGGCTGCGAGTGATGCTCTCTCAGGGGACACGCACCACCCTTGCTGGTGTGTTTCTTGTTTCGAATCTCACACTCACACACATGCACACAAGCACACATGCACACACTCACTCACCTGTCATAATAGGTGCATCTTGCCATATCATCAAAAATGAACTAACATAGTGTTTATACTTAGTTGAATAGTATCATATCATAGCATATTATTATAATTATTAAATATTTGAATGTTGAGCATAACAGAAGTTGGGGATCTAGCATCTCTTTGCACCTGCACACCTGTCCATGAGGGAGGCATCTTGGCCTCCATTTCGCAGGCTGGGGGGCTCATTCAAAGAGGAAGGCCATTTGCTCAAGGTGACCATGAGGTTTATGCATGGGGGAGCTGAGGTTCAGTCCAGGCCTCCCTGCCTCCTGGGCCAGGACAGTTCTCCCTTATTCCACAGCTCCTCCAAGTGGGGTTTCTCTTCAGACCGAGCAGAACTCAAGTTTCAGTAGACTCATGAGAGGTGCTTGGTGGGGTGGGGGTGCCCTGTGCCCCTTCATCCCAGATTCGGTGCTCTTCAAACAACTGTTAGAAGGAAAACAAAACACTCAGATAAATTTCCCCTAAGATTCTAACACAAGACAGAGGGGGTGTCTTGTAGATATTGCTTAGGCTGGAGCAGGAAAAAGCTGCTACCTGAAGCAGAGTAACAAAGGGTTTGGCCGGTTGATAGGAAACACATTGGGGTTCCAGGAAATGCACCTGCTCCTGACTCCCAGGTTTTGTGCGGCTCATGCCTGCTCATCATTTAAGTACGAGCTTAGATGTCACCTCTCAGAGAGGCCCGCCCTGAGTCCCTGCTCTCCTTTATGTCTTCCTGTGACTCTGCGAATGGCCTCTAGACCTTTTTCATAATAACAGCTACCGTGATTTGTGTATTTATACTTATTGCTATGCTTATGAGATTGAATGTCCTGCCAGCCCCCATTATGGGAATGGACTCTATACCTGTTTCGTTCATCCCTATGTACTCAGTGCCAAGAGTCATTCTTGCCCAAAGTAGCCACTCAGTAAATATTCCAAGAAAGGCAATAAAAGAGCTACAGAGTGCGTCCCAAATGCTTTCAGCTCTGCGGAGGACCAAGACACTTGAGTGTGGGGGAATCTGGAGGTGGACAAAAGGACAGAGAGCAGGACGCTGCCAACTGGGAGGTGGAAGTTGTCCTGGCAGAGCTCTGGACGCCGACATGGGGGAGCTATCAGGATAGGCGCCTGCACCTCGGAGAAGACCCACCTTCAAGAATCCAAATCTGATCGGTTCTTTAGAGGCTTTGAACCAGACTCTGACCACATGCAGCCCAATCCTCTCAACCATGCAGACTCCAGGGACAGTCATCTGTTCCTCTGGTCATTCTGTTCACTTCCTGTGGCTGCTGCAACCAATTACCACAAATTTAGTGACTGAAAACTACACAAACACATCAGCTTACAGTTCTGTAGGTCAGAAGTTTGACACGGGTCTCACTGGGCTAAAATGACGGTGTGGCAGGGCTGCGTTCCTCCTGGGGGCTGCAGGGGACAGTCCGTGTCCTCACCTTTTCTGGCTTCCAGAGGCTGCCCACATGCCTCGGCTTGCGGCCCCTTCCTCCTCCTCCACAGCCGGCCATGGCAGGTTGCGTCTTTCTCACATCCCATCACTGCGACCTTCTCTTCTACCTCCCACTTCTGTTTTTAAGGACACGTGTGATTACGTTGGTCCTACCAAGGATAATTCAGAGTAATTTCTTCATCTTAAACCAGCCGATTAGCAACCTTGATCCCATCTCTCTCAGAAGGGGCACTCGTTACAGAGCTGAGCACCCCTCTTGCATTCGCTCTCCCCCGTCTCCCTCCCTCACTGCCTTTGTTCCCTCGTCCTTGATGCCCTGGAGCTGCGCCACTCAGTAAAGCCTCGGAGGGAAGCTTTGCCCATAAGCTCTGGCTCTCTAGGGAACCCGAGCACACTTCCATTTCTCCTCTCAGTAAATAGACAGAGAAAACACTCAGGGCAACACCGTCTCCTTGTGACCCACATATGTGATCCAGAAAGAAATGAAGGTGGATGGAATGGATGTGGCAGGACGGTGAGAAGAAAGGTCCGTGTCCTCTTGGAATCCAAAACGGAAGTGGAGGAGAGGTGGCCGTGCAAGGTGTTAAGCAGGGAGGCGACAGACAGTACCAGGAGAACAGAAGAGGTGGTTTCAAGACCAAACGCAGGGGCAAGATGGACGGTAAGGGAAAGAAAGAGGCAAGCTTAGTGGTTTAGAGCCAAAGCCCTCTTGCATGGTTTGGTAAATGAATTTGCCTCATCAGGTTACTGTGCTTTCCTGAGGCTTGAGTCTTAAAGAATAAAAGTGGCTCTGTATGCAGTTGTTATGAGGACTAACTAATATAATGCAATGTTTAGTAAATATTAACATAATTATTTTTCCTCAAATTTGCACAGCATTTCACAGTTTGCCGAGAGCTCTGCATCCATTATCACGCCGAAGTCTCACAACAATCCCGTGAGGTGGCTGGAACCATCATCACCCCCATTTGACAGATAAGGAAACTGGGGCTCAGAGCTCAGCGATTTCCCCAGGTCCTGCCGCTAACAGCGCAGAGGGGCTTAACCCGTTGGCTTAGGACTCTTAGTGGTCTAAGTGGTCTTTCCAAAGCGTCATTTAGAAAGGCACCAAGAGAAACCTGTATGTGATGGAGGAGGCGCGTGTGACCCAGGACAGGGACGCCCAGATGAATTCTCACTTGTGGCCCTGCTGGGCAGAACCCCGAGTAAGCAGAGGCACGTGGGGGGAGGTGGATGACACAAGCAATCAATAAAATAGCCGCCTTTGATCAGGCTTTCCCCACATCAGACACCACGCAGAGGGTCCGCACTGGAAAATCCACTTCATCCTCAAAACAGTCTTCCGAGATGGGTACTTTTATTAGTTAGAATGTTTTAGACTGCAAGCAATAATATTAAAAAAAAAAAACAAAACTAAAAGTGATTTAGACACCAAAGGAGCCCTCTAGCCACGATGGTACTGCAAGTCTATGCTTTGAGTTTCCTCTCTGATCCCAGCACATGGGATCATAGATAAAACATAAACAGTGAGAAGTAAAAAGACAGGGCCACTTTCAGAAGCGAGATAAATATCTTTCTGGACTAGAAATGGTAGAAAAGAACAAAGAGAAATGGCTGGCCGAGTCGCAGGTCTGCGGGATTGGAGGTGGCTGGAGCCCCATGCTAGGGATGGGGGACTGAAAATGCCACAGGCGAGATAGGGATGTTGTCTGACTCCCCGGGCCTGGGATGGGGTTTCCCTGGCGGCAGGGGAAGGAGTTTAAAACCAGCTGCAATGTACTGGCCCAGGGTTGTGGCTTATATGAAGCTATGTGATAGGAAAGTGGAGTGAGGAGGCGCAGCCTTACAGCCAGGACCCTGGCAAACCAGCCAGGCCCTTGGAGCTGCATCTTCCTCTGTCTTCTCAAACCAGAGCCCTGAGTACCTGCGTGAGACCAGGTCCTTGGGTGGGAGCCTCAGTGACTGGGCTGGAGATGACGACAAAAGGGGAATGTGGGGTTGGGAGTTGAGGGAATTCCCATAATAATCCTGCAAAGCTAAGTTCCATAGCAAACGAGGAAAGCTAACTCTGAGAAAGACAGCCAACGAAACCAGTGCTCAGGAGGGTAACACACCCCAGGCAACAGCAAAATGATAGAGCAAGCAGAAAATAATTTTTCTGAATATTTAGGATCCTCAACGGATAAAGGAAGAAATAACAAATAATAAGAAGAAATTGTGAAACAAAAGTGAACAGAAATAAAACAAGATCAGGGGGGTATTTTCAAAAAAAAGAACCAGTTAGAAATGCTAGATATAGGTCAGGCGTGGTGGCTCACACCTTTAATCCTAGTACTTTGGGAGGCCAAGGCAGGAGGATAGCTTGAGGCCAGGAGTTTGATATCAGCCTGGGCAACATAGCAAGACCCTGTCTCTATAAAAAAATAAAAAATTAGCCAGATATTGTGGCATGTGCCTGTAGTCCTAGCTACTTAGGAGGTTGAGGCGGGAGGATCACTTAAACCCAAGAGTTCAAGGTTGCAGTGAGCTATGATCATGCCACTGCACTACAGCCTAGGTGACAGAGAAAAACCCTGTCTCTTACATACATACATACATACATACATAAAATTTTAAAATAAAAATTATTTTAAAAAAAGAAAAATAAATGCTATACACAAAACAGGCACTTGATTTA
Source organism: Propithecus coquereli (assembly GCF_000956105.1). NCBI lineage: Eukaryota > Metazoa > Chordata > Mammalia > Primates > Indriidae > Propithecus > Propithecus coquereli. Next base: position 2,304,920 of record NW_012149619.1, read on the forward strand.
AAATGTTTTCCAATAGAAAGGATCAATGTTAGAGGATAAAATCAAAGAAAGAATGAGCATATTACATGATGGTGCTGATATAATCTGCCAGAACATAACTTGAAGAAAGAAACAAAAGTGTGAAAGAGCTATTAAAAAAAGAAAAAAAACCCTCTGGCTCAACCATGTATCTAATGGGAGTTCCAAAAGAAGAGAACAGAGGGGATTATGAGAAAGTAATTTTCAAAGATAAGGGCTGAGGATTTTCCAGAATTGAAGAAAAATAAGGATCCTCAAATTGAATATGTGTCCTGAGGGCTAAATAGAACACACTTTTTAAAACCGTACCTCAATATATACCACAATGAAACTAGAGAACATCAAGGGTAAAAAAAAAGTTACTTTTAAAAACTATCAGATAGAAGAAAGCAGATTATCTGCAAAATAAAAAAAAATATAATGACTGCAAGCTTCTCATCGCCACAGCAGAGGATAGAAGGCAATGGAGTCATATCTTCAAAGGGCTGAGCAGAAAATAACCAGAAGCCTAGAATTACATCCCCAGGTAAACTATCACTCAAGACTGGAAGCGAGAGCAAGACATTTTCAGACATAGAAGACTAAGTGTTTACTACGCATAGGGACTGTCTGAAAGAATCAGGGAAGAACGTGCTCCAGCAAGAAGAAAAGTGAAACGAGAGGAAAAGTGTCATGCAAGAAACAAAGGTGAATTTGGAAATTGGTAAAATACGTTGGTAAATTTAAGGAATTCCTAAGTAATGCTATTTTAGTACTCTATAATTACTAAATAATAATAATGTCTAGATCAAAAGTCTAGACAAAAATAAGTAGAAAAATACGGGGCTTCTGTGGGTAAAGTATGCTAAGATCTTATCTACAGGAGACTAGAACTAATGAGTAAACTTTGACTTCGTTTGAAAAATTATGGTAAAATAGAAACACTAAAAATATAAATCTCATTGTTGAGAGTGATACAAGTTATAGTTCTGAAGTCAACAGGAGAAGGGAGAAATGGGGGGAAAAGAAAACTCTAACAACAGCTAAAAAAGAAGAAAAATAGAAGTAAAGTAAGACACAAAATAAGATGTAAGGCACAAGACATGAGTGATCACCAAAAAATATGAAGAGATCAAAATTATCTGTTAAAGAACAGACCATCAGATTGGATTTTTAAAAATCTAACCATATGTTGTTTAGATGTGACAAAAAAATTTGAAATAAAGGGACAACTATTATAGAAAAGGTAGTATAGCAATGCTAATGTGAGACCCAATTTGAGGCAAAAAGCTATCAGAGAAATAAAGAGGCCTTATACATAATAATAAAAGGAACACACTCACCAAAGAGCCATACAATCATGAACTTCCGTGCATCTAAATATCCTGTCTTAAATATATAAAGCGAAGACCGGCAGAGTTCCAAGGAGATATTGACAAATACTCCATCACAGGGGAAGAGTTTAGTGCACCTCCCCAGAAACAAATAGATCAAGCAGTAAGAGTATAGATTATTTGAACCACATAATTTAAAAGGCTTGATTTAACAGATAAATCTGGAACCTTGCATCCCAATAAGCATGGGTTATCAATTCTTTTCAGGCGCACAAAGCACGCATTAAAAATTGACTATGCACTGGGTCACGAAGTCAGTATCCGCAAACTTGAAAGCATCCGTGTCACACAGACTGTGTTCTCCAACCAATGCATTTATATTACAACTCAACAAGGAAAGTAGTTTAAAATGCATTTGGAAAAGAAAAAAATGCTCCTAAATAACATGGATTAGAAAGAAATTTACAGTGGAAATTTATGAAATATTTAGAACTAAATGACAATGACTATACTTGAGGTAAAATTTGTGGGACATTATTAAAGCTCAACCTAGAGGGAAAGTTTAGCCTTCAATGTATTTATTAAAAACCAAGACAGATTAAAAATAAATGAGTTCCTTGTTCAACTCAGGAAGCAAGGAAAAGAAAATCGGAGCAGAATAAAGGAAATAATGAAGATGACAGCAGAAATTAATGAAATGCAGAAAGTATTAGACATGAAACAACATAGACAAAGCTTAGACAAGGAAAAGGGATACAATAAAGATGTGAAATCATGAAAGAAAACTATGAACAACTTTGAGTCAATGAGACATGAACAGTTTCCATAATGATGTAAATCATGAAAACTAACAGAAAGATAAATAGAAAGCTTGAATAAACCAAGAACATTAAGAAAATATACTGGGCGGTCAAAGATCTTTTTCCCCTTCCCAAAGACACCAAGCCCAGACAGTTACAGAAGTAAGTTTCCCAAAACCCTCAAGAAACAGGTACTTCCTGTGTTACACAAGTAATTTCAGAGAATTAGGGAGTGAGGAGGGGATTATCCTTCTCATTTGATAAAGCTGTTATAATCTTGCTACCAAAGTTGGACAAGAACAGTATTTTAAAAACTACATTTTGAATCTGTTTATTAATATAGATGCATCAATCTTAAATAAAACAATGGCAAGTCCACTCCAGCGACATATAAAGTAGAGTATGACCAAATACAAATAGAATGTAATTTTCACAATGTAACAAAGCATACATACCAAAAACTTCCAGTGACATTATAGTTAATAATGAAATTCTAGGTTCCTTCCCAATAAAATCAGGAAAAAGACAAGGGTGCCTGCTATTGGCAGCACTACTTAAAATTCTACTGGAGGTCTAGCTAATGTGCCAGAGATAAAGGCTGGGAAGGAACTATAAATGTAAATTTGTCATTATTTTCAAATAATGTGCTTATCTGCATAAAAAATACTCCATAGTGACTAAGTGAGTGAATGAATGAAATGCAGTTTGACTGCACTGGGTCAGGGACACACATGCAGGAGAATGTCACAGTTCCCTGGAAGGTCAGAGCTATGGCAGGGCAGCTCACCTGTCTATCAGACCAGACAGCTGCGCCTCTCCAAAATCGGAAAAAGCCCCTCTGTCCTGCTGACCCTGCCTTGACTTAAAGTGTTGATGCTATTTCATCATGGATATCTTGCATTAATTTGGGTTTTCAAATACTGCAGTAAAATGTCATCTATCTTGATTTCGGAGTTTTTCGGCGCCCCCTTAAATTTTGTGAGTGTCTCATTCCCCTCGCCCTAGTCCCGGCCCTGCAGAGGTTGGTGAGTTCTCACGCATTGACGCTGTCCCTGCAAAGAGTGGATAGCAAGCCTCGGGGCTGAGACGCACCTGATCTATTAAGGGATCCCCTGCTTTGTGCCTCCTACGCACATGTCATTGCTGTCATTCAGTCAGACATGACAAGCAAGGCTGACAGCCTCCCCTCTGAGTCTGAGGAGGTGGGAGGCGGAGCTGTGCTTGGAAGCCCTTTCACACCAAATGCAGGGGCTGGTTTCTTTCTACGGCTGGGGCGGGTCCTGGGTCCTGTTTGCTGTTCAGCTGAGCAGGATTCTGGAAAGACCCTGCCTTCTCCTGGGGCCACATTCCTCAGGGATACCATCCTGCCATCCTCTGAAAAACAGCTACCCATACACAGACCCACAAAGGCCCCAACCCTCCTACTTCCTCTAGGACCTTAGCCCAGGGAGCTGGCATGTATGGTGCTCCCACGTATGCTAAAGAGGCAGGCCATATACCTAAGCGGTTAAGAGCAGTCCCAGTTCAAATTCCAACTCTGCCGCTTGCTAGCTGTGTGCCCTTGGGAACATTACAGTGAACCTCTCTGAGCTTTCGTTCCCTCATCTGTAAAATAGTGATGGGAACACCTGCTCCCAGGGCTTGTGTGAAAGAATTACATGGAAGTAACGCCCATAAAGCGCCTGGCACACACTGTGTTCTCTGCAAATGGCCATCCACAAACATGTCATTAATGGTATTAAACGAAGATGCAAGCCATAGGATGACAGAGCAAACCGTGACAAGGGCGACTGTTTTGCCATGAACAAGAGGGTTTGACAGAGGAGGAGGCCCTGGAACAGGCTCTGGAGAAATGAGAGGACCTCGGCAGGGAGAGGAGTCGATGGGCAGGCTAGGCTGGGGACACATGAGCAGGTTGGATTTTAGAGGGCAGAGCAGCATGGGGTGCACAGGACAGGTGGAGGGACACCTGCAAGTGGCCAGACATGTGGCTGGGAGTCGAATGAGGGACATAATACGTTGTGCAAAGGGCGTGTTGTGGGAGCCATTGCTATTTCTAGAGGGTGAGATGATCCGTCTGGATGGGCAACCTGGAGGCCACTGTCTCTTCCTGCTTCCCAATCTCTCTTCCTCCCTAGGGCGTGAGCTCCTTGAAGGCGGAGACTGGCCAGACGCATCTCGTGGTCCCTGTGCCCGGTGTGTGTCCTGGCTCAGTGCTCGGGGAGTGAGTGCGGCTGGCTTCCAGTAGACCTCGAGCCCCTCCCTCCTCATCCCTCCCGCTCCACAAGGATGACTCAGAACCAAGAGCATGAAGAAAGAAGTCACCCCGTAGTTGGATTTCAGGACACTGATTGGACTGATTTTCAAGGGGCAGAATGTTCAACGGATGTAAAAGCTTCTCTTTCACAGTGGCCAACTGGTTTCTGCTCTTTAAACCCTCTCTCCTACCCTGCAGTGTGATGGTCAATTTCATGTCAGTTTGACTGGGCTATAGCATGCCCAGATATTTGGTCAAATATTATTCTGGGAGTTTCTGTACGGGGTGTCCACTCAGTAAAGCAGATTGCTCTCCCTACTGCAGGTGGGTCTCAGCCAACCAGGTGGGCCTGAATGGAACGAGAAGTCTGACCCTTCTCCAAGTAAGAGAGAATCCTCCTACCAGGCTGCCTTCAACTGGAGCTTTTTCTACCTTTGGATGAAAATGGAAACATCAGCTCTTCCTGGGTCTTGAGCCTACACCATTGCTTCTCCTGGTTTTCAGACCTTAGGACTTGGACTGGAGCTACGCCTTCAGCTCTCCTGGGTCTTCAGCTTGCCAGCTCACCCCGCAGATCTCGGGACTTGTCAGCACCCTTGTTCACATAAGCCAATTCTTTAAAAATGTGTGTGTGTTCTGTTTTTCTGGAGAACCTCAGCAAATACAAGTAGCCAAGCCTAGCGCCACTGCCCAGATCCGGAAGGGCAGGGGGGACAGCCTGGGAAAACTGCGCCCTAGGACTCAGAGAAAATGCTCTTTCTCTTCCTTCCTAGACCTGCTCCCACTGCTGTTGGCTTTTCCTCACACTGTAGCAAAAAGGTTTAAGATTTGGGTTTGAGCATTAAGGGGGAGAAACAGACAGCATGAACCTCCTGACCTTGGCTCTAGGCTATTCAGGCTTAAGTAGCATAGAAGAAAGAAGCCATCCACAGGGTGCAATGGGTTTACTTGATTCCGCATCAAGATTTGGGGGTCAAAACCTCAGCTATTTAAAAAGGGTTACTTTGCCTCTGTGGCAGATGGAGTTTTCTTACACGATGAGGCGATGTCTCTCAGGTCACATATCCCTCATGCCATGTGACTTCAACATTCCTCCTGCTGCCAAGTGGCATCTAAGCTCCCTCTCTGTGCAACTGGTCCTGCTTGGCATTGCCCCAACCAATAGAGCTCAGCAGAACAGCTGAGGCTGGGTCCTAGAAAGCACAGAGCTCCCACCTGGCTCACACTGTCTTGGAGTCTCTCGCTCTGGAGAAGCCAACCGTCACGCTATGAGGAAACTCAAACCACCCCACACAGAGAGACCACGTGGAAAGGAACTGAGGCCCCCAGCCAACAGCCAGCAGCAACCAAGAGACATATACGTGAATGAGCCTTTGGATGATCTTGGGAACTTTAAGGACAGAATGAAGCCCCTGGGTCCTCTGACCATAATACCATTGCATAGCATGCCAGCCTCACCATCAGTGCATCTTCGAGAAAAGGAGAGATGACCGAAGGAAGGAAGGAAGGAAGGAAGGAGGGAGGAAGGGAGGGAGGGAGGAAGGAAGGAAACTGCAGACAGGATTACCGTCCAAAGCAGCTGTACATAAAAGAAGCCATTCTTTGCCTTCTTAAAGGGCATTCACTCCCTACTTGCACACATCCTTGTGTGAGGAGTGAGTCCTGCCCACCCTGGTGAGGTCAGCTTGGCCAGACAGCAGCAGCAGGATTTGTCAGAAAGGTCTTTGCATTCCGACCACCATCCTCCAATGACAAAGCTGAGCAGGACGAGGAGTGCCGGCAGCCTGGCCCAGACTGCTCAGCTGGAGGTTTGTGCACGGAGCAGGCACCAGACGCCAAGCCCAGAGCCCGGCAGGGAAGGAAAACTATTGTTGGCACCCAGAGCAAGACTCATAACAGGAGGATTACAGCAGGTTGGAAGCCAAGTCATCCCAAGATATGGGTCACGGAGCAGGTGGCAGGTGACTCACGGTCTGAGAGGAGCGGCTCTGCCCACGCCCCCAGCAGCCCTGCTTTGACCAATTCATGTGGCTGTGCCAGTAGGAAGCACCTGCCAAGGGGCAAGTGGGAGGAGCCTGCGTTTCCTTCATCATCACCGATGTGTGACACGAGTGTCTCACGGAGGAATGGCCCAGCAGTGGGGGAATTTCCAGTCACGTTCAATGGCGAGGAAAGTGAGACACATCTAAGATGTGGTCATGTTGCTTGGCTGACCTTTCCTACCTCCCCTTCAGCCCCTTCCAGCCCCTCCCTGAGGAACTATCTCTCCACCTTTTGCTTGGCTGGCTCAGACACCGTTAAGGAGACCAGATGGTCAAGGTCATGCTTGTCTGACGCCTCTCAGTTCAGCCCCCAACTCGAACACTCGGGCAGATGCTGGTCCATCTGACTGAGCTCACAGCCAAGGAAATGAAGACCTGGTCCCTGACTGCCCTGGTCTGACACCTTCTGCTCTGGCAAAGCAGGCGGGGCCCATGAAGGCCTGGCAGGTGCGGCAGGCAACCTGGAAGCCGGCCATCGGGAGGAGGCAAAGCACCTGCTCACACCCAGCTGATGGGGAGACCGGAGGTGCACAGCCAGTTGATGAGGGGGCTGCACCTCCTCGAGCCCACCCCCATGCCTTCCCCTGGTCAGCCGGCCCATCACGGGGGCCTGCACTTGTTCATTCTGGATCTTTCCGCAAAGAAGTTCTTCATGGCTTTTCCTTCCCCGGCCCCTTCATCGCCACGTCAGCCAGATCACTTCGTTACACCTGCAGGGTGCTCCAAAAGACCATTTATATACCCGTGAGCATGGGTCATTCCATTGGTTCCTGCAGAAGCTCAGGGCCAGAACGGCCCCTCCACAGGTTCTGGACTGATGGTGAAGGCGGACGTTGGCACAGGAGGCCCAACCCAAAGCCCCGATCCTGGCCGCTGGATGTGTGCACGCACCCACCTGCACACGGACGACAGCCAGCGCTGAGACCCGCCAGGCCCGGGCACAGCCGCGTCGCCCAGTGAAGTCCACACCCCAGCCTCACACCATGTCTTGGAGACAGGAAAGGAATGGGGCTACGTCAGCTTGGCTTGGCTGGAACTTCAGTTCTTGGAATTCCCTTTGCCTCACGCTTCCAGGTTCAGGGTGGCCCCGAGAGAAATTTGCCCAAGATCTGGGAGGCGGAAATGAAGCATCAGCCGTTACTCCCTGGGGGTCAGTGAAAGACACCAGGCAGTGCTGCAGCTCGCACACAGCGTCTCTACCTGCCGGCTCACCTTGCTGGGGGGGAGCACCTGGGCCGTCCCTCCTCCAGTTCCTCCGGGTCTCCCCTTTCCATTTTGCAATACAGGATGCCAGCTTCTCCTCCAAGGCCCCCGTGTCAACAAGACCCGAGGCAGTGAGGAACAAATACAGGTTCCAGGTTGTCCTCATGGGATCTAGTCAATCCTGTGCTGGTACATGTTTAACAACCAGGTATGGTGTCAACGTGAATGTCGGTTGACATCTGCGTTTATGTTAATAAGACAAAGGTGAAGCAACAAAGATGCATGTTAGAACTTCCCTTGTTCGTCCATGTTGTAATTCTCTGCTAAACTGAAAAATAGTTTTGAATACCAAAAGAATATTTCCTTTATTCACAATGTAACTGCTACAGATATGACACATTTTTAAGTTTAATTTGCTTTATGAACATTTTCTTCATTGCCTTCTTCAGTCTAGATAACCAACAAAATAATAAATCAAGCCCTGATTCGTAGTTTTTGCCAATTTCTACGATGTAAACACTCCCACCAGGGCTAATTTAAAGCTATCAGCGTGATATCACCGAGCATGGAGCTGGGAAGAGGTGCACAGCAGCTAACACCATCATGCAGTGTTTCCACCATACAGATATGACGGACGTAGGTAACCTCTAGAGCACAGGTGACAATAAGACTTAGCAAAATGATTAGAAAGTAATGAGTTTGAGTATCACGTATGTTTTTAATGTAATTTATTTGTAACTTTATATAATTCAATCTTTAATAATGGCTGTGTTTAACAACTGGATCATAAAATTCCTAAAAATGTAATAATCAGCTCCCATGAATTGTTACGAGGCAGCCCTGGAACAGTGCAGGTTGCAGGTGTCTTCCTGGTTTCCAGCTTGTCTTTGCTCTCCCCAGGTTCACACCCAGGTTTCCTTTCCAACGGTCGGCAGTGCTGAGATTTAGCGACGCCAGGCCCAACATCAGACCAAAGGCAGCCACCTTACACAGAGGTCTCAACCAGCTCCCGTGACGTTTAGGACCTATGATATATCCCTTATTCTATGAAACTCAACATGTTTTTGCTTCTGTGTTTCAACCCTGACTGATACAGAAATAAAGGAATTTCTGAGGCAGAAGAGGATGCTGGCCACCCCCACCCCGAACACCGCAGCAAGGTCCGGGGGTCTGGGTCTGTTTCTCAATAGTGCAAGCGTGTCCCCATCCTCCAAGCTGCTCCCGTATCAGACACACCCACACATCCACATGAAGGTACACGCTATCGATATGGACATGGATGACAGGATGCAGACTTGGCGCTCGGAACACTATTCCCTGCCTCGGAGAGCGGCAGAGGGACAGGATCAACGTTGATCTAAGATGGACACCAATGTCCCAGCTGCAGGGTTGATCAGGCCTCAGGTGATTGGACCTCAGTGAGCCACTAGGGTCTCCCAGCATGTGCAGGGGACACCGCCAGGAATCCCAGTAGCAGCCAGTCAGGGTGGAAGGCCCATCCTTTATTAGCCCTTGTTCACTCATTCATTCATTCATTCACTCATTTACACATTGCCTATTCTATGCCAAGCCTTAGGCTGGACTCTGGGGCGCAGTGATAAAAACATGCCTCCCAAATATACTGTGGTACCCAGGAATGGATTCTGGAACAGAAAGGGGGCAGTAGCAGGAAGGCTGGTGAAATCTGAATAAAGTCTGTAATTTAGTTAATAGTGTTGTCCCAAAGTTAATCTCTTAGCTTTGACAAAAGTACCACAATTATGTAATATGTTAACATCAGAAGAAGCCAGGTAAAGAAAATTCAAGAACTCTCTGTACTATCTTTGTAACTTTTATGTAGATCTAGAATTATTACAAAACAATAGTTTTATTTAAAAATGTAGAAAGGGGAAGAAAAGATCCTCCCCGCCACCAAGGCCAGGGTTAATTGGCTGAGAAACAGGTAGAAGCAACGCAAGGTTTTCCTTCCAGTAAGGGGTGTGAGGACAAAGCTATTCGTCAGAACTTGGAGCAGAAACTGAGCCCAAAGCTTCAAGAAAGACTCAGAAACAAAGACTCAGGTCCCAGTTCTGAACCCCGTCAGAGCAAGACAACAAAGGTCCGAAGGCTTTCTTTACTTCTTATAAATGCAAAGGGTACCTGGTTAGGCAGAATTCAAATATTTGCAGGGAATTTATAAGCTGCCATTTAAATGTTGCAGCTACTTTTCTCTGTAGACGGATTGCTCTGGAAAAACTCTCCTGGTCCTTATGTAAAATGACAAATGGCCACCTTGTAGGGGAGGGCCAGGACTGGACATTTTTCTGGCCAAAGTATCGTGTGCTCCTGCCGATACTCCTTGGCAAGCAGAAGGGACCTTAGAGATTGGGTCCTCTGGCAGCTTCTCAGCAAATACGCCAATGTTGCCTTCTTCTGTCCCAGTGTGAAGTTCAATCCCATTGGAACTGCCAAGGAACTTTTATGATCTCGACTGAGATCAGTTGGCAAGAAAGGACACTCTGGAGGGCTGATACCCACCCTAAGGGAAGGGGAAGTCTGGAGAGGTGACCCAAGCTAGTGTCAGAGAGAATTGGTCTTAGCACCATGTTTGGCTGAAGCTGGCAGACCCCCATGGCTGGCCCACCATGTGATGGGGAGGAAGCTGAGAATGTGGTTGTAGACCAGGGAACTTTTGGTTTGGGAGTCCCAGTGTGGAGCACTGGGTAACACTGAGGAAAGAGAATCTCCCCATCCTCAAAAAGGAACTCAGTGCAGGGCTCTGAGCCGGCAAGCACATCATCACAGCTGTGGACAGGAGAACACCACACTGTGCTGGACCAGGTCTCAACAGCCACCCCGTGTGGCGGCAGCAGCATCAATGGTAGCTGAGACCGGCCTGCCTGCTGGTGGACTGTCGTAGTTCCCAGTTCTACCAGCACAAGCACATGGAAACCAGACTGGCCATTTAGGACTAAGTGTACACAGAGAAGTTTTTTATATATGTATGTAATCTAAAAGCCCCAAGAGATTTCCTGAGATTTTTAAAAATACGGCAAGTGAGGATCTAAGCCCAATTTTATTTGGAAATATAAAATGTGACCAAATTCATGCTTACGAAGCTGGACATCCTAGTTGTAGAAACTCGCTCACCTCAGAATCCTTCCCCGATTAGCCTCCCCTAAATCCAACTTATTTATCTATCCTAGAAGGGCTGTGCTTAGAGTTCTGAACCTAGGACTTCAAAAACATACTTGATTTCTTTGAAATAGAAACAAGGGTGGCCAACCGTTGACAAATGCAGCTCGGAGCTAGAAGTTGTGGCTACAGACAGAAGGTAGACAGAGGGCGCCAGCTGTTTGCATTATCCCTTTCGCCCATGAGAGGAGCCTCCTGGACTCTGAGAAGCTTCTTTGTCAGGCATAGCTCTGCTCTCTCAGGACACATAAGGCAGCAGACACCTGGTGTCCTGGACCTCTGCTGCCCCAAAGCCACGGATTCTGGAGGTCTTTGATCTTAAAGAGCACAAAATAGATGGTCCCTTCCCTGAGGTAAGAAGCTCCAGAATCATCTTTCTCCAAGTGTTTGCTGGTGTGTCCAAAGTGAGCCTCTTGGACAACTCAGGACGGACCTGCCAACTCAAGTCCTGCCATCTGCCTGGTCTCGGTCCATCAGGACCACTGGGCTGCAGGGACATCCGCCACAGCTTATCCTTAAAGACAGAGACAGGGCAGCTTATCCTTCCTTGGGGCACAAGGAAAGAAATGAGATCTTTAGTGTCAAACAGACCAGAGTTCATTTCCTAGTGCACTCTCTCTCTCTCTCTTATTGAGTGATCTTGGGCAGGACACATTACTCCTCAGGGTCTTCAGTTTCTTCATCCTTTGAATGGGACAATAATAGTACAGTAAAAGAAAATAAAATTTTAGGACCCTCTAACTGTATTATGCCAAGGTGAAGTTAAGCCCTGGAGACTGAGGCATGTAGCATGTTTACCATTCTGCTTCTTAGATTATAGATTAACTCTCCTCCACATTGCTCTAGTTCTGAAATGACTAGGAGAGACTAGAGACCAGACGTTCCCTCCTTCCACCCACTAATCTTTGTTTTAAATTAACGTCCTCCTTTGTTGTCCTCTACCTAACTCAGACCAGGTGACGCCAAAGACCCCATGACTGTTACATCTTCAGTGTGAAATGTTATTAATAAATATACCTTTCCTGAAAGAAAATGACCACCTTAACTAATCAGATCATAGTTCATCGCGTCCAACGTGAGCCTTACATAGAAAGTATTGAAATTCTGTTAAACTTCTCTAAACTTTATCTATATAAACCCCCTCAAACTTCCACACTTTGGAACACTGACTTCCATTCTTTGGAATCTTCCAAATAACAGAAGACTGACTTCCGTTCTTTATGCTTCCTGAGCAGCCCGTCCTCAAACTTTGCACTTGAATAAACTCTCTTTAAACCAGATTCTGACGCCTTTGGCTATTTCAGTTTGACAGTGCATACCTCATGAGGATATTAAGGGTTGCACGAGATAATGCATGGGAAGTGCTTAGCACAGAGCCTGGCCTTAGAAAGCGCTCAAAACATGTGAGCTATCGGAATATGCACAACACTAAGTTTCAAAATTCTCTCGTACTGTTTTCTGTTTGATCCTCACAGCAGCTATACGAGGAAGCCAGAGCAGATAATTTTGCCCCTAGTTTCGGATGAGGAAACTGATCAATCCTTTGCCCGAGATCACACAGAGTTAGTGATGGGATCAGGACTGAAACTTAAGCCTGGCTGCTCTCCGTTCTGTGATCACATTTCGCCTCTTCCAGCACCTTCCCCCTTCCCCCACCCATCCATCACCTGCTGAAAGGGATCAGGAGAGATGAAATCTCTTGGCCCTCATCATTTAATTCGTTTTCGGTGATATTAAAGAAAGCTTCTTTGAGGGATGAAGTGGTGCAGCTTTTTGCCAGCATTCTCCTTGATAAGGGTTTCCATGGAGAAAGTGCCTGTGTTTCTGGAAGGGCCAGCCCCCGGCTGCTATTCACCACTAGAGCAGGAGAAATAAATCTGCTCTCAATCTGCTTCACTGCAGTCCAGAGACCAGGAAGGACCTGCTGCTCCAGCCCCCATGGAGGCCATATGGGCAGGTACAAGGCAGGATTAAGTGAGTGGGGCCAGGGAAGGGGACAGAAATGCAGCTGCTGTCGTGACCAGGAAGGTCCTATGTGCTCTAGGGAAGCTGGTCCCACTAAGGGAAGCTGCTGTACCTGCACCAGCAGATGGGGAATCTCTGCTGATTGGCTGCTCAAGGGAAACCATTGCCATCCATCTCTGCTCCCTAATGAGGGGTGGAAGCCTGAAACCTACCGACCTTGTCAGCACCATGGAGAGCTGCCTGCCCCTGGGCCTGGAGAGGCACAGCTAGGCTCAGTCTGGCAGGAAGAAGGGAAGGAGAAAGAAAGAGAAATAGAGAGAATAAGAGAAAGAAAAAGCAGATGGAGTGAAAGACAGAGAGAGAGAGTGAAAGCAGAGTGAGGGACAGAGACAGACAGACAGACAGACAAGCAGAGATAAAGTACAAAAGTCATATAGACCAAAAGACAAACACAGAGAAAGAGAGACAGAGGCTGAGAGATACAGACAAAAACTAGGAGAACAAGAGAGAAAGACAGCAGGATGGCATAGAGAAAGGACTTGGATAGAATTTAAATCTTAGGTTCAAGCCCCGGCTCTTCAAACACGAGCTAGCATTTGTCAAGCACTTACTATGAGCCAGGCACTAAGTTAAGCACTTCCATGCATCACAGCCTTTGACCCTCACAACAACCCTGCAAAGTAGGTACTGAAATAATCTTGATTTTTCAGATGAGGAAACAAGCCATGTCAGCTAGGCTTCCACTGCCAAAGGCAGTCTCATTCCAGCACTCTGCAACAGAACTTGGGTCTTCTCTCCTGAGAGCCATGCATGGTTTGGGGATACTAATATTTAAAAAGCCTTCTACATCCACAAATGCAGCTGCCTCTCCTTACTGAAGCAAGTTCTCCCTGAAAACTCAGGTTCCTCTTCCCATACCCTACTCAGTTAAATGAGTCTTGAAAACACCATGGTCGTTCCCACCCCAGGACCTTTGCACTTGCTATTCCTCCAGACTGGAACTCTAGTCCCCAGGTCTTAACATCCCCTTCATGTCATTCAGGTCTGCTGCAATGTCACGCCTCAAAGAGGCCTTCCCTGAATTCCCATGTTATATCACACACACATGTGAGCACTGTGCATCTCCTTAGCAGGATTATTCTATTTGTTTATTGTTTTCTCTCTCTCCCACTAGAATATAAACCCCATCAGAGGAGGGACTTTATCTTCTTCATATTTGTGTTCCTAGGTCCTAAAGGAAGACACCCAATTAATAGTACTGAATGAAATTTGAATGAATGGACTCTTCTTGCTGGAACCAAGCAGTGTTGGTCAGATGCTGCCCAGGAGCCAAGAACGTTAGGCTAGAAGCTGAGTGAGCTGCGCCCCTGACTCCGTCCAGGACCCCGTGCAGGAGGCCCCATGGGGAAATAGTCAATGAATGGGATCTTCTCTAGACCTCGTAGCTGTTTGTTACAGAATGTGAACTCCTTATAGATCACGAGTAGTCGCACGATGAGGGGGTGGTTCGCAGCATCTGCATCAAGCAGCCATCTCTGGCGGGCGCTGTGGTACACTGCCCAGATCCCCCTTCAGGTCCGAGGCACTCATTCTTCCAGCTCCCGGGAACACTGGTGGCTGATGGTCCTCAGCTGAGTTGTTCTCCTGGTGTTGTCCTCAGCTGAGGAGAGAGCAGCCTCATCCAAGATCATCCGCCTCCCTGGGGAACTGGTCAGCGAAAGGTTCCAAAAGACTGAGTCCCTTGCCTCAGTTCAGGATAGTGCTGAAGAGCCTTCCCCATCCAGGGAGCTCTGCTGCAGCTTTTTCACAGCTCAGCTGCTCCACCTGCCCAGTCATGCTTCCTTTACTGGGTACTGATCATGGAGTCACTCCCAATAACGCTCGTCATTCAGAGATCATCTCAGAGCCATGTGCCAGGGAACCCAAGCTAAGCTGCCATAACTACTCGTGCATTTTTTTTTGAGACAGAGTCTCGTGCTGTTGCCCCAGCTAGAGTGTGCAGCGATGTCATTACAGCTCACAGCAACCTCAAATTCAAGCAATCCTCCTGCCTCAGCCTCCCCAGTAGCTGGGACTATAGGCATGCACCACCACATCCAGCTAATTTTTCTATTTTTTGTAGAGACGGGGTCTCGCCCTTGCTCAGGTTGGTCACCAACTGACCTCAAGCCATCCTCTCACCTCAGCCTCCCAGAGTGCTGGGATTACAAGTGTGAGCCACCGCACCCAGCCACATTCTATTCTTTATCTGGACAGCAACAACGAGGAGAAAGCTCTTCCTCAGAATGACCTGCAATAAGCCTCCCTGAGGGATCTTCCTATCCATAGCTACGAGTTCTTTCCCTCAGAGCCCCACAAAACAAGTCATATCCCTCCACCCCCAAATAGCATCTCAGATATGGGCAATTGGCCACCACATCTCCTGAGAGCCATCTGCTGCCCTCCCCAAGCCAGTCAACTTCACTGCCTTCAACCATTCTGACACTGGGCGCCCACATCTCCCCGCCTGCCTTAACCAATTCCCCAAATCCTACTAAAGTATGTCAATTACAGAAAGAGGAAATACACCCCAGGTTTATGTAACTCCCCTTTATGTAACCACCACAACCACACGTCAGGGCCACCTTGATGCTAGAGGCATCCTTGGGCTTGGATACACCTGGGATATTTCTCCCATTTTGATTACTTCTCCTGAAGCCTGAGTTCTTTCCTTTGGGAAACAGCATGAGTGGGCAGACCATCCCCGAAGGTGTATACAGTCACAGATGATTCTTTTTATCAGACTTTTCTCTTTTGTTCTAAATGACAATTTTTAGCCAAAAAGAATCTAGCTCTTCTGTTCACTCCACAGGGGTAATAGCCAAGAATCTCTCTGGTGGCAAAGACAATCTTTCATCCCTACCTCTGACTTGGGCCAAGTTGCAAATCTAATGGCTATTGCTCTGTCGGGAGGATAAGAACACATTGTAAAACAGGCTGTTGTCTTTAAGAGTGGGGGAACATCTCATATTAACAGGCAAGACGCATGTTACTATGACTACAGTTTTTAAAAGATTATGAGCAAGCCAAATGTCTTCTATTATTCATAAAGAAAAGATAATGTTTCGCCATCACCAAATGACGCGCCTGCATCAAGATGCGCCGCCTTTTATCTGGACGTGTGGAAGGGAACGGCAGCTCAATGTATTTTGTCAGCGTCGTCAGCTCCTCTGGGGAGAATACTGGAACACTGTTGATGACAGAGCATCCGTAATGCTGCAGACAACTTCTTCTGAAGCGCTAATTTTCTCAGTGTCATGCAATCTAACTCACGGATCTGCGCTGCACATCAGCAGCGTGCTAATGCGATAATCAGCTGTAAGTGTCCTGCTTCAGCTGAGACGACGGGCTTGGAGAGGCACCCGTCTCGGAGGAGAGTTACACACTGGAACCAGAAGGGCTTTTGACTGTCTCGGGCTCCAAACAGGGCTGTGCAGGGTGTGACGGGAAAGGGGAAGCTTCCAGCGTGTGGGGAGCTCCCTTGAAGGAGGCAGGGCTCAGAGCAGGTGGGGAAAGGTGAAGGGCAGCCTCTGAGCCTCACATCGGACACCAGGGCTGTGGGGACCACGCTGCCAACTGAGCCAACAGCCTCCGCAGCCTGCTGTGCACTCAGCCAGTGCTGAGCACCGGGGTTAGAGAGACGGTGGGCACAGGGGCCGACCTCGCCCTCGGGCAGTTCAAAGCTACGTGGTCATTACTATCAGATCCTTTCTATATAGTCTGGAAAGCTCTCTAGGAACGCTGCGTGGGATGTGCCCTGGTGAGAGGTGGCTAACAGGCTAGGGTAGGGATGTCAAGCTGGTGGCCCCAGGCCAGGGACAACTGGCTTGATTGGCCTGCCGAAGGTTTTAAAATCCAGACACTTTACATAAAAACTCAGCCTCATCTTTAAAAATCAGATCTAGCCACATCGAGTCCACAATCCAAGGAGGCAAGAATTGTCTGGTGCCAGGTAACAGCTGCCCCCAAAGACAGACAAAGGGTCTCCAGCACCCATCACACCCCAGCACTGACTTCACTCCATGGACATTTGAGTCTGGACCTTCTGGAATTTTCTTTGTGGGGAAGAAACTTTTAGATTAGCCATTGAAGAGTGAGTAGGAGTTCTCTAGGTGGAGAAGTTAAGAGGTGAGGAAATGAGAAAAACTGGCCAGACAAGGAGAGCTTCATACACAAAGGCACATGGACATGAAGCAGCCCCGAGTGTTTGAGCCCAAGCTCAGTGTGGGAGAGGACAGGAGTGTGGGGCCTGCTTTGATTCCTCTGGTTGCCCTAAGAAAGGTGGTTGGAGTGGGCGAGGCAGGTCAGTGTAAGGGACCTACACTGAGGGAGTTCCTGTCCGAAGTAAACCCAAGAAAGGGAGCTTCTGGGGAGGAGGCGATCCTAGCCAGTCCGAACTGGAGGGCAGTCGTGGGCCAGTGCTCCAGCTACCACTGCTACAGCTTAAATCCCCCAAAACTTAGTGCCATCAAAGCAACCATGTTTTTCTGTTCGAGGACTCTATGAGACAAGAGTCTGGACAAGGCACAGCAGGGACAACTTGTTTCTTCTCTCAATGTCTGGGGCCTCAGCTAGGAAGGCTCAACAGCCGGTAGCAACTCAATGGAATCATCTGGAGGTGTCTTCACTCTCATGTCCAGGGGTCAAAGCTCAGCTGTGGCCAGAATACCCACATGGGGCCTCTCCATATGGTCTCTCTTTGTGACCTTGTTTGGACATCCTCATGGTATGGTGGCTAAATTCCAAGACCAAGCATCTCAAGAGAGAGAACAGAAGTGCATGGCATATTTATGATCGAGCCTTGGAAATCACATGGCATCACTTTGGCCACGCTCTGTTGGTCAAGACAGTCATATAGGTCTTCCCATATTCGAGGAGAAAGAACATAGATGGCCAAGGACACGTCATAAGAAGATCATGAGGGACAGCAGATGTTGTTTCAGCCATCCTTGGAAAACACAACCTGCTACATTTGGCTCTTTGGAAAGATCAATACAATAGACTGGATTCACTCAACTTGTTTTTGCACCCGAAGAAATCTCGGTACATAAGTTTAGGATTAGGGAAGAGGTCTGAGTGAGAAATATAAATTTGGAAGCCCTCAGCAAGGAGATGCTGTTTTAGGACACAAGACAGGATGAGCTCACCAAGGGTATAAGCATAGGTAGGGAAGAAAAGAGGCTCAGGGACTGATCCCTGGGGCACCCCGACATTTCAGAGTCAGTGAGATGAAGAGGAGCCAGCACAGGGAACTGCGAAAGAGCAGCTGGTGGGATAAGAGAATGGCTGGGAGAGCCTGCGCCTGAAATCCAAGAGGGAAAACTGTTCCAGGGAGAGAAAGATAATCAACCGATGATCCTTGCGGCCAGCAGGGAGCCACTGGAGCCCAAAATCTTAGCTGTGTTTTAGGAAGAAATCTGGAAGTGGGATGTGGAACCATCTGGAGATAAACGAAAGATGGAAACAAATCTATGATGGCCAAATATAAACCCTCTATCTCAGTCCCGAGGGGGTTGGAGGAGGGCTGGGCAGGGCTGCCCACAGAGCCCTCTAGGAGGTCGAGGCCAACGCGGGACATGGAAGGCAGGGGTGAGCGCGGGCCGGTGGGCGGCCAGCAGGAGGGCCTGCACCGTAGGAGGACAGCTTGGGCAAAGGCCTACGGGCTGCAAAGCCGCGGGCAGCTGAGCTGGGTGTCAAGTCTCACCCCGCGCAAGTAGCCAACGGCTTATTCTCTGCTCTTTGGCCCCAGATTAACCGGTAACTCCACCACTGAAGGCAGGAATCGTCAAGGAAATAAATAGTAGGGATTGTGGAGCCCGCGCACCACAGCTGAGGAAATAGCTCCCTCCGTAGACAAAGGGCACTTTACTTTCCCCTAGGAGGATGCTGGCGGAACAAAGCTCTGAAAACGATAAATAAACAGTTTTTTTTAAAAGACTGTGGCAACTTCCTTACTGCCTCTGTTTGGCCCCAATTCATTCTTGATATGGATTCTCCACTCTGCTCTGTGCATTCGCCAAAAGCCTTTTTTTAAATAAAAAAGTTGGTCAGCCTTTGGCCAGACTTCCGTGCTAGTTCCCTGAAGGAAGGGTTAAATGGGGCTCATTTTCTTGGCGTCTCCTGCCTGGCTTTTCTACCACGCACTGACCCTGCTCCCTCTTCGATGCCTCCCCTTTCTCCTTGTAGCTGGCGTGATTCTCACGGCGCTTGCTCCGTGACCTGCGAGGAAGACACGTGTCCTGGACAGTCAGGCCTGGGCTTCTGCTGCGATGGGTCCCCTGGAAATGCAGTTTTGTGCCGTTGGTAAAGTAACAGCTGGCGTGATATTGGTGTCCAGAGACGTCACATCGGCTGTTGGCTGTGTTGGCTGATGTCTCAACCCTCGTCTGGGTGTTTCGCATCGTAGACGTCATCGGGGTGACTTGGACACTGAGGATCCGACATTCCCAACACTTAGTGGCAAGTCCTGGTTTCATTAGCTTCTTAGCAACTTGTTAATATATATTTGTATTAAATATATGTTTGGATGCATATGTAAATATATATATAACTAACAAAAATGGTACTATTTCTCCGTGAGGGTTCTTCTCTCTAGGTGTGCTGCACAGAAGGGCCGTGGGCTTTGGAGGGAGTGAGACCAGAGGTCCCCGTTTCAGCTCTGCCGTCTGCTAGCCCCCGTTTGCCCATCTGTAAAATGAAAACAACACAACTGCTCTGTACACTTGGTGAGGATGTATGCAAGGCGTCCAGTAGAGGTCTGATAATCCAAAGTCCTTGTTATTGTAATTATTACTTTCTCCCCTAAATCTTATCTCACTCCCTCTCCTCAGCATGCTTATTTATACTTTTATTTCTTTAAAAAGTAGCAGTATCGTCTCTTAGGTGCAAATGGCATCTCCCATCATTTGTGTCTAAAGGAGTTTCTGCCGGCAGTTGGTACAGTTGGTACGTACGTGGGGATTTTGCCAAAGCTCTGGTGGGGCAGAGAAGCCAGGTCCACAGCTCAGCCTTGCATTAATCAGGAGCCACCCGGGAAAGAGAAACACCAGACTGTTTCAGGCAGAGGAACTTGAATGCAGGGAATTGGTTACACGGGTGACGGGAGCGCTGAGAAGCTGAGCAGGACAGTAAGGCAACAAAATGTTAGCAACCGCAGGAAGCCACTACCACCCACCCCCAGGCCACAGGGACAGAGAAAGGAAGCAAGCCCAGGAGGGACCTGGGGTCGCCCTGAAGAACCTGGAACCACACATGAGGGGCAGCAGCTCCTGGAGACTCCATCCAAAACAGCCAAGGAGGAGAGAAATAACCTGGTTTCTCCCTTCCCACCAGCACCCCCACCCTCCCCCACCCCGTCTTCCACCAGTGGCTTCCACTGGCTAAGCCACGCTGGAAGCCACCAACTCAGAAGGCTGGGCAGTGCTGCCTGCGGGAGTCAGCCGCCCTTCCATCCAAAGCAGTGCAGAGAAAGTGAGGAGTAACCGAGAGCAAACAAACCCAGGACCCACACAGTCTTCTAAACCTTCCACTCATTGCTTGGTTAGCGCAAAGGAATCAGGTATCTACACTGGGCCAGACCCTGCACTGGGCGTGGGGATGGGACGAGCAGATGAATCAGGAACAGTCTCTGCCTCAAGAAGCAGATGCAAAACCAGACATAGCATGCCCTGCAGAACTCCTCCCCAGGGAACACATTCCCATTCAATACCTCTTGGTTTTCACTGAAACTTCATAGAACATTAGTATCTCTCAGTACATTTTTGGCTGATGTTTACACAGGAGAAAATATTTGTCTCAAAATCTCAAAACCACATTTGTAACAAACACTCTACAGGTTAGCTAACTACACCAGCTTCCTATGTGGTATTCTCACCTCACATTCTCCTCCCTCCTAATCCATCTTTTCAAAACACAAATTTGATCATTCACTCCCTCCCTAAAATGATTGGACTTTTTTCGGGAAAAACACTGAAACTTCCCAACATGGCCCTAGACAGATGGCCGTTATCCAACTTTTGAAACTCCCCCTGGACTTCTCTCTCCTGGAGGCTGCCCTCCAGCCACAGCAGCTGTCTTTCATTTTGAGAACTCCAGGGATTGTCTGGAAACCCTTGCTGGCATAGCAAGTTCAACCTTGGTTTTCCAGAAGGTTACTGTGGTTACTGCCTTTGGGCTGGTCACATTCTGTGGTGGAGACATATGGTAAACACATAAAGATACCGCAATGATGCCAGAGGGAAATTTGGGTCAGGGGAGCCCAGAGAAAGGGGAGGTTCTAACTTTCCTGAAATAGTCAGAGATGACGAGGAAGTCCTAACTTCCTTAAATAGTCAGAGATCACTGTTCAGGCTTAAGTTGGGTCTTGAAGGATGGATAAGAATGCACCTGGGGGACAGGGGCAGTGGCTCACGCCTGTAATCCCACACTTTGGGAGGCCAAGGCTGGAGGATCACTTGAGGCCAGGAGTTTGAGATCAGCCTGGGCAACACAGCGAGATCCCATCTCTGCAAAAAATATTTAAAATAAAAAAATTTAAGAAAAATACATTTAAATAATGCACCTGGGGATGATAATAACTCACTTTTTATTTTTCTGAGGACTTACTGTGGGCCCCACATTTCTCTAAGTGCTTCATGGACTATCTCATTTGATCCTCACGGCCACCCTGATAGGGAGCTTCCACTATGATATCTTTTCTACAGAGGAAGAAATCGAGGTGCAGAAAGAGAAGTTAAATAATTTTCCCCCAATCACATAGCTGATGAACAGTGGCACCAAAATGTAGAACCACGGTGGCCCAGTTTTAAGACCTTGTTCTTAAGCACCACCCCACACTGCATAGACAGGAGAAGCGGTATCCCAGGTAAAGACGCCATCGTTGCATCAGGGCTGAGCAAGGCCATATTGAATGAAGCCAGACTCAAAATCTGCCCTTTTCTAGAACTGTATTTTGAAAAATATGACTGATGCACTTGTTTCCATTAAAGCCAGGAAAGTAAAATTATAATAAATTCTGGTCGGAGTAAAAATAAAGTATTTAAACTTAAAATAATGCTGCTAGTGTAGATACATCCACTTTTCTATTTTTCAATGTTTAAATTAACCCTTTAAAAATGCATAAAAACAACTTCTAAGGATGCACATTTTCCCTGTGCCCAGGCTCCACCATGGCATGGCACAGCACCGTCAGAGCCTGCCTTCAAGTGAAATTTTGTTTCTTTGTGGATTTTTTGCATTAATTTTTTAGATACTGATTTAAAATCTTGGTTACTGAATTTTCTGACACCTGTGGCAAGGGCCTCACTTGCCTCACCCTAGTCCCGAGGCAGAGGGCCCTGAGGGCTCCCCAGGCTAGCTGGTGTCAGGGGTGGACGTGGGACGGCAGAAAAGAGGGCACTGGGCAGGTGACCTTGGGCCTGGTCCCAGAGGGCCTTGGGTGCCGTCATCAGGAATTTAGGTGTATCCCGTAGGCAATGGGGAGCTACTGAAGTGTTTTAATGAAGAAAGGGACGGGGTCTTACCCTGCCTGCCAGGCCACCAGAAAGCCGACGCATTGGTCACACAAGAAGGCACAAGGCCTGACCGAGGGCAGAGGCTGTGCAGATGAAGGCCAGGGTCACAGAGCGGGTGACATGGCCAGAGCTCCCGGGCCTGAGCCACAGGAAGCTGAGTCTGGAAAGACTCGGAGACTACCCAGAGACGGAACCTACACCGTGGCCGGGGCCATGGCTGGCATCCGGGAGACAGGGGCCAAGAGACAGCTGCGTCCACCTGCCCAGAGAAGGAAGTAATGCTTCCTCTGCAGCCCTCCTTCCCCGTGAGCCAGAGTGGAGTTCGGTGAGAAGGCTCTGACAGACACCAGCCGAAATCAAACGTGTAGTCTTCTAAATTGTGTGGGACCCCCAAGCGGGAGCTGGTTAGGAGGGCATCAGAGACAAGTAAACAATAGACCCTTCACTTTCAATTTCTTGTCCCCGGCATCCAGTGACACACTATTCATTCCCAAGGACCTCTGGGGCCTGAGGCTCCCCTGCCTTGCTCATGTGAAGCCCATGACCTTACGTGGAAACCCTGCGAAATAAATAACGTTGCCAAAAGCAGCACCCAAGGCATCAACCCACTTTCAGCCTTCAGAGAGTCCGCTCCAAATAATTTTCTTTGTCTTCCTCTTGGCTAAATTTTATACTCACCATCCTCCTCCCCTATCCCAGAAGACAGGCTCAGCTAAGAATCTTCCTTCCAGTTCTTACCCAGAAACCCCCAGGCCAGGTCAGTCCGGCAATCCGACGGTGTCTGAGCCAGCAAGTCCCTACAGATCATCTTAAAGAGGGAGACACATCCCCCCAAAAAGACTCGAAGACAAACGTTCATCTTTATTCATTATAGACAAAAACCAGAAATGACTCAAATGTCCGTCAACAGGTGAATGAATAAGCAAATTGTGTATATTCATACAATGAAGCATGACTTAGCAACAAAATAGCGCAAACACAACATGCACAATATATGCACAGTGTGAATGAATCGCAAAGGCGTCAGGCTGACAGACAGAACTAGATGCAAAAGATACATACTCTGCGATCTCATTTATGAGTTCAAGGGACAGATGAAACTAATCTATGGTGATAGGTTTCAGAGCAGTGGCAGTGGTGACCTGGGGGGTTACCTGGGGGACAGGGGAGAGCAGGAGACACAATATTGACTGGGAAGGGGTGCAGAGGAGCTTTCTGAAGTGATGGAAATGTTCCATATGTTGATTTTAGCGATAGCCACACTGATATACACACATTAAAAATTCATTGACCTGTGCACTTAAGATTTGTGCATCTTGCTATATATAAATTATGCCTCAATTTAAAAATATACAAAAAAGATTCAAATAATTTTTCAAAGAGGAAATGATTGATGTGTGTGTGTGTGTATAAATCTATGTAAGGATATTAAAATGCAAGTTTCAGCTGAAACTTATTGCTATAGATCAACACTGTCCAATAGAATTTTCTTCAGTGATATAAACATTCTATATCTGCACTATCCAATATGGTAGAAACTAGCCACACATGGCTCTTGGGCACTTGAAATGTGCCTAGTGCAACTGAGGACCTGAATTGTTTTTTTTATTCTGTTTCACTTTAATTAATTTAAATTTATGTGTAAATAGATATATGTGGCTATTGGCTACTGTTTTGGACATTACAGCACAGATTTCAGATACCCAAGTAAGATCCCAAACCAAGATGTATAAATCATCCACTTCGAGCCAAGAGTGAGGACTTTCAACAGGGCCCTTCCGGGAGTCCAATACACTCAGGGACAGGAAACATGCTTTGGAGACGCGAGATGTTTTAGAAGTTCTCTTCTATTCCCTAATCATCCTATTTCCTCTGAAGTCCATTTCCCGTTTCTCTTACTTTGTTGATGAATTCAGGTTCTCCTCAAATGTTTGGGGATCCTTGGTCGTCCACCCACTTTTACGAATGAAACAGTCTGACCAGGAGTCCTATATCCAAGGGTGGGGCTGGCCCCTGGGAGGCTTCCTGCCACGTGAACGATCAGAAAATCAAAATTACCATGAACCCTCCTCCCTCAAATGCCAGGGGCAGGGGACCTTACTTTGGGGCCCCAACTCACAGCCCAGGTTCTTCCCGTACACCTCATGAACTCTCTTAAGAAATAATCATTCTATTTTCCACTAGGGATGAATCCCAGAGAGTTGTGAGGGTCAACTGTTTTTATACATATCTTCAATTACTCCTCCTGTTTTCTGCCTTACTCTCTTGTCTTGGGCCAGCCTAAAGTGCCTGTCACCTCTAAGTCTCAGGCCTTCCCTTTGCATGTCCTCTGAGCTAAAAGTTTCTCCACTCGGCTTCCTCAGCCAGAATTTCTTCATGCATTTTCTGCCTTCCAGAAATCTGTCAAAATCCCTCATCCACTGCCCCTCTCCATTGTCTTCCTCGTTAAAGGACTGTACTTAATTTATATTCCTTCACTGTCATTTTAGTGAAGGGCGGGGGAAAAAATGTGCATGCTCAGTTCAGCATCTTGAACAGGAATTCCTCCAGAAATATCTTTAAACCCTCACGGAGAAAGGTAGGCTTCCAATCTTTGCTATCTCTTGGAGAAATTTCCCCAGGTCTTCTCATCATCATACGACCTCGAATGACATTCCTCCATGGGCTGGGGCGAGGGGAACAGGATGAGCCAGGGTATAGCGGAAGGGATGAGCAGCACAGCTCAGCGTTAGAAGGGACAGGCATTTCCACTTCCACTCTGGATGAACTGCTAAAAGGCCACCTAAGCACCCACATCTCAAAATCTCTGTAGGAAACAGGCCGTGGGGCCCTGGACTCCCCCCTGGTTAGAGCCCTGAGTGATATTCCCACACATCTTAGGGAGAGACTAATGCCCTGCACTCCAGGGAAGCCACGAGTCAGGCTGAGATGAAGAATTAGAGCCACGAGTGGCAGGAACCGTGCGGTGGCTCAGGTGGGGCTGGGCTGGGCCAGGCTAACTGCGGAGGGAGGGAGCAGGTGGCAAAGGCCCAGGGCTGACACTCGCACCTGCTGAGCGGGTGTCTACTTCAGAAGGCAGAACACTGACCGAAGGACGCAACACCGTATCATAGGTGCCCACGTTTGAAGGTAAAGCTTCTTATATTTGCCACAGAAAAAGGTGACTGTGCAAGGCGAAACATGATTAATTCCCAATCAAGGCACATCTGTACTGATCAAAAGGCAACGAAATAGGGAATTAAAGAAAACAACAGAAAGAGTTGGAGAATTATCCACTTGGAGAAAGGGCCTCTGTGGCCCCTTCATACACACGCTCAGGCAACGGCACATGTGCAGGTAAGTCACTTATCGTGGGAACATACGATCTGAACTCTGGTGATCCCACAGTTCCGGGGTGGACCTGGGGATGAGGTAGCACGTTATCACGGGAGGCGGTCGTCTGATTTAAAAGCCTCGTGTTATGCAGGAGTGCTATTCAAAATAGTTAACTGGTATGGCACAGGCACCAACCAATCAGAGCGAACATTGACCTTAATGACCCACCCAGTCAGAGACGACCTGCACGTGTGCACGCACAGCCTCTGCAAAGTGAGAGGGCTCTGCCGGGCTGTGCCTGGAACCTTTAACCTGAGTTGGCTGCTGCTTTCCTGTGGATACCTGTATTGGAGGAGTCTCTGGGAAAATTCCCTTTTGGACCTGGGCTCCCCTTGCATCTGCCACTTTCTCCCTTAGTCACCCAAATATCCCCAAATTAGCAAGATGCTTTAAATTAAGAGCAGGCTGATACAGCATCATGATGCACCAGTCTAAATTTAGGCCCAATGCTCTGCTGGAAATGAAAGAACATGTTCAGGTTTTAGTAATAGAATTGTAAAAGATAGGCAGATTACTTGTGCATGGGCTACTTAGCCCCAGAATATCTGGCTAGTCTTGGTAAGAGCTATGACTATACAGCCTCATATATCAGGAGTTGCACTCAGAAACCAGTAACAGAAAAGGGAAATAATTTCTTTCTTTCTCACATATAAGAAGTCCTGGGATAGGCAGTTGAAAGTGTTCTATAGTAAACAGGAGCCTGGATCTTCCATTTCTCTGCTCCACCATCCTTAGAACATGATTTTCATCCTCAAGGTCACCTCATGGTCCAAGATGGCTGTTGGGGCTCCAGCCATTATGTCTGAGTTCCAGGAAGACAACAAGCAAAAGAGGAAAGAGGGAAAGAATCACATGCCATTGTCTGCCCCTTTGTTAAAATACTTTCTCAGAATCTCTACCCAGCCACTTCTGCTTCCAACCTATTGGCCACATCTAGCTGCAAGACAGGCTAGAACACTCAGTCTTTTTGTTAGACACGTTGCCACGTGGAATAGAATTGAGGATCTGCCATGAAGGGAAACAAGGAGAATGGATACTGGGGAGGCAGGAAGTGTGACTCTTCCCTCATCTCCAGCCCAGTCACTGAGGCTCCCATCCAAGAACCTGGTGCCCTTAGCACCACCTTGAAAAAGGAAACTTAGCCTTGATTCAAACTGAGAAGACGTCAGGGAGAGCATCAAACTGAGAAGACGTCAGGGAGAGCACCCCAGCCAGGGAGCGGGGTGGAGGTCAGTACGAGATGTGCAGACAAACAGCGTCGGCTGGGAGTGGTGGTCACCATTTCCCATCCCAGCGTTCTCACTCAGGATTTCATCAGCCTGGGGAATGAGGGTGACGCGAGCATACAGGTGATGACATTCAAAACCCCTCTTGGTGCAAGGTACAAATGATGGAGAAAGAAAAAACCCACTTGGAGAAGCTAAGGACCATGAGGCAGGAGTGACTTACAAATTACACCCCAGGGAGCTGTCACCGGAACCCCAGTCCGAGTGCGGGAGACGAGGTTCAGACACTAAGCTGGAGGGAGATGGTTGGGGGGAGGCGACCTTCCAGTCTGGGGGCTCAGAGAAGCCTGAGGGGGTTTTAGCTATTTTTTAAGTATGAGGATGCTTGGCTGGGGAAGACGGGGCAGCATCCTTTGGGATGCCCGCGTGGCTTGAGCAAAGCCAAGAGAAGGGACCTGTCCAGCCGGGACTTTGACTCTTTGTCCCTCCCTCTCCCTCTTCCTCCTCCTTTTCCCTCCGCCCTTGAACTCCTTTACTGCTTCCTGAGGAGGATGGGCAGAATTCCCACCAGGCTAACGCATCAGTCCCAGACCGACCGGTTCAGCAGCAAGGACCACTGGCGCCCCCTGAGCACAGCTCACCCACCCCAGATTCTGTCTGCACAGCACCGGCGCTCGGGGCAGTTTCTTGGACAAATTAACAGATGAGCAAAGAAACCATCGAAAGGAGGGGCCACCGGAGCAGCCGAACGTGCCCTTTGAGGGACGTTCTCCACGCGGAGAAACACCAGTCTACAAGGTGACTTGTCTCAGGTCCACCCAGGACTATGTCTCAAAGGGGAAAGCGACCCATAAAATATGTTTGTGCAGTAAAATGAATGATCCTGGCGTCAATTATTTAGAAACAAGCCTCTAATGTGAACAATCAGAAGTGAAGAAAAATCGATACACTTCTTCTCATTGTGTAGCAATGGAAAACAAGCTTCATTTTCCTCCAGCCCCTGGGGAGAAGCAAGCAAACGCATGGCTCCTGCCAAGGGATCCTGCGCTGCCGCTCCGCCCAGGCCCGGCCCAGGAATGGGGTAGA
Organism: Propithecus coquereli; assembly: GCF_000956105.1. NCBI lineage: Eukaryota > Metazoa > Chordata > Mammalia > Primates > Indriidae > Propithecus > Propithecus coquereli. Next base: position 2,332,930 of record NW_012149619.1, read on the forward strand.
AGCGTCCTCATCTCAGGCCTGAAATCCCCAGGCGAATCCAGGGTGCGCCCGTACACACACAACACATAGAGGTGCACGCATGTATTCCCACGTGCCTTATGCTTGCACACCCATGTACACCCATGCCTGTGCATCTCCAGGCACATACATGAACATACGCACGTCTGTCTACACACCTCACAGGCAACGATGACACGCGTCCACTCACACATGTGCAAGTGTAAACATTCACACGCATGTGTGCGCACCTGGACACAGGTGCCTGCACCCACACGCTCACATAGGCACGACCTGCAGATCCTCCAGCACGTGGCGCTTGCTGAGTTAAATGACAGTGTTGCGGCCGACTAATAATAAAGGCAGGGGTGGGAAGTCTGCAGCCCTCTCAGGAATCTGCTGGCTTCTTCACCCCCGTTTGGTCACCAAAGGGGCTTCCCTCACTCGAGACATGTAGACGGTGACGGAGAGACACGCACTTAGGAAACCACGTATGTACATACACATACGTCGAACATTTAGGGATACTCATCGTGTTAGTTTTCTATTGCTGTTATAATAAATTACCACAAACTTTGTGGCTTAAAGCAACACAAATTTATCATCTTATAGTTCTGGAGGTCAGAACTTCAAAATGGGTCTACTGGGCTAAAATCAAGGCGTCCACAGGGCTGCATCCCTTCTGGAAGGTCTAGGGGAGAATCTGAGTCCTCACCTTGCCCAGCTCCCGCAGGCTGTGTGCATTTCTTGGGTCACGGCCCCTTCCTCTTCTTCAAAGCCAGCAGCACAGGAATTCCAATGTCTCTCTGACTCTAACGCTTCTTCCTCCCTCCTCTGTTAATAAGGACCCTGGGACTGCCTTAGATCCACACAGGGAAAGTTAGCCAGATGACCTCCCATTTGAAGGGCAGCTGATTAGCAACCTTAATTCCATCTGCAACCTTAACCCGCCTTTGCCATTTCTGAGGCTGAGGATGTGGACATCCTTAGAGGTCCATTATTCTGCCTACCACACGCACGCGCATTCAAAGAAAAGAGGACAGGGACATTTACGGGATGAAAGGCAGAACAGCTTTCTGGTTAGACTATGGGTTTTGGAATCAGATACACCAACAAGTTCCAACTCTGGCTCTGCCTCATATAGCAGCGTGACCTTGGACATGTTCCAAAACCTCTTTAAGCCTCAGCGTCATCATCCGTAAAACAGAAATATTAATAATAGCATCTACATTCTGGGATGATTATAAGGATTACATGAGATAATACATAGAGTACCAAGCTATTGCTGCAAAATAATCCACAAAAATCTTACAGACAAAGCCCTAAATCTCATCTCCCAAAGCTGTGTTATAGTGGCCCCACCTCTGGTTTGGTGAGAAATTGTTTTGTTTTCCCACCCTGCAATTTCTGGGATCTCTGCAGTTCCTTGAAATTCCTCATGCAAACTGGCCAGTTCCTGCTTGAGCTCACTGCCATTGGCAGCAGCCAACACGTACCTTCCACATCAAGCCTCAGAATCCCTTCATCCAGCTTGACGGACGCTGCAGGCGCATTTTCTACCTTCCAGGTCATTGCGAGTGACAGTTTTACCAAATGTTTCACCATTCCATAACATGAGTGCCATTTACCAGCCTCCTAGAACACTCCCCTCACCACTTGCCACCCAGTCTCAAACCCAATGCCACACATTTCAGGTTTTTGTTACGAAAGTATCCCACTTCAGACACCAACTGCTGCATCAGTCAGCTACTGCTGCGTAACCACCACGACATCTCAGTGTCATACAAAAACGAGCATTTATTGCTCACTAACTTGCCTGTGGATTGGAGACAGAGGGAATGAATGAGTGGTGGATGAGTTAATCTTCCACACACAGTGAGGATATAGTGAGTTTTCTATAAATGTCAGCCACTGCTGGCCATGGCGCCAACCCCTCACACAGTGACGTTCAATGGCAGACAGGCAGAAGGCCTGGCTTCTGATCCCAGCTCCACCATTACCTCCCTGTGAGGCCTTAAAGAAGCTGCTTAACCTCGCTCGGCCTTGGTCTCCTCATCTAAAAGGTGAGATTAGTGGGACTAGAATGTCAAACGCCTGATATCACAGTCACCGTTTCCCTTACAGGGCCTGTGGCAGACTCACAAATAGATCGAGCCACTCCTTTCCTCGGAGCCTGAATTTGAACTCAGAATTACTCTCCGGAAGCTGCTCCACGTGGTCACCACCGAAACAACTTGACCTCGGTTCACCAAATGGATGACATTTGCCTCCTCCGGCAGAATCGCCCCGTTAGAGCTAGACATGGCATCGGCCGTCATCCAGCTAGGCTCCCTCGTTCTGTGGATACAGAGATTAAAGCCCAGAGAGGGAAGGCAGCATGACTGAGTGTGCACAGCTGGTTAGTGGAAGGCCGTTCCTTTCACACCACACAGCCAGGAAGGATGGCACCAAGCCCCAAACAGGTCTTCCAGTTCCAAGAACGTCCTCTGCTGTCTCACAGACACAGAGCTGAGAGAACTGATTCCACCGGGTGTGGGCAGGAGACATGTACCTTTGTCGGTAGGGGTAGAAAGTCCTGAGAAAGGTGCACCTTTCGGCTGCCCTTTCTTCAAAATCCACCATGTTCATTTACACTTCATTCAACATCTCTCCTGCGCAGTCTTCAGAGCCCTCGTATCAACACAGGGAAGTAAACAGGTCGCACCCTACGGAAAGGCTGGAGAGCAGAGTGGGTAAGAGCTCAGACTGCAGCAGGATCACCGGGATTTGAATCTTGACTCCAACACTTAGCAGCTCTATGATAGTGGGCAAGTCACAAGTCACTTAGCTCTCTGTGCCTCGGTTTCCTCATCTGTAAAGTGGGAATACTAATAGTAATTAACTCGGAATGATTAGGAAGACGCTATGGAATGTATATGTTAAATATATATAAAATATACATCTAGGACTTAGAATACTGTCTGATACTTAGTAGAATTATATAAACATTAGCTGTTAGCTATTATCATTTTATTACCTTTAAATTGTGGAAAACGCACCGATTTGGAAAGCCACACTCAGCACAGCCCTGCTCCCACCTAGCAGTATTCTGTCACGGACTAAATGAATCTTAAGGTCCCTCAGTCACCTCCAAGACACCACAATTTCTTGTACATCATATAGACATAGGTGGTGAGTGACACCCTGAAAAGAAGTTCTTTGAACATTCAATGAGAAACTAAAGACTTAGATTTCAAGAACCATCCACGTATTTTTAGAAGCTTCTTTCAGCAGGAAGGAGCCACTGAGTCCAAACTTTCAGAGGCCCTTTCTACTGGTCCATGTGACTCATTCAGAGCAATGGTGATAAATGAGGGAAGGTTGTGGAAGCTGGGGAGAGGCGGCAAGTCTGGGTGGGAGGAAGAACAAAGCCCCATTGTTCGCAATGGATTGCTGGAGGAAATGCTTCTTGCTTGTGAGTCATTTGTAATTAACTCAACCTAGGATGAAAAATGGTGTGGATATGAAAATGTTATACTACCCATGTAATAATAAATCATTAGCAGATGCTGTGGGGGATGAACAGTGTTATTAATGGCTTTGGGGAGAACAAGGTTTGTGGGAAATGTTTGATTCGGAGGGAGGACATGGTTCCTGCTCAGCTCCTGCTTGGCTGGCTGGCACGCACTGGAGGTTTGCAGCACAGAGCGGAAGCAGAAAAGCGCAGTGCGCACGGGGACCTGATCTGGTCCATCCGAGCTGATTGGAACTCTCCTCCCAGCGTGGGGAGGGCTGGAGCCCAGCCGTGCCTCTCCCACAGGGAGACTGCGTCTGGGCTTCTCGCACTGGATGAGGTCCTGAGTCCTGGGAGGTCTGGGGCCTCGTTCCTCCCGTGCACACCAAAGGGCATCTGGGTATAACTGCCGGACTCGGCCAGGAGGAGCCACGATTTGGTTCGGTGCAGCAATCATTTTCGGGGTGCTCACTCTGGTGCTCAACTCTCACCAGAGCGTTCCAAAATTCAACCCTGAGAAGCCTGATCCCTCTCTCCCAGCAGTCTGTCAGGCAATTAAGTCTTTCAGTACATCCCACAGACAGCCGCTTTCGCACGAACATCTGCTTTTGCACACTCGTCCTGCCCCCTGCACGGGACCGGACAGCTCCGTGCCGGACAGTGCATGGCTGGACGGGCGGTGCTGGGGAGCGCAGTGGCTGCGCATGCGTTCTGAGCTCGGCCCTGACCGGGTCTGCCCGCAGCTTTGCCGATTATCAGCAGTGTGTATTTTAGCAAATGAGCTCATCTTGCTGATCCTCAGTTTCTTCGGCCCTAAAATAGGCACATTAATAGTATCTATCCCCAAGTGCTTTTGAGGATTAAGTAAAATATAGAAAGCAGCCCAATCCTGGGGAGTAGTGATAAGCCCTCGCATGCTTACAGTGGTGATGTGTCAAACTCCTCACCAGGAGGGTCCCCACATCCAGGCTGTCCACCTCCCGCCACCGCTCCTGGGGCACTGCTCCCTCTGTGAGGCGGTATAGCCGGGCACTCCGGAGCCTGCACTTTGGCTCCATGGCTTCTCCTTCAAGCCCTGGCTCCTGCACTCGCCAACTCTGTGAACACAGATGGCGACTTAATTCTCCCCCGGACACAGTTGTCTCTCTGGCAGATGGGGATAACAGCAGCACTCACCACTTGAGTGCTGTTGTGAGGACTGAGTGAGATGATGGCGGTAAGGCCTCTAGCACAGTGCCTGGCACACGGGATGCGACCCTTGAGTGCTAGGTATTGGTGCTCTGACAGATGCTACAGGGCTGCAGCAGAAATGTGATCCATGCACCCAGGACTTCGTGCTGGCAAGAGGCATGCTCATCCAGGCTCCCTCTGCCCAACACTGAGGAGAGTCAGGGCTACAGAACCCTGCCCCTTAGCAGTCCTTTACTCTGTTCCCTCTTCCTCTGTTGCTGCCATCTTGCCTCAGCCAAATCCTGGTTCCTTCAGACCTAAATTCCAGAGATAATTGGGCTTAAATCTACACTTGCTGTGTGAGTTTGGGCAAGTTGCTTAACCTCTCTGAGCCTATTTCCTCACCTGAAACTATAGGGATTAAATAAAACAATGCATGCAACATGGCTAGTCCAGAGCCTGGCACTGTTTAGAGGTTGAAAAGATATTAAGTTCCTTTGATCCTTATTTTCAGTTCTAAAGGCAAACCCCATTTTCCCTGCCTAATGGAATTAACCCTTCTCCTCTCCAGATTTATAGTGCACCTAAACATTTCTTCCAGCACAGTATGTTCTATTTAACCCCTGTTGTACCGGAATTAAATTCTCCTGCATCCTGTACCTTCTCTAGAACCACCCTTTCCATCTGCGTCCTGTGGTAGAAATTGTGGCTCTCTCCCCACGTCAGCTCTCCTTGCTGTGGTGGATTGTTGCATTTGACTCCAACATTGTTCACTCCTTCTTGTGTCTACCCCCTTCAGTCATCTTCCCCCCACCTGATTCTGGGCATGCCATATGACTTGCTTTAGCCAATGGGACAATAGCAATGTGAGGCAAGAAGACTCTTGAAAAGCATTTGTGCCCTGGGACTAGTTCTCCAGACTAGCCTGTTGGAAGATAACGACCATGGGGAGAGAGTCTCCAGTCATTCCAGCCATCTCAGCAAAGATGTCAAAAACCACACAGCCCCAAATGACCCATCAGCTGATAATAAATGCAGAAGAGAGCTGGGCCCAACAGAAGAACCACTCTGCTGAACACAGCCCAAATTGTTCACCCACAAAATTTGAACAAAAAAATGGATGACATTTTAGGCCACTACATTTTGAGTGGTTTGTTACACAACAAAATCTAACTGATACACCCTCTCCCACTGTGCAGCACTCAGGTGTTTTCGATGAGCTCTAATTAGTCTAATCCAATCAACATAATCCCTATCTCCTTGCCCCCACCTCAGAGATGAGTAGGGTTAAACTAATTAGCACACAGAATTCACTGGCCGCCAACCCATTCAGGAAAGGATATGTGAACCAATTCAAGTCATCAAAACACAGAGAGGTTTGCTGGAAAACTCTGAAAATAAAGCTTCCTTGTTATTATAAAAAATCTTCCAGAATATTTCCCTTCCTCTGGATTTTATGTGTGGACATAGAGCCAGAAATTGTTACCTTTTTTGCCTCCATGAAGGAAGTAGTCTGAAGACAAAGACAAAGCAAGAAGAGAGCACAGATGAGGGAATTGCAGAAAAATGGACACTGGGACCATTGGATGAAGCTGACCCTAAGGCCATGTTACATGTGGACTTCACATTATATGAGCAAATAAACTTCCTTTTTCTTTAAACAAGTGTAAGTCAAGTTTTCTCCTACTCGCTGCCAAAGTCATCCTAACTCCTCAGAACTTTCATGTGTCCTGCCCCATGAAGAAATATAGTCTTCGTGGAAAGAGCAAATGGAACAAGCATGCCCAAGAGGCAAGATGTGGAGGAAAAAGGACAGCAACAGAGACAGAGAGACAGATAAAGAGAAATGAGAGACCTACTGGCATTAAAATTTTTGGTTCTAATTGTTCTTGAGACCCAGTTGCTTCCCTGCCTGCCCTACAGTTTGACTGATCTGTCCTTCCTTAGATAGTAGAAGCCAGCAAATTATCCTTTTCTTGCTTAAGTTTTTTGGGGGATTGATTTCTATAATTTTCAGCCTGAAGGATTCTTTAGGCAAGGTGTGGTGGCTCACCCCTGTTATTCTAGCACTTTGGGAGAATGAGGCAGGAGGATCGCTTGAGGCCAGGAGTTTGAGACAAGCCTGAGCAACATAGCAAGACCCCACCTCTATCAAAAAATATGAATTCTTTAAAAATGTGCTCTACATCCTATCCCCTGATATCATTCTCGATGAACTCAACATCCAAGATGATGCTCCTCTAACATCTTGGTCTTACAGCTCTCCCACCTTCTCAACTTCAGTGACATTCTCCTCTATTCTGTTGCCCCCCAGGCCTGGGACTCTGTCATAACTCTGAACTCTTCCATCCTCAATGTCTTAGACGCAGCTGTGCTGTGGTGCACAATGCACTGGATCTAGAGTCAGAAGACCTGACTCCACATCCAAGCTCTTGAAGGATGATTTGAGTTTGGAAATGAAACCTATCTATTTTCACAGGCCAACATCCCGGCTCCTGTTTCACTTATCTCCCTACAAAATCTGGACCAAGTGCTGCTCATGGGGACACCCTGGGATCCTTTGAACCCATACCTTACAGTCTTGCCCTGCATGGTCAAAGACCTTGCCCTTGGACCCATCTCTAATTCTCAGGTAACTGAGCTCTGTTGGAAATTAAACAAGCACCATGTGCCAACACTCGTCCATCATTCATTCCACAAACATTTAATGAGCTCCAACGGTATGGCATGCAGTGGTTCATCAGAGATTAATCAACCCCAGCCCCTGCTTTTGCTAAGCTCTTAGCCTAATGGGGGACTCCATACTATAAACAAATAACATCCACACAGGATAATAAGTCCTATGTTTAAAACTAGGGTATTATGATAGCCCAGTAGAGGAGTATGCACTAGAGAAAGTGCCCTAGAGTTGCTAACTCCTGAGTTTAGGCTTGAAGAACTAATAGGAATTTGGAGACAAAGACTATTTCAAGCAGGAGGTAAATGCAAAGTGACTAGAGTATTCACTCATAGTTCAACAAACATTTATTGAGCACCTACTAGGTGGCAGGCATCGTTATAAGCACATAGGACACAGTGAACAAAAGTCTGCATGTTCCTGCTCTTCCCCAGACAAGCTTCTAAGCTTCCTCTCACTTAGAGGTATGAAAAACAACGGCATATGCAGAGGACAGTTTAATATCTCAGCCACCTGGGAATCTTCTTCTCCCTCACCACCAATAGCCATTGGTTCACAGACCTTTGTATTACTAACACTCCAAAGTTATCCATGTTCAGGGGCATCTTGTTTCAGGCAATGCTATCAACCTAGCAAGATTTTTTTCAAAGACTAAATAATCATTCAATGTGTTTGTTATCACTTCCCGGTTTGCATTACCTGCAAAATCAGTAAAGCATCTGCCCAGGGCATCTTTATCCAAGCCACTCACGTAAGTATTGGACACCTTGTGCTTGAAACTAAATAAGTATCATGTGCCAGACACATTGTGCCAGATAGGTACATGAAACCAGCTCTACCCATGAAATGTTCAGTATCTAGCCAGACTCACAAAGAAGGCAGCTACTAACCCTGATGAAGAAATATTTCTGAATTTCTGAAAGAAGGGGACATCCAGGCTAGCTCTTGGCAGATGCACAGGAATTTGCAAGTGCATAAGTGGAAAGGAATATCCAAGGGGAGGGAACAGTATGTGCAAACATGATGCATCAGGAATCTGTAAATACCTGGGTATGGTTGCAGCCTGGGACACATAGAGATTGGAAAAGTGAGCAGGTACCAGGTGGTGAGGGACCCCATGTACAATCCTTTTGACCCATGTCATGCTCCGTGGTGTCCACAAAGACATCGTGAGAAGTCACTCAGTTTTCTCATGGGTTGACTATGCCTGAGGTTCCAAGGAGCATCACTCCTTGATAAAAAATTCAACGTCTTGTCATCAGAAATCCACATACATCTTCTTATTCAAGAAGCACTGATTTATGGACATTTAGCTTTTGAACACAAAAGGCTCTGATTCTATTTTGTTAAAAAAAAAAAAAAACAGAAGTGCTCAGGATTCACTACACTGATAGGCATGGACAGAGAACAAACCAAGAGGCACTACAGGCTATTTGGCATAAACAAGCAGGGAGGCCAATGCAGCCTTACTGGAGAGGAACCATCCTGCCACCTGCCTCCCAGTCTCTCCACGCTGAGGGGCAGAAAGGGACAAGATGCTCTCTGTCCACTCCAATGCTTCCCAGTGACAGCATGGCCACTTCGCATCACAGACGGGAAAGTCGTCTACAGCCACACAGGAAATGCAAAGTGGCAGAATCGAACCACTCAGAGCTCTGCACCTCAGTCTAGTGAAGATTCCACTTCTCTGAGGCCTCACCAATTTCTTCAAATCCAAAGTATGTGTGGACCTCGAACAAAGAGAACAGATCCTGGCAGGTGTGAGTTCGGCTTCTAAATTCTGCCACCCCCCAGCTGCCTGATCTTAAGCAAATTGCTTAATCTTTCTATGCCTCAGTTTTCTCATCTCTAAAATGGGAGTAAACAGTAAGTAGATGTCAGAAGGACTAGAGGATGTTTGAATAGTGCTCCCTATACACACATCTTTAGTTCAAAATTGTGCTGTGCTGAAGGGGCTTTATGTCTTTTGCCATCTTTTACTTTGGCTGTTCATTTGTTTTGTACTGTGTGCACATCTATGATGTAAAGTGGGGACCTAACTTACTTTTGTGCAAACATCTTTATCATGTGCAAAGTTATTTGGATATTTCTTTAATCCAGTAGTTTTAAGATGAGTAAACTCAGTGTTGGTTAAGATTGAGGAAACAGGCTTTCTTGTTATGCAGTCAGTGAGAATATCATTTCCACCATATTTTGGTAAAAAATTACAAAGGTATAATCAAATTTCAAATATAAATACCCTAAAATCTTACCGTCCTGCTCTAGAACTCTATCTCATAGAAATACTGGTAGAACCACGTGAAGCACAAGGTGTAACATTGTTTGTAATGGTAAAAGGAAAATTGGAAATAATGTAAATGTCTATCCATATATGAATGAATAAATTATAGTACATCCCTTCGAATAAAATTCTACACAACCATTAAAAAAGTACCATATGTACAGATTTGGAAAGAAGTCTATAACATATTGTAAAGTGAAAAAGGAAGTTGCAGCACAATATGTATAGTGTTAATACTTATTTTGGATTTTAAAAGCCATATTTAATAAAAATAGCTATTGATTTATTAAATACTTATTCTTTGCCCAACACTTATTTAAATATTTAATCCTTATGACAGCCGCATGAGATAAGTACCATTATGCCGTTTTGCAGATGAGGAAACTGAGGCACACAGAAGATACGTACCCAGGGTTGTGGAGTTGGTAAGTGGCAGCCCAGACTCGAGCCGGGCCATCTGCACCCTGAGCCTGCTCCTCCAACCACACTCCACCTCCGCGTGTCAGAAGCACAGGAAAAGGTCTCCAACCGGGAAGGGGAGGAGAGCCTTTCTCTGCCTACTTTAGCCACTTTTGTATTGTTTGGATTTGTTACAATGAGCATGTAATTGAAAAATAAAATTTTTATAAAAGCACCCAACCATGCGGAATCCTTGCCTGGGATGGGAGCCAAGAGGGGGCGGAGGGAACCACAGATGCTTTTCTCAGCTGGGTTGAGCGCAAACCTGACTTTACGTGGATCCCCGGTACACACCTTCCTCCTCGGCAAGGAGAGGGAGGTGGGGAAAGCACCAGTTTGGGCATAAGACAGTCTGAGTTCAATCCTACCTCCACCACCTACCAGCTGGGTGGGCTGTGCCAAGTGTCTTAACCTCTCTGAGCCTCAGCTTCTCAGCTGCAAAAAACTAATGCCACCATTCCAGGCTTGCTGGGAGGATTAGAGAGAATGGCTGGCACACAGTAGGTGGTCAGGAAGAAGAGGCTGTTATGGCTACTTGGTCCCATCCTCTCTGCAGCTGTGGCTCCTGGGGACCCGGCACCACGTGAATTAAGACAAAGTCCTTCGGCTGACGTCATCGGGGAAGGTTTTATTGTCACACCGTGTCCACACCCAACTCTCGGGTTCAAACTCAATTCAGAGAGAGGGGGTTTCTGCAATTATATTATAAATTCAAAAGCCAAATAACTTCCAAAATCTCCCCCTAGCTTCAAGACCCCTCCCATTCCAAGGAACAAAAGGGACAGGAAGAGAGATTTCTGTTCCCACCTTACTCAGCGATTCTAGTCTCAGCCTTCGGTGTTCCAAATCTGGTCCGATGTTTGGAAGAAATAATTTCCCTCAAGTTTTCCTCCCTGCGGTCTAGGATCCACCAGGACAGTCTGATGCAAACCGGAGCGCAGAAGGAACACAGCCACCCCACTTGGGTCCTGCCTTTAGAAACCGGGACTTGAGGGTGCATCAGCCAATGGGGGATGGAGAAGGGCTAGGAGACGTTTTGACTCCTTCAAGTGTCTTTAAAGTCACTTTGAAGTGACTTTAATACTAGCCCTCCCAATATTACCCAACGTTACCTGCAGTGGAGACTGGCATAATCTCCACCACCCCCACTTTCAGCCCCTGAGTGGGTACCGACCTCGGAGCCGGAGTGTTCTCCGCTCTGAAGGTCCTTGGGAAGTCTGGCGATGCTATGTCATCTCCCGAGCAGCTTCGTTTAGCGCTATTGTGCGTTCCTCCAGATTCCTAGTTTAATGACACCCTTTCTGAAGCAGCAGCGATGGTGCCAAATGGCACTTGCATTTCCAGGAAAGCAGCCAAACTCATTAAGTTAATAAAGGAATTTAGCTGTATAGAGAAGCCTCCTTCACATACATTCCCGAAAACGCTCACTCTCACAACTCATCAGCAGCCATTAAATCCCTGCCTCCACCTGCAGAGCTCCGGCCCCCCTGAACCACACCGCGCTCGCCCCGCCGCCCAAGAGCTTGGGAGGCACGTCTCAACGCCTGGTCAGCTGACTTCTCTGCCACGTCGGCCCCCAGAGCAGCTCCCCAAGACCCCTCTCTCCCCACAGACCCTGCTCGGGGAGGGGACGGGCTCCCACTGTCTGCCTGGCTGTTGCGGTTGGACTGTTTGGACTCACAGCACAGCCGGGGGTGGCAGGAAGCACTTGTCAGATGAGCCACCGCAACAGCCACCTGTGCGGTCTCCCTGCCTCAGTCTTACCCCTCCCCAACCACGCTTCCCGTCGCAGCCGGGGCAATCTTTCTAAACCAGACATCCGATGGCAGCACCCCTCTGCCGTGGTGCTTTGTCAGCTGCCCACCGCTCTGGGAAGCCAGTCCAAACTCCTGCTGCAGCCTCGGGCCCCCTCCCCAGCGCCCCCAACATCGTCATCCACCCAGCTCCCAAAACACACCCTGTTCTCTCTCACTCCAGGCCTTTGGGTACCACTCTCCAGATGCCCGCGACACCTTTCCGCACCCCCTTGCTTCCTCTTTTCCTGAATAGCTGCCATTCGTCCTTCCAGACGCCACGCAGAAATCCCCTCCTCCTGGAAGCCTTCCTGGCCTCCCAAGGGAGCCTAACCCGGGTGCTCCTCCTTCGAACTTCCACAGCACCAGGCGTGCCCGTGTGCCACGGCCCTTATCACACCGAGTTGCCGTGATCCGCTTTATTCTCAGTCTCCACAGACGGAGCGTGAGCCCCCAGAGCGCAGGAACTGTGGCTCGCTCGCCTCCACCGTCCCACAAACCTGGCACACGGAGGGACTAAATAAATGAAGCCCAGAGCCCCTGTCTCGCGGAAGGGGCGGCAGCGCCCTGCAGTTGAGTTCCTGCCTTTCTGTCCATCCTGTCTCTTCTGTGACCTTTGGAGAAACATCTGCCTTTTTCTGGTCCCCAGATCTCGTTTCCTCACACTCGCTTACTCTTTCTCTCCTCTCGCGTATTTACTTGTCAAATTGGAGCTTTAGATATTTTCATTGCTCCACTCCAGGGGAGGCTTTCACCTGGTCCAGCCACTTCCTTGGAGCAGCCCGTCCATCTCCTCTGCAGCCCGCTCCCCGCTCTCACCCCTACACCTTCAACTCCACCAGAGGCCCCCTGCAGGGGGACGGCTGCAAGACAGACTCATTTCCCCTAATAACCCCACACAGATCAGTTGTTGAGTTCAGCCAGGCCTCTCAGGGAGGGTTTTGTCTTTGCTACTGGCGCCAGCTCTTGGCGTAATGAATTGCTGACGTTTACTACCCTCCGAATGCGTTTCACACACGCCTCTTCCAAGTGTCAAAGCACAGACAGGAATTAGCATCCTGGAAGTCGTGGCTGCGTGTGGGCTGTGGTCTTGCACCAAACCTGCTCCTCCTTCGTGAGAACCAACGGGCAGGGGAGGGCTGACGCAGCCCAGGATCCAGGTCACCCAACGGCATGGAGCAGCAGGGGACTGCTCTGGTGCTCCTGCGGGCTGCCAAGGGCTGGCTTGCAGGGACACTGTGGTCAAGGCAAGGGACCTCTCTGAACAGAGCCAAGGGCAGAGGTTGGTCCATTAGCCTTAGCTGATCTAAGCAAGAAGACTCTGATGGTCCAGGTCTAGCGACGAAACCTGAAACCACTCTAGTACTTCAAACCCGGGGAGTGTAACCGGGAGGATGAGCCACACTGACGGTGGAAAGACCAAGAAGCCAGTCAGGGATGGTGGAGCAACCCAAAACGTGCCTACAGCAGGAGCCCAGTGTCCCCTTGGCGGCTGCAGGACACTGGGAATGATGGTATTACCAAAACTGGAAGCCAGGGCCCTCCAGCTTGAGCTAGAGCCACAGCAGGGGCTGCTGCCAACAGGTGAGACCGCAGGGGGTGGGGCTGTCCAGCAGGGACCAGGAATAGTTGTGCAGACGCAGCAGTGGCCAGAAAATGCCCTCCCCCGCCCAGAGCAGAGAGAAAAGGGGAGATGCCCTGACTTCTCCCTTCCTCTCACACTCCAGCCTCCTGCCAAACCTGGACAGACACCCAGGCAAGGGCGCCTGGGAAACAGCTTGCAGGAGAAAGGCAAGGGAAGGACCCAAAAGCAAGGAGCAACGACTAGGGACCAAGGCCAGACAGATGCCAGTAGTTCATGTACCCCGCTCTGTTCTCCTTCATGTTTTGTAGCATTTGGTTCTGTCCTCTCTCAGCTTCTGTCCTCCCAGGCTGAAAAGTCTGTCCCACAAGGCAGCCTTCTATGCCCACCCTATGGGCTCAATTAATTTTACAATTCTCCACACACTTATCTTGCACCAAATATGTGCCAGGCACTCTGCGGGGCAATGGGAGGGAGGGGGCTCTGAAAGACATAAGACGTAATTCTTGTTCTGGAGGAGCTCGCGGTCTGGGGGAGAGGGGAGATGGACACGTGCTCGCTCTCTAGCGTGAGAAATAAATATCTATGCGAAGCCGAAGGAGGAACTGTGCCTGGGAAACAGGAGAAGGCTTCACGCAAGAGGTGACATCTGAACTGGATCTCGGAGGAGTTTCCTGCTCATCACGCAGGAAAAAGGCAAAGGCACCAAGTGGGTGACAGGACACGGCGTTTCTGGGCACACAAGAGAGAAGGCAAGGCTGGCGCGAAGGGCACATGGGGAGAGGGATGGAGATAAGGCCTGACACGTGGACCGGGTTAAAGGACCTTGCGTGCCACACAGCAGTGGGGTGTCATCAAAGGGGTTTCCTGAGAGGTGTGACATGATTAGGTCTGTGTTCCAGAAAGGTCTCTCTGGCTGCCTACATGGAGGATGGATTGGAAGTGGCAGGACCAGAGGTGGGGAGGCGAGTTTGAGCGGCGATTAATCACAGTAATCCAGGGAAAAAATGGCGATGCGCAGAGGGAGAGGAGGACCAGAGGCCAAAAGTGAGCTGTCTTGGGGAAGAGCCCTGTGGGGGATGTGAGGGATCCAGGCGCCTGACACGTGGCCATCACTGTGCTTCTGCTGCCTCAGTGCATTTCCAAGGTGGGGCAGAGATCAGAGCCGAGCCCAGTCCTGCGGACAAGTGCCCCAGAGCTTGCGTGCAGAGGGAGGCTGGCCTTTTGATGCCCAGTGCCCTGCCCGGTGGTGCCTGGCCTTGGGGACTCTTTTTGCTGCAGATGCAGACGGGGCACAGAGTTCAGAGTTCCCTGCATCATACCAGAGCAAGGTTTGAGTCATTTTCCCCAAATCACTCCCTGTATCCACCTCTTGGTTCATCTATATTGATGGTTCTGAAATTTTCTCTCTTCACCCGCTGGTTTCAAGCAGGGCAGCAGAAGTCTACTTTCCCCAGAGCCTGTCTGCCAAACTGCAGTCCCTGGTCTGACATTCACTCCCCTAGCTCTGCCTTTTGCTCCTGATTCTCACCTTTCCCCTCTCCATCTTAACCTTGTATTCTACGAGAGTCTGAGATAGTGAGAAAAAACACAGAAGAGCCAAGCACTGGTTCTTTTAGTCAATCCATGTGTAAGTAAACAAATAAAAAGAAGAGATAACTGCAAATAAATAGAGCTCCTTCATCTCCTCCTCCTCAGAGACTATCATCTAAGCCATTCCAGGGGGCTGGCCTGAGAGCCAGAGCCACAGTCTTTATACCCTCTGCACAGTCCTGCACAACTAAAATTTATGCATCTTTTACTGAGTGCTTATTTTGTGCCTAGAATTGTGCGGGACGCTGTGAACGGTCAGAAATGGACAAGGCGCACTTCCTGCCCATGAATTCATGCCTTGAGCCTGCAGTCCCCAGTCCTTGCACTGGCACCAGTACATGGCCTGTTGGAGACCAGGCCGCAGAGCTCCACCTTCCTCCCACCCCCTCCCCTACCCCCCGCCATCCATGGAAAACTTGTCTTCCAGGAAACTTAGAAACCACTGGGGTGGGGGACGCACAGCAGGGGGTGAGTGGCAGGTGAGGACGTTTTATCTGTATTTACAGCTGCTCCCCATCACTCACATCACCACCTGAGCCCTGCCTGTCCCCTCCCCGCCCCCTTGGAGAAACTGTCTTCCATGAAACCGGTCCCTGGTACCAAAAAGGTTGGGGACCGCTGCCTTAAGCCTTTTACGATCTGGCCCCAACCCACTGCTCCAGTACCATCTCCCGCTCCTTCCCACCGTACAGCCTTCACTGTAGCGACATGGAAGGGGCTGGAATTGAGAACTTATAAACTCCACAGACACAGACGAAGAATGAGGTATTGAACTCATTTGGTTCTGTGCAGAGACACCTAACTCATCAGGCCTTGGTGGCCACCAAGGGCACAGTGAGGCTGTCAAAGGATTACATGATTCAGTAAATGTGTCTTAGGAGAGGTTCTGTGCAGGTGTTGCAGCAAAGCCCCGGGAAGAAGGCAGGAAAGGAAAAGACCAATTCATAAAAGACAGCTGGGCGCTGCCAAGAACCCCGAACAGCTCCACGAAGCTGGCTCTTGCCCTACTATTCATTCATTCCTTTGTTCAACAAATACATATCGACCTTCCACTATACACAACCAATACACTGCATTAGGCTCTGGGGTGTGGTGGTGTACAGCATAGACATAACCCCTGCACGCAAAGAAGTTGGAGTCTAGGGGACAGACAGGCAAGAACACACAAAGATCAGCAGCATTTCCCAGCAGGTGTTATCCCTGGAGCCATGGGCCTCCCTGGTCTGGGAGAAGCTCTGTAGATCAATAGGTCTTGGTGTGATTGTTCCAGGCCACACCTCTCCAGAAAGAGGACCCACTTCATCTGCCCAAGATCTGCTGGGCAGCAGGGCCCTGTCCTCTGGTGTGATCAGAAGTGATCACAAGTGGGAACCTAAGAGATCCAGGCAGGAGAAGCATCCCATAGTGATATCTGCTAATTGCACTCGCCCAGCAATGGACTCACAAAAATGTTTTCCCCTCTTGGTCCCAGAAACAGCCTTCCAGACTGCTTTTAATGCATCCTCTCACGGCTGAAAGCCCTGCACAGCCTTATTTCTGCTGAATTATCACCATCTACTGGCCTACACGGAATTTCGTCAAGAAAACAGAGCCTGGAGTAACGGGATTTAGTGACCAGTTGACATCGTGGATTTGCAGTTTTCTAGGGAGGCTTAGCAGGGCTGTCACAAGGGGCCTCATTAATTCTCCACACTAAGCCCCAGATGGCTGAGGATTTGGCCTGTTCTTAAAGGCTCCTAGAATGAAATTCCACACTTACCTCCCCTAACTCATTCCTGCACTTAGCTCCTCTCACCAGGCACAGGTCCTATCCCAGGGGTAATCCCAGTTCCTCCTGTTACAGTCAAAGCCCCTTTGATTTGATTGACATCAGTGGGGCCGGATACACTCACAGGTCATCATTTGACCTCTGTATGTTCTTGCTCAAAAGCCTCCAGGGAGAGGGATGGTCCACAATCCACTTAATGCAATGGCCACAGATGCGTTCCGAGAGGCTCAGGCTTCCCCCAGTGGGGGCGCCAGAGCAAGCTCCAGGTGCTTGTCCCACATCCCAGCTGCCTTTTGAAGCAGCCTAGGGAGTGATAGGAGGACACACCTGTTAGAGGGGGATACACTGGCTGGTCACCCCGAGAGCACACCTTTCAGTATGTTGGACTATTGTGATGCCTGGGAGGAGGCTTTGGAGTCTCGTAGATCTGGTTCTTATCTGCAAAATAGGGACGATAATCTCAATCTTAGAAAAGCATAGGGAAGATGAAGGGAGCTAGCTCTGCAAAGTGCCTGGCATAAAATAGACCCCACTCAATAGACATTGTCATCTGCCCCTTCCCCACTTCCAGGACTGTCGTCAAAAACCTCAATTCAACATTCTATGTAACCACAGACCACTTTGTTCTTGAAGGACTCCATGCACAAATTTACATACATATAAAGATATAAGATAAAATAAACATTTTATTAAGTTAGTTTGTATGTCAAGCACAATTAAAATGAGACTAGGGAGGAGATAAGTTGAAGCCAGGAGTTAAGGTAGTACACAAATTATGTGCTTTAAGACTGAATTTTCTATGTATATATGTATTTATTTTTTTTGAGACATGGTCTTGTTCTTTTGCCCAGGCTAAAGAGCAGTGGTGTCATCATAGCTCACAGCAAACTCACACTCCTCGGCTAAAGCCATCCTCCTGCCTTAGTCTCCCAAGTAGCTGGGACAACAGGCTGGTGCCACTATACCCAGCTACTTTTTATATTTTTCGTAGAGATGGGGTCTTGCTATGTTGCTCAGGCTGGTCTCAAACTCCTGGCCTCAAGCGATCCTCCTGCTTCTTCCTCCCAAAGTTCTAGGATTACAGGCACAAGCCACTGCATCTGGCCTGTATGTACATTTTTAAGTGATGGGCCAAACTTTTGACTCAAAAGCTTTCTAGAAGACAAATCAAAGTGACATACGTCCAGTTGAGTGATACAGTGCTTGAAAGAGAAAAATAAGTGAGTTCCCAAGAAAAGCACATTTCTTAACCAAAATTTTTAAATGTGTGCATTCTTCAACCCACAAATTCCTCTTCTAGGACTCTACCCCTTAGAGGTACTCACATGTGTGCAAAAAGACACATGTATGTACAAAGTGGGTTATTATAACATGGCTGGTAACAGCAAAATGCAAATGAAAGCAAGCCAGATTTCCGTCCAACTGGATTAATTGAATAAATTATAGTACATCCAAACTATGAAATACTGCACAATTTTTAAAAGGGTGCCATAATTACCTGGCAGGGGAGATACCATGATCACGAAGGTGATCTTCCCAGGGCAAGGATTATCCATTGCACTCCGGATGTGCCGACCCCCGCGATTTCCCCGGAAAAAAAGAAAAAAGGTGCTGTTTTACATCATGAGTTAAATAAAACAAAGAAATGTTTTAAAAAGGGAAAAGGATGACTTAGATCCATACGTACTAATATGAAAGGATCTGCGATATATTTTAAGAGAAAAAAATTAGATCCTATACACGTAGTACATAGAGAACTGACTGCATTCACGTAAAATTGTGTTGGTTTTTTTCATGTAATACCAACACATTCATGTAACACTGATTATCCCCGGGAAGTAGATACTATGGCAGCGAAAGACAAAGGAACATTTTTTTTACTTTTTACTGTATATACTTCTGAATTGTATTCTTGTAAGTAAACCCAACAATTAAAGAACGAGGCAGAAATGTCATCTTAAAAGTTGCATGTAATTGGATAGAAGTATTGTATCAATGTTAAACTTCCTGAATTTGATCATTGTACTATGGTTGTGTAAGAAAATGTCCTTCTTCTAAGTAGACACTTGCCGAAATCCTTAGAGGTAAAAGGTTATGATATCTGAAACTTATTCTCAAATAAGCAAAAATTAGCAAAAAAAAGAAAAAAAAACCTAAAAGATAAAATTAAACAATAGTAAATGTATACAGAGAGTTAGGATGCAAATCTCATCATATTAATAAATGGTGAATTCAGGTAAAGGTTGTATGGGGGTTCACTGTACAAATCTTGCCATTTTTCTGAAAGTTTGAAATGTTTTCAGAGTAAGAAGGGTCTCAAAAAGTTACGCCTGACGTCTCCCTTGTTAGAGTGTCCTGCCTCGGGCACATCAGGAAGACCCCGTTGGTGTATGTTGCAGGCCTGTAAGGCAAGAACCAATCATTGCTCTTGACTGAGACTTCAATGCAGTTAAGAAAGTCAGATGGGAGCACTCAGAGGGAGAGGGTGTGTCCTACTGCGAGAGATGTAAATTGGCCCGTCCTTTGGGTGTTGTTTGTTCTTGGAAGATGGTGATGTGCGTGTCCGTATGCCTTCTTGTCCAAGTTCACAGGAGATTAAAAGCAGACCATGGTAGGGGGACACTGAGTTCAGACATCTCCTGCACTTCACACTGGAGGAAGAATTAGGAGGAGAAGGAAGATCAGGCACAAGGGGAGAGGGGGACTGGTCGAACTAGATCATATTTTTTAACAAAAGATTTTGACTATTGGTGTTCAGTGCACAGTTTTAGCTAAACCTAAAATACACCAACTTTGGGGAAATGAGTTGTCAAACGACGGAGATTACCTTGCTGGGTCCGTAGTTCTGGCCACGCATCTGAAGGGATAGATATTTCTACATCAAGCATCCTAGGAGGAGGTTAATCCGATGTTATCCAGATCTGGATTTAAGTCATAATAATTTGAATATATACAGAAAGTATCACTTTACTCTGGTGGATTATCCTCATAGGTTAATTTTTAATTGAAACTAGCATGACTTGAATAAGAGTGGGTTTTAATGTGCTCCTAAAAGGCCCCGATGACAAGGAACAAAGACCCAAAGCACCAGAAACAGGAATAAGTGAAAATCCGGGACTCAGAGGGAGAGCTCCAGCCCGCCCGCTGTTCACCAAACTAATGAGGCTTGAGTGCCATCTAGTGGCCACAGTTTAGAAGGCGAGAAAGAAAAGAGTTCAAAAGACATTCGAGGTCTGTAGCATTCATCGTGCCCCTGTTGTGGGCCAGGCACTGATTTAGGTATAGTGGATACAACAGTGAACAAAACAGGCTAAGTCCTTTCTTCAGGGAGCTAACTTTCTGTTGCCAGGTGGAGGTGACAGAAAGTAAACAAATAAACAAGTCTACATTGTCAGGTGACAGGTGTCCTGTAGGAAAATAAAGCAGGGAGTGGGGTTACTACTTTGTAGAAGACTGGATAGCAAACCTCTGGCTATCTGGGGAAACTCATTCAAAAAGGATGGAAAAGCCAGTGCAAAGGCCCTGAGGCGAGCTTATTCTTGGTGAGTTCAAGTCATAGGAAGGAGACCAGGAGGACCCAGAGCAGAATGTGGCAGGGGAACTAGGGAGATGATGCCAGAGAGATGCCAGGGGCCAGAACCCGCAGGGTCTTGTGAGCCATTGGGAGGACTGAGGTTTTTACTCAGAGTGAGATGGGGAGGATTGAAAGGTTTTGGAGAAGTGACCTGACCTAATTTACATGTAGATGGATTATTCAGGCTGCTGGACTGAGAGTAAAGAGTAAAGGGGCAACGTCAGCACCAGGTGGGAATCAGGAGGTTTCCGCAGCGATCCCGGTGAGAGCGGGCGGTGGGCTGGACCAGAGAAGGGTCAACATCAGCAAGCCGTGGTGAGAAGGGTCAGGTTCCCGACCCGTTTAAAGGACAGTGTGGGCAGGACTTGCTGAGAGATTGAGCGTGAGGTTTGAGAGAGGGGAGACACAGATGACCCGATGTTTTGGACCCAGCATTCATTTACTGAAATGAAGAGTCTGTGAGCAGGGCTAGCTGGAGGGAGGAAGGCAGGTGGGGGTCCAGTGGGAGACGGGGCCACACACCCGAAGGACGTGTTGGGTAAAGGTCTGGAGATCAGAGATACACGTCAGCCCATGCAGGGCATCCAAAGTCACAGACTGGGGGAGGGGAGTGAGCGTAACCAGAGGAGAGGAGGGGTCTGGGAACAAAGCCGGGCCACAGTCCCTCCAGTGCAAGAAGTGCAATCAAATCCCATCTCCAACTCTACCTCCGTCCCTGGGCAAATTCAGGCTAAAACAACAGTAAGACTTCTTTCCCCGTAGGAGACCGGCATCCTAGATTGTGTCTCCTCCACGTTGGCGGGTGGGGAGGGCAGTGTCCCTCTGCTGCTCGATGTGAATGTGATCATGGTCTTTTTGAAGGGTGGTCTGAAAGGGGGTGTGTGTGTGTGCACGCGTGCGTGCTTGTGTGTGCAAGGACATACAAAGTCCTGGGAACACCCGTAACCTCTCTGGAGGGCCTGGGACTGGGAAGGTAGAGGAGCAATGTCTGTATTGCTTAGAGTTTTAACAGTGAAACTGTATCTACATATACTTGCAGGATTAAAATTAACAGTAACATTTAAATGACTCCTTCATTAATTATATTACCTGAATAGTCATGTTGTGCAAAGCACTGAGCTACTTTTCTAGATGCCAGAACGGCAAGACACGGCTACCTGCCTCCAAGGAACCTACAATCCTAAAAGAAGGAGAAGGTAACTGACGTCTATGGACCCTCTGCTATGTACGTCCAGGTCCTGTGCTGGGCACGTTCGTATTTGTTCATTCAACCCTCACAAGGACTTTGGGACTTGGCTGTCCTTTCCTCACTGTAAAGACAAAATACAGAGAGGCAGGATTTGTCCAAGGTCACAGTCAACAAGTGGCAGAGCCAGCATCAGGACCCAGACCCACTAGCTACAAGCCCTCGGGCTTACACTGAGCCACCCAGCCTCCAGGGACAGATGACTGACCTTGCAAGGCATCCAGGAATGTGTTTAATGGGTGGTGGGAGGTGCCTTCTGGACTGGCCCTAAAAGAATGAGTAAGATTTTGGCAGGCAAAATTGAAAAAAAAAAAGAGGGAGGGGAGGATAAGTCAATTTGTGTTAAGCACCTACTAAGCACTCCAGCAGTTGTGCCTATTGCATTGAGTGCATTATTTGGTTTTATATCCTATGCAGTAGCTATTGTTGCCCCATTTTATAGATGTAGATACTGAGACCTAGAAAGTTAAATGACTTGTCCAAGACTGCAAAACTGCTAAAGGCAGAACTGCACCATCTGACTCCCAAGCCCATGTTCCTTCCCTCTGAATCCTGCTGACCTAGAACTGAATAGAGTGGACTGGAAGGGGCAAGATCTTTGGCCGCTGACCTGCTATGTGATCCAAGCAGGTCCCCTTGCTTCTCTGGGCCTCCACATCCCCTTCCACTGGCCTTCATTCTTGACATGCCCAGAATTAACAGCTTAGTTCAGGAGTCCCAGACTTCATATCAGACAACTTAGAGGCACAAAAGCTCACATGTTCATGCCCGTAGGCCAGAAACACCCCAAGTGAACTGTGGGCTGGTGATTGGGCAGCTAAGGATTCTGCTTGGCTGGGGTGGTGGCCAGGGACGTGCACCGGGGAAGCCCATTTATCTGCTACTGTTCTGCTCCCTTGGCTTCCCTCTGCCTGGCCTTGGCCTCCAGACACAGGGTCTCTCACATACTCAGAATTCCAGGAACCACAGAGAACATTCTCCTAAGTGAAGCATCTCAAGAATGGAAAAACAAACACTACATGTACTCACCATTACCTTGGAACCAACCAATGAGCACACGAGTGCACAGAGGGAAGTAAATCTCAGTGGAGAGCAACCAGGGGGCAGGGGGCAGGAGGAGAAGGGAATAAACCAACCTAATGGGTACTATGAACACTATTTGGGTGATGGGCACACCTATAGCCAGGACTCAGGCATTACAAAAACGATCCATGTAACCTAAACCTTAATATTTCTAAATTGAAAGAAAAGAATTCTAGGAGCCCCCTTGTGATATATAATAAAAGATAAATATTTGATCTTTGACCCCAGTTCCTGGCACACAACTCCTAAAACCCCTGGAATCTCCAGAGTGATGAGTGTCTTCTGTATGTTACTGAGATGTCTGGTGGTTGGGGGCCCCCAGATGGCTTCAGGATGCGGCTGGTCGTCAGAAAGTCCAAGGCAGGATGAGAGGGTTGGAACTTTCAGACCCACCTCCCAACCTCCAGGGAGGGGAGAGGGGCTGAAGGTTGAGTTGATCACCCATGGCCAGTGATTTAATCAGTCATGCCTATGAAATGAAACTTCCATAAGAACCCCTAAGGTTTGGGTTTGTTTGGGGTTTGGAGAGCTTCCTGGTAGGGAACACACGGAGGTGCAGGGAGGGTGGTTGGTGTGCCCGGAGAGGGCAAGGAGGCTCTGTACCCCATCCATCCTTGCCCGAGGCAGCTCTTCCATTTGGCTGTTCCTGAGTTGTGTCCTTTATCACAAATGCTTTCCTGAGTCCTGTGAGTTTTTCTAGCAAATTATCAAATCTGAGGGGGGCTGTGGGAACCCCTGAATTGGTCACCGAGTTATTTGGTGCAAGTGGTCTGGGAACCCCATTTGCAACTCGCATGTGAAGTGAGGGCAGTTTTGCAAAACTGAGCCCATAAACCTGTGGGGTCTGACGCCAGCTCCAGGCAGTTAGTGTCAGAATTGAACTGAACTGTAGCACATCCAGTTGGTGTCCGAAGAGTTAGCGTCAGAACTGGTCGGTGTCAGGAGGGGGGAAAAAAAACCCCACACCCCTCCCCCAGGACATTCCTCCCACCACACAGGGTCTCAGGGTCCTTCATGGAGCACTCAGAACCCTCTGGTCATCCCAGCTTTTAGTGCAGGGCTTTCCACTTCTGGTAAGTCTGATGTTAGAATGTCTTACAATGGGTTTATCAGCCACTGAAAAAAAACTAACACTTACCTAATATTATTTAATGATTATGAAGAGCTTTTGTTGAATTTGAGCCTCTTGGCAAACCTATGATGTCCCATTTAATAGATAAGCAAACTGAGGCTCAGAGAAGTGAACCAGCCACACAAGGAGTGAGTGTCCACACAAGCCACGTAACAGAGTAGTAGCCCCTCCCCCCATAGGTATGAAAGGGTAAAATTAAGAGTGGGGAATATGTAGCAGGGAATGGCCTGGGGGAAAAAAACCGCAAAAATATTTTCTTTCTCTTTGAAACTTCCCTCATTCTTTTTGAGAATTGAAACCTACCTCCCTGTCCCAGGCCAGTGGTAGGCAGGAGCAGGGAGAAGGCCCTTTGTTCCTATCCCAGGTGGCACCAGACCCCCAGGTGGGCAGCTGGTGAAGTTCACAGGCTTTGTCTTTGGCAGAGATGGGACGATTGCAATAGTGAACCACAACAGCCTAGAACTGAGAGGACCTCCCTTTAAAACTCTGTATTTCTGCCTATGTGCAGTAAAAGTTCAATTTGGGGACAATAGTCTGCCTTTTTCCTCCTTTGCTGGCAAAGTAATAAATCTCTTTCCTTCTCTCCAACTACTTGTCCTCATTCTTCTGATTCGGCCTCACGGACAAGTGCCGAGCTTTCGGTAACAGAATTTGTCATCCCCAGGTGAGCTGCCCCACCAGCTTCCCGGTGTAGAGACACCTTGCGACTGCTGGAAGAGGCAGGGAGCATCCCCAGGTCAAGCCATGGGCAGGAGTCTCACTTTTTTCAGGTAAGAGAGTGGGAAGCTTCCCAGCAGCTGCCAGAGTTTGATTAGCTCCAGGAACAACCCATCTCTCTTCCCTGAATTAGACGCAGCTCCAACTAGTTTAACTTTGTTGCAGAGAAGGAAATATGAGACCCTTGATCCCACCAATGTGGAGGTTTTTTCAGGGTGCCAACTTGGGGTGGGAAATCATGGAGTCCAGTGGAACTAGGGGGACCTGGTTCAAATTGAGCTCATTTACAGTTCCCAGGGAATGGGGGGACTAGGCCACCGTTTGGGAAGGGTCTTGAACCTTCTAGCAGGGCATTTAGGGGTTGGTGTCTGTCCCCTTTGGATTCCCATTTGTTTGATTGGCCTTGGCATTTTGTGTTGTAGTGTTTGATTGTACAACATGGGAGGCTCCATTTCTGTTCCACCAGAAAGTCCCTTGGGAAAAAATTTTGGCTGGATGGTTAACTTATAGCTGTGAACCTATATCAAAGGAAAATGGTTTTATCATAGACCCAATGTATGTGCTGGAGTATGAGGAAAAGAGGCTGTTAAATGAAACTTTAAATTGTACTGTCTTGTAACTGAAATTATTTTGTCAAAGTTCAGGTAAATAGAACAAGATCCTATATGTGTTGACTTATGGGGTAGGAAACGTCTGATTTTTTCGAGGTTTGACGTTTCATATTTAACACATTAACTGCCACTTGAGTTGTGTTTAACTCATGCTAGTTTTGAGCCTGAGGCTTCATGAAGCAAAACCCTGCAGTTGGTTTGTGAAAATCTTACTTGTTGATGTTCTTATTGTTACAATTAATATTGACATTTTAATTCTAAAAACGTGGATTGCGTTACATATAATTTATGCACAGAAGACAATAAAACAATAACGAATTAGAAAGATAATTTCATTTTGATAAAACACCGTGGCCCCAGGGAAAAAATTTTTTTCTAGTGTGGCAGGCAATGTGTTAATGACCTAATGTGATCTTAAAGGTCTGGGATAAAGTTAAGGGTTTAAACAGTTACATTTTCCCAGCAGAAGAGGGAACTGGTGGACCTGGCCTGCCATCACGCAGGGAGGGGGGCTGGGGAGAGGCAACTGCCCAGAGGCATGCATGTCACAGGGCGGGGTGGGGAGGCACAGGGACTCCCCCAGTAGTGGGCTGGGAGAGCGGCTGCAGCCACCGGGCACTGCGGTCATCAGCAGGAAGGTGTCGCAGCCTCTGATCTACCTCCTGAGAGAGGCTGGCAGCCGGCTGGGGAAACGGAGCAGAGCAGAAGGAGAAACACCTGCCACCTGACCGCACCCCCCCACACCCCCACACCCCAGCCAGGCACACGCCCCGGCAACTGTGTATTATGCTGGGCAGAATTCCTATCGGCCTTTGGTGTTTGCCTAGAACAGGAGCAGGGTACATACAAAATTTCTTCCTATTTATATGCCGCCTCCACCTCCGTGTGGGCCGCCTGTGGCTGAAGTAATGAAGGCGGGCTCAGGGCATCAGGGACCCCATGCTTTCTGCGCTTTCTCTGCCTGGGCGGGTGATAAATGCAGCTCCTGCGTGACCCTGGGAGAGCTGCAGCCCCTTGTTGTGTGGGAGAAGGGCGGATAACCTGAGCTCCAGCCTGCCCAGAGCCCGCTGCCACTGCGAGGGCCAGGCGAGGTTGTGACTGAAACTCTTCAGTCACATGCCCTCTAAACTATTGTGACTCAGGGTAGAAATGGCCTCAACTTCTAGGAACGAGCAGCAAACCCAATTTGGCCGGGGACATTCCGTAATCAGAAGGGGACAAATTACGTACAGTTAGTAAAAGGAAAGGACGTTAAAAAGGGCATTGCCCAGAAGTCACAAAGGCCTCCAGGTAGTAAAAAGCACCCAGGAGGGAACAAGTTTTTTTAAGTCCAGGACTCAGACGATGAAGGAGGGGGCCGGAGCCCCTGCCTCCAAACATCGCCACAGGAACCCTGGGAAAAATTGAGAGTGGGGGTTCCACTGGTGCCCACCTGCATGGACAGATGTGGTCCGTTGGGGGACCCTTCGCCGCAGCCCGGGCTCGCCGGCACTCAGCGAGCCAGGCAGAGGGCTGTGGCTCCCTTGGACTGTTGAGTTTTTAAAAGGGCTCTCCTGCCCTGTGTGATGAAAGCTCAGCAGGGGATTTGTGAGCCTGCAATCAGACAGACTTGTAAACTTATATTCACTGATCTGGGGTTCCTAGGAATGGTGTCTGGATCCCAGACTTCGGACTGATGGTAAAGCCCTTGTATGAGGCCCTTAAGGGAACAGCTTATTACTGCCCCATTCTGGGTTTGCCTGACTTGTAAATAATATGAAAATCAGGGAATAAGCCTCAGAGTCTTAGCATAGATGCTGAGAGGCATCCCACGGCCAGTGACATGTTAAAGCCGCCACACAATATTGTGAGAAGATGGCCTCCTCGATACATTGTTATTAAAGACTGTGTCTATTCTCGATCCTGCCACCGTTTTACAACATGACTGTTTAGAGGTTCAGGAGACTGTATTCTAGGCTGGATGGATCTGTCAGATCAGCGGACACCAGAACAAGATTGGGGTTTTCTCACTGGTGGAACAGCTTTATGGACAACGAGGGCCTGGATGTGTGGTGAGCACAGGAGTGACGCTGCCACCTGGGACTTCAGCCCAGAAAGCTGAGCTGCAGTTATCAAGAGGAAAAAGGTAAACGTTTACATGTTTTTACGATTGTACGTGCTTATAGTGCCACTGAAAGGTGTCTCCTGACAGCAGGAGATAAGAATATTAAGTGTGCCACTGAAATGATGGCCTTGATGTGGGCTGTGGCTGAGCCCAAGCAGGTGGCCAACATGGTAAAAAGAAGTCAGGCCACTGGCAGAGCTGCTAAGAAGGCCAGTGTTCTCTAGGCCTCGATACCCTAGCTAGATTTAGACCTCCTTTATAGCTAAAGACTGGGACTCTGCCATTGGGATGGCACAGCTAAGTGGACACAGAGCTATCATGGACTTGTTCTCCAACTTGAACCTTTGGTTTGGCCTCCCTCTTTTGAGGCACCTACACACATTAGAGGTGTGCTCGCCTTAATGGATTTGGTGAGACTTCATCCTGTGTGCAACAAACTGTTTGTATGCTCGAGGTGGTCCAAGGACAGAAAGGCAACCCGCTGCACAGGGAGCCCAACATCTGGGGTCCCAATCCTTTTGATGATTGACAGTTTCACTTGGTATTAGTAGATATCTTTTTAGGCTGGGAATGGACAGAGCATCTAAAGCTCCAAGATGGGCCCCTACCAGGAGCTGCTGGCCCGGAACAGGGCCTTTGTTGAGTTCCTATACCAGCACGGAGCAGGAACAAGGCTCGGAGGACGACAGGATGATGGACATCAGCAGTCCAGGGAAAGAGGCCAAGCAGGTAGAAGATGGCATGCTGGTGATGGACACTGGACAGGCAGCTGCAGAGACAGCTCAACAGCTCCTCCTCCTACAGTGAGGATGTCAACAAGCACCACAGCAGCATGGCTGAGCTACAGAAATCTGAGGCCAAGAAGGAAAAGACCTGGAAACCAACAAGGCTCAGACAGCCCCATTGTCAACAGGACCCAGGAGCCCAGGGAACCTGGGTACTTCACAAGGTGTCTACTCCATGGCAGTGTTGCTTCCTGAGGTCTGCACCTTGATCTCCTGCACAATGTCCTGTGGCCGCCCATGAACTGCAAGTGGAGCCTCAGTAGGAACCTGGTGAGCCTTTTCCACATGGTGGACTCAATGGTCCCACAGGTCATCAAGATGTTCGCAGGCTCCCCTCCTCCATACAAAGCGAAAATGGACACGCTTTTGAATCAGAGATAACTCAGCAAGTAAACAAAGTCTACATCAAGAATACGATGCAGAAAAGTAGAATAGTGTATTGCTGTTTGTCCCCCTCTGGAGAAGGATATCCCTCAGAAGCAAGCTTGAGTTAAGCCCCTAAGAAAGAGTTTATGAGAGACCCTTCCTAGCACCCCAACGTAAGTATGGCAATATAACCATGAGTAAAAAAGAGGGTTAAAGCAATATGCCCAATGAGTGGGTCAGGCACTACCCGTTATATATGAGTTTGTCTTTTTCAGGTCTCCATCCCAGTTGGAAACAGAAGTAGAACAGACCCTATGAAGTGCCTCTAAGAGCTCACCCCTCCTTGAAGTTGTCAGAAATGAAACCTTGGGTCTATCATACCACAGTAAAGAGGTGTCCCATGGAGGAAGAGAACCAAGCCCCCAGTGGAGGGGCCAGCCTTAAGGCCATCTAAAGTAACTGTTTAAGGAAGAGGAAAAATGAAAATGTTAACATTTTTTTTGCTAACTCTTCTTTGATTATTTGTTCTGTCTATAGGACAGAGAGACAACTCCTTAGTGAGAATTTCCCCAAGCTGTCACCTCTTCTGTTGACCTGTATTTGTCATCTGTGTGATCTCTAAAGTTGCAGAAGCTGGTCTCTCAGATCACCTACAGGGTGCTTTCCTGCCCAGCCCTGTATCAGGCATTGTCTACAAGGCGACAGTCCGTTTTGCCTTGCCAGTCCTCGCTGTTGTAGTTATTGCTTATGATTTTTCTCTTCTGTTGTTGTAAATCTTCTGCCAAAGTTTTGCAATGACATACATAAGTATAAACCTTCCATCTAAAACATCGCCCCCACTTCAGCAGGAAGTAGTCTGATGACTGCATCACCCCTCTTCCCATAGGTATGGAAGCATAAAATTGAGAGTGGGGAATATGTAGCAGGGAATGGCCTGGGGGAAAAAAAAAACCGCAAAAATATTTTCTGTCTCTTTGAAACTTCCCCCACTCTGTATGAGAAGTGAAAACTGCCTCCCTGTTTCAGGCCAGTGGTAGGCAGTAGCAGGGAGAAGACCTTTTGTTCCTATTTCAGGTGGCACCAGACCCCCAGGTGGGCAGCTGGTGAAGTTCACAGGCTTTGTCTTTGGCAGAGATGGGACGATTACAATAGTTAACCACAATAGCCTAGAACTGAGGGGCCCTCCATTTAAAAACTCTGTATTTCTGCCTAGGTGCAGGAAAAAATGGATTTTCGGATGATAGTCTGCCTTTTTCCTCCTTTGCCGGGAAAATAATGAATCTCTTTCCTTCTCTTCAACTACTTGTCCTTATTCTTCTGATTTGGCCTCACGGACAAGTGCCGAGCTTTTGGTAACAGCCATGGGCTGAAGCCTGGACTCTGCCAACCCAGGTCAAATCAAGATATATCCAGACACTCCTGGTGCTATTTATTATACAAAGGCAAATCAGTTGGGTAATGCAACTCCTCAACCTGGAGACCTTGACCTCTGCTGATTCTAAAAAACAGGAAGAAGGTCTGGGCTCAGCACCCCGAGGTGTGGCTTTGCAATGATAAGGTGGGGCTGTTCTGCTTTCCGGCGGAAATGTTTACTAGCTGGGTGCCAAGCTGCTCACAAAGCACCGGGACACACGCTTCAGTGTCCCTTGGAGCATGGCAAGATGAACAGTGGGGCTCAGGAAGCCCTCAAAACCATGAAAGGCTAGGAAGGGTGCTTCCTGGCCCAGGTCTAATGTCTCCCCCTGGCAGACACAGGGGCCCCACCCATCCTGAGAGCCTGGGCCTGGGCCCCACACCCGAATGCCAGGAAAGTTTGCCCCTGGGTCTGCAGGCAGGCTCTGGGTGCTGGGCTGGCGGGGGCCTGCATGAAGGTGTGTGTACCATGTGTGGTATGGTCTGCACCCGCTGCAGCACCAGCCCTTCTGGTCCTGTGCCCCTCACCCCGCCTCCCTTGGCCACACCTGCCGTGAGTTTCCTCTGGGTGTCGTTTTCTTTCTGCTCTGGCCAGCTGGGGTTGTTGTCAGTGGTTGGTGTCTTAGGGCCAGGAGAGGTCTGAAGAGACGAGGAACCCGGAAGCCCAACCCCTGCCTTGCCTCTCCCCTAGCCCACCTCCTGCCAGCCTTGCAGCCCAAAGATTAGGAGTCCAGGGGCCCAGGAGTCCAGAGCCCAGGAGAGGGAAGAATCTGAGGAACACAGAACCGTGAGTGTCACCCACACTCCATCCCCCACCCTCCTATAACCACTCCCAGGCCCTGGGCCCCACCCCAGAACCCCCACATAACCTGACTTCTTCCAGTGTCTCCCAGTCCCCTCCTGGCCCCTCACTCCCATGACTTTTCCTACCATTCCCTTCCCCGACCTCCAACACCATGTATTGGCAGATGCCCTGGGGTTTCCAAAACTGGGTTCTGAATGCTGAATAGGAGTTTATCAAGCCAAGAGGAGTGATCCCAGTGGGAGTCTCACAGTGGGAGATGGTAGGGGACAAGGAAAAGCAGACCACTGTTCTCTGCCTGCCTGATGCCCCTCACTACACATCCACCTCCCCTGCGCCCTGAACATCCCCCAGGCCCCCAACTCTGGGTCAGAGATGGCCAGCAGAGCCCACTTGGGCTATTACTTGGAGCTACTGAAGGAGGAGAAGCTGAAGGAGTTCCAGCTTCGGCTGCACAATGAAGCACTCTTCCGGGGCTCTTCCGGTGCGATGGCAATTCCACCAGAGAAGATGAGTGGCATGGAGGTGGCCTCACATCTGGTGGCTCGGTATGGGGAGCAGCAGGCCTGGGACCTCACCCGCCACACCTGGAGGCAGATGGGCCTGAGCTTGCCCTGTGCCCAGGCCCAGGAAGAGGAGGCCTTGTTGTTAGGTGAGAGGACAAAGGGCCCCTCTGCCTGCTATAGTCTGCTGGCCCTGTCTACTCCCCCCAGGGACTCCACCACCACCAATGAACCCTCTCTTCCAGGTGAAGCTCTGGGCAGTGACTTGGGACCACCCCATCAAAGGGCGGATCCAGGCCCCAGACTAATCTGGAGCTGGGGCACCCTTGCTGAGTCCCAGAGCCCCACCCCCTCTTCTATTCATGTGCATTCCCAGGCCCCCTTGTGGTCCTCACAGTGCCTGGAAGGGGAATGCTGGGAAAGGTGGGTGTGGGCTTCGGGCCCTGCTCCCAGGGGAGAGCGCTTGCCTGGCATTGTAGTTACAGGCACAGACTTGGGAATCAGGCAGAGGCAGGTTCCAGCCCTGGCACTACCACCATGAGCAAATCACTTTACCACTCTCTGCCTCTATTTCTCCATCTACAAAGTGGGAGAGGAAGAGCCCACCTCTTTGGGCTGTGTGAGGGTTAAAAGAGCTAATCCCTGTTAAACATTCAGCACAGGGTCTGATACGTAGTAAGTGCTCAGTAATTGAGAGCTCTTGCTACTATTGTTGCAGCTGTTGTCATTAGTCCCTTTTGCCCAGCAGTGTCTATCAGAGCATCACTCTTCAGAGGAGCCCATGGAGGAGACTGCGGAGGGCAGCAGTGGGTTCACTGGTTTCTCCTGACTGCTTTTGGTTGAGACAGAAGACCTGCTTAATACCAAGAACCCTGGCCTCAGTCTCCTGGCTCCTATCCCCGCCACTCTGACACATCCCCAACCTTTCCATCTCCTTCCTGCAGATGACTTCCCCCCATTCCTCTCCTCCCCAAGTGCTCCCAACCTGGGGTCCCCCAGCCAGCCACCTCCACTGCTGTGCTGAGGTTCTGTCGCTCTGAGTCCCTGGGGCACCCCAAGGTCTCAGAAAAGAGAAGGATTTCAAGATGGCTTCCTGATGCATCTGGACACCCATTCGGAGGTGAGGCTTGCTGAGCTGGGCTGAGAGCCTGGGGTACGGCTGTGAGTCAGCCAGTGGGTGTCCACCTGAGCGAGTGTGTACCTGCATGGGGACCTGGAATGGGGGACAGCAGAGGAAATGTGGAGGAGGCAGGATTGGGTGGTGAGAGCAGCAGGCCTCAAAATATCTTTCAGGGACCTGCCAGTGCTGAGATTATATCCCTCCCCATCTGACGGATGGGGAAACTGAGACCCATGTAGGTCAGGTAGTAGGTCTCACCCAACTGGGTACCATGTGTGTCATGGTCCTTGCCTCAGCAGAGTTCAACTCACAATCCTTGGGGTCAGGGTGGTCCAGATGTACAAGAGGACTCTGTTCTCCAGATGGGCCCCAAGAGGGAGCCAGGCTCATTTCTCAGCCCAACCCAGTTTCCTCACCAGACTTCTCTTATTTTGGTCTCTGACATCCTGAATCACCCCGGCTGCAAACCTCAGCTACACCCTTGTCTCTTCCTCTGTTCATGACAGCATCAAAGTTGTCACCTCTTCCCAAAGCAGAAGGTCCAGAGAGAGCAGCTCATTTGTCCAAGCTCCCACAGCATTTAGTAGCAGAACAAGGGCTAGAACCTGGAACAATCCATTCCTGGTGCAGTGATTTTCTCCTCACCCTGCTGCTGCTTTGTGACACTCCCCACCTTGCCCCTTTCTCTTTCCCTTCCTCCTGCGTCCATTCTCACCTCTCCCACCCCAAGGCCCATGTTCCTCCCACTGCATGGCAAGAACACACCGATGTCTGCAGCCAGTGCAGTGTGTGGCTTGGAGTAGGTGCCTAAAATAGTTATTGAATGAATGGACAAGTCTATTCTATACCTTTCTGTTCCATCCTTCCCTCCCTTAGGAATGAGAGAAAGATACCAGAACAAGAAGAGAGAGAACCCCTGTTCCACACATTCCTGGGAAAATGAGAATTTGTACCAAAAATTCACACAGCTGCTACTTTTACAAGGACCTCACCCCAGAGGCCGTGAGTCCCTGGTCAGGGGAAGCTGGCATCACGACATGGTGGAGAAGCAAGGACGTTTGATTGAGATCAGAGACTTATTTGGCCCAGGTCTGGGAACCCAAGAACCTCGCCTAGTCATACTGCACGGTGCTGCTGGAATTGGGAAGTCAACACTGGCCAGGCAGGTGAGGAGGGCTTGTGAGGAAGGCCAGCTGTACAGAGACTGCTTCCAGCATGTCTTCTACGTCAACTACAGGGAGCTGGCCAAGAAGCTGAGTCTCACTGAGCTCATCACAAAAGCCTCGGCAGCCTCTCGGGCTCCCCTTGGAGAGATCCTATTTAACCCAAAGCAGCTGCTTTTCATCCTGAATGGTGTGGATGAGCCAAGATTGGTCTTGAAGAAGCAGAGTGCCAAGCACCGTGTGCACTGGAGCCAGTCACGGCTGGCTGGGCACGTGCTGCTGGGCAGTTTGCTGGGGAAAACCATACTTCCCAAGGCTTCCTTGCTGATCACCACTCGGACGACAGTTCTGCAGAAGCTCATTCCTTCTCTGGAGCAGCCACGGTGGGTGGAGGTCCTGGGGTTCTCTGACTCCGGCAGGAAGGAATATTTCTACAACTATTTCACAGATGAAAGCCAAGCAATTAGAGCCTTTGGCTTGGTTGAGTCAAACAGAGCAGTCTGGACCCTGTGTCTCGTGCCCTTCGTGTCCTGGCTGGTCTGTTCTTCCCTGAAGCAGCAGATGGAGCAGGGGGAAGAACTCACACTGACCTCCCAGACAGCCACGGGCCTCTGTCTGCGCCACCTCTCCCAGGCTCTCCCAGCTCAGCCCCTGGGGCCCCAGCTGAGGGGCGTCTGCTCCCTGGCTGCTGAGGGTGTCTGGCAAGGAAAGAGCCTTTTCAGCCCAGATGACCTCAGGAAGCACGAGTTAGATGAGGCCATTATCACCACTTTCTTGAAGATGGGTGTTCTTCAAAAGCACCACACCTCTCCGAGCTGCAGCTTCACCCACCTGTGCTTCCAGGAGTTCTTTGCAGCAATGTCCTGTGCCTTGGGGGATACGGAGGAGAGAGGTGAACATCCTAACTGCATCGGAGTTGTGGAAAAGTTACAAGAAGCATACAAAAGCCATGACGTGTTTGGGGCACCAACCACACGTTTCCTATTCGGCCTTCTAAGTGAGCAGGCGGGGAGAGAGATGGAGAGCATCTTCAACCGCCGGCCGTGCCTGGAGAGGAGGCGGGAGCTGCTGCAGTGGGCCGAGGCGGAGGCCCAGGGCCTGCAGGCCCCGCTGCAGCCACGCTCTCTGGAGGTGCTCCACTGTTTGTACGAGACTCAGGATGAGGAGTTCCTGACACAGGCGATGGCCCATTTCCAAGGGACGAGCGTGTGTGTCCAAACGGACGTGGAGCTCCTGGTGTTCACTTTCTGCATTAAATTCTGCCACCACGTGAAGAGGCTTCAACTGAATGAGGGTGGACAGCACAGACCCACGTGGAGGCCCCCTGGGGTAGTCCTGTGAGTATCCGCCCCCTCCTCTCTCCAGCCCCTCTATTCGTCCCATGGGCCTGAATGTCCTGAGCACCGAAGGCACTGTCACTGGGCCTGCTCACCAGTGACTCCTAACTGCACAGTCTGACCACTGTTCTCTGTCCATGGTGGGACAAGTCCTGCTGGTTCCAGAGAAGCCTGGTGGGGCCCTGCCTTGAGCTGCGGCCCTTCTCCGACCCCGAGGACGGCCACCCGCCTTCTCTCCTGGACGCACTCCCCCTTCACACTGACCTTAGCTGCCCCCACACTCCCTGAGGATCCCACAGCCCACCTGCCCCTGCTCCTCTCTCCACGTGCTTTCTCTCTGAGCAATTGCTCACTCAGCTACTCCAGGAACCCCCTCAATGACATGAACATTGGCCCTGAGATCTTCCCCCACCACCTCAGAATCAATTTCTGAAAGGAAGCCCCCTATTTGTCTCTCAAAAACTGACTTCTTTGTTTGTGTCAGTGGTGCCACGATTGTCCCAGGCAGTCAACCTGAAACCCACCCTCTGAGCACCCGACAACATCTTTCGCTAATCATCCTCCAGCCCAGCAATGCTGAGAACTTCCCCATCCGGCTTCCCCTGCCTCTGTTGCACTGTTGACCATAGTATTGGGATGTGTCTATCTCCCCCTTTAGATGGCTCATTCCATAAATACTTATTGAGCACTAATTTTATGCCACGCCTTACACATCACAGATTAAAATGCACAATCCCTGACCTAAGGAGCTCAAAACCTGGGGGAGAAAACAGACATTCACCCAGTAATGACAGTAGAGTATGATGCCTTATTAAGGTACGAATACATTATTATGTGTATTATGTATTACCGTCAAGGTTCTATGGTGGCCAATGGAAGGGAGTGACCACTTTCCTAAGGGACCAGAAAAGAAAAAATTCTCAGAGGAAGAAATGTTTGATCTGAGTCTTTTATTTTCAGATTTTTCAAGTTTTCTCTCACAATAAAACTCATGTTCATTGTAGAAAAATAAGGACAGATAAGTAAGCAAAAAGATGAAAAGTAGCATCAACTAGAATTCCATCACTCAGAGATGACTACCGTTAAGAACTGATGGCCAGTTCTCAGAAGTCTAACACTGTTTTTTTCTACGCACATTTCTGTGGCAAAATCGAAAAACACCATACATTTTATTTCACATCAGCTTTATTTTCTTCATATCTCAAGGTTACCTTCCTGCGTTAGGTAGTCTGATACAACACCCTTTTGAATGACCACATGGTTTTCCAGAGGGAAAGTGCCATGGAAATTTGTCCATTTCAATATTGTTGCCCATTTTAGGTTGTTTCTGGTTGTTCATGGCTATAAACATGAAGTAAGGCTGGGCTCAGTGGCTCATGCCTATAATACCAGCATTCTGGGAGGCCAAAGCAGGAGGATCACTTGAGGTCAGGAGTTCGAGACCAGCCTGAGCAAGAGTGAGACCCCATCTCTACAAAACAATAGAAAAATTAGCCGGATGTGGTAACAAGCATCTGTAGTCCCTGCTACCCGGGAGGCTGAGGCAGGAGGATCTCTTGAGCTTAGGAATTTGAGGCTACAGTGAGCTATGATGACACCACTGCATTCTAGCTGTGTCATAAGCAAAAATAAAATAAAATAATAGAAAATAAAATATGTGAAGCAGGCCATGAAGGACCTGGATACTGGTGTTGCAAGTGGCAGTGGCCTGATGTGGGGCCTTCACAAGAGTCCTGAGCAGGCACAGAAGCAGAGGCCGGATGTGGGGCATGAGGAACCAGGAATATCAGGCCAGACCAAGAGAGC
>NW_012149619.1:2374055-2375931 GCF_000956105.1 Propithecus coquereli
GACATAAGCAAAGGCCAGGGGCACTCTAAAATGTCCAGTGCTGGGACATGTCTTTAATACAGCTGACCTTGGAGCTGGGTAGGAAAGTCCAAGCAGGTGTTGTGAAAGCAGGGAGAGAGACAGGAGATTTTAGACTGGCAGGGCTCTTTGATGTCCAAACAGACCTCCTCCCTCCTCACACACAGCCCCTGCCACAACCACGCCCAGTGTCCCCTCCCATGGTACACGCCAAGCCTCCATCCACAGCCCAGACCCAAACCCGACACCTTCCTCTGGGAGGTCCCAGAGCCTCCTCAAACTCAGCATGTTCTAAATTAGGCTCTCCCCACAACTAAAGAACACCTGCTCCTCATCTCGGGGCCAACTACATCATTTTTAGGACCCAGTACAAGATGAAAATGCAGTCCTCTTCCTCAAAACTCAGGAGAAAAGTGCCACTAAAGGTACTAAGATACAAAGCTTTCTTCTTTCTTCCATAGTTTCTCTCCCAACCTACCTGCTATTTTGTATTTGCTATTTACTGTGGCACTCCCTCAGGCACTGGGACACTAGCAGAGTGTGTGCAGACCCTGGCAGGTGCCATGTGCACGTGGATGCCAGGAGCCCCCTCCCACTAGCCACCAGACCCATGGCCTGTGCCCCAAAGTGGGTGGAAAATACGCTGTGGATTTGGGTGATAGGGAAGTGGAGATACCTGGCCTGTCTAGCCCAGAACGAGGAGAGCTGCCACCATACCCTACCCCAAGATGCCCCACTCCGACCTCCCCAGGCCTGACAGTGGGTGGTGGTCACTGTGCTGAGGGGAAGGTTAGGCAGGGGCCCCACAACACCAGGAGGCAGGCAAGTGGGTGGCCAAGACTGCTTCCTGCAGAGGGAGGGAGTGACCTGACAGAAGATCACACGTGAGCCGAGGCTCCATCATCCCATCAGACTTCATTCACAAGACACAAATCCAAACACGAAACTAAGAAATTGAAGGTGGGGACAGCCACAGAGCATTAAGCCCCTATCGCAGGCCCTTCTCAGTGCACAGCCCTGAACAACTGTGCGACTGCCTGGTCGTCCGCCCTTGAAGCTGACCCTGCCTCTCTCACGTCCACTCTCTCAGTGGGTGACAGCAGCTTCAAATCTGCATCGAATCTAGAGCCTCACTGGACCCCACGGAGTGCCCTGGGGTCTACCAGAAACATCTCCCACAGCTGCTGCTCTGACCCAGGGCCCGTCCTCCAGCTGAACCACCTGCTTCCTGCCTGGCCCCACTCAGCATCCTCCACTGGCCTTTAGGGATCTTTCCAAAGCAGGGCAAAGGTCACATGACTACTGTCCTCAAGACAGGCCCATCACTGCCACCTGAATAAAGTCCAAACACCTTGTAATAACCATGTCGAAGACCTACCACTATCATGAGGTTTTCTGTTTTCACCCTCAAGCCGCATCTCCACCCCAGCTCGACCCCTTGTAGCCTTTAGACCCACATCGCTAAACTAAACAACGTGGAGTGATTTTGCTTCTGCCCTGCCAGCCAGGCCTGCCCCTGCCCCCACCCTCCCCTTGGGGAACTGCTCACTCAAGGCCACACTTCCGCCTCCTTCCTTTGTCAAAACAAACCACTCATTCCTCTGCCTCCCCCTGCACCTGACTTGCCTCTCTTTTGATGCCATTTCATTCATTCCTTCACTAGCAGGGGAGGGCAACCTGCAGCCTTGAGGCCAAATGTGGCCTTCTAGGTCCTTAAGTGCGGCCTTTTGACCGAATCCAAATTTTACAGAACAAATCCTTTTATTAGAAGGGTGAAGCCCAGGCTCCCCACCCC
This sequence comes from Propithecus coquereli, assembly GCF_000956105.1. Taxonomy (NCBI): domain Eukaryota; kingdom Metazoa; phylum Chordata; class Mammalia; order Primates; family Indriidae; genus Propithecus; species Propithecus coquereli. Next base: position 2,375,869 of record NW_012149619.1, read on the forward strand.
TTGCTGGGCACTGGGGTTCAGCTAGCGATGAAAACAGGCAAAATTCCTTCCTCATGGAGCTTC
>NW_012149619.1:2375981-2377140 GCF_000956105.1 Propithecus coquereli
ACAAACTCCGAAATAACCAATGGGTCAAAGAAGAAAACACAAAGGAAATTAGAAAATACTTTGAGATGAATAAAAACAAAAATGCAACATACCAAAATGTATTAGATGCAGCTAAAGCAGTGCTGAAGGTAAAATTTATAGCTATAAATGCCTATGTTAAAAAAGAGGATAGGATACCACTGCACACCTATTGCAATGGCCAAAATCCAAAACGCTGACAACACCAAATGCTGGTGAGGATGTGAAGCAACAGGAACGCTCATTCATTGCTGGTGGGAATGCAAATGGTATAGCCTCTTTGGAAGATGGTTTGGCAGTTTTTCATAAACCTACATATACTTTTAGCATATGATCCAGCAATTGCACTCCTTGGTATTTATCCAAATAAGTTAAAAGCCTATGTCCACACAAAAACTTACACATAAAACCTACACAACAGCTTCATTCATAATTGCCGAAACTTGGAAACAACCAAGATGTCCCTCAGTAGATATGGACCTTAAATGCATATTACCAAGTGAAAGAAGCCAACCTGAAAAGGCTACATACTGTATGATTGCAACTTTATGACACTTTGGAAAAGGCAAAACTATGAAGAAAACAAAAAGATCAGTGGTTGCCAGGGATAAACAGGGAGGGAAGGGTGAACAGGCAGAGCACTGAGGATTTTCAGGGCAGTGAAACTATCCTGTGTGATACTATCATAGTGGATAGATGTCATTGCACAGCTGCCAAAATCCAGGAATATACAACACCAAGAGTGAACCCTAGTGGAAACTATGGACTTTGGGTGACAATGATGTGTCTATGTAGATTCATCAACTGTGACAAATAGACCACTATGGTGCAGGATGTCCACGGTGAAGAAGATGGTATGTGGGTGGGGACAGGATGTATATGAAAACTCTGTGCTTTTTGCTATGAACCTCAAACTGCTCTAAAAAATAAAATCTGTTTTAAAAAGACAGAAAGAAATAACAGAAGGAAGAAAAAGAAAGAAAGGATAAGAAAAGAGAAAAAAGACCTCAAATCAATAACCTAAGCTTCCACTTTAAGGAATTTATTTTAAAAGCAAATTAAATGAAAAGCAAACAGAAGGAAATAATATAGACTACAGTGGAAATAAATTAAATATAAAGTAGAAAAACAATATATAAAA
>NW_012149619.1:2378165-2381138 GCF_000956105.1 Propithecus coquereli
CAAAAACCACATGACTATCTCAATAGACACAGAAAAAGCACTAAATAAAACCCATTAACTTCTCACATTGAAAACATTCTGAAAACTAGGAATAAAAGGGAATTTTATCGACCTGATAAAGGTCACCTATGAAGAATCCACAACTAATATCATACGTAATGGTGAATGATTGAATCCTTTCCCCTTAAGAACATGAATAAGACAAAGATGTCTGTCTGGTCACCTATTCCAGATGGTACTCGAGATTCCATCCAGCATAATTAGGCAAGAAAATAAAATTTAATTCTTCCAGATTGGGGGAAAAAAAAGAAATTAAATTATCTCTATTTACAGATGACATAATGTTATTTATAAAAAATCCTAAGGAATCCATAAACATAACTATTAGAACTAGCAAACAAATTCAGCAAGGTTTTAGGAAACAAGATTAATATACAAAAATTAATCATACTTCTAGGGACTAGCACTAAACAACCCAAAAATTAAATTAGAAAAACAATTCCACTCACATACCATCAAAAAGAGTAAAATACTTAGAAATAAAATTTAACAAAAGAAGAGCAAGACTTGTACACTGGAAAGTACAAAACACAGTTGAAAGAAGTTAAATAAGATCTAAATCCAAAGATATCCCATGTTCATGGATTGGAAGACTTAATATTGTTAAAATGACAATATCACCAAATTGATCTACAGATTCAATGTAATCCTGATCAAAAATCCCAGCTGCATTTTGTGCAGAAATGAACAAGCTGATCCTAAAATTCGTACACAAAGAGAAGCTTGCATGTCAAGCCTCAGGGAATCCCACCCTCCAATGTTTAACGATCAAACAAAGAAGAGCCAACAAAGAAGCCCAAGAAGGAGCAGCCAGGTGGGTGACAGGGACACCAAGAGAGTGCAGTGTCATGGAACCCAACAAAGCAGAAGGTTGGCTTCAAGGATGGGTCAGCAGGAACCACTGCTGCTCAGAGGTCAAATAAGACAAAAACTGAACTCTGTCCAATGGTTTAGTGACAGGAGAGTCAGCTTTTGTGGTGTGAAAGGGCCGAATGCAAACTGGAATGGATTAAAAAGGGAGATAGAAGTAAAAAAAAAAAAATAGACTGCAAATACAAATACGTCTTTCAAAGACTTTGGTAGTGAAGGGGAGAAGCGCACTAAAGCAGAGGGGGATGTTGGGCCAGCTAGGTGTACGTGTGTGTCTGTCTACTTAATTGCATTTAAGAAGGAAAAGACCCCAGTTTGAGTACCAGTGGAGGACGGGTGATCAAAGATCCAGGAAGGAGAAGGAGTCAGGGATGGTTCTCTATCCTCAGAGGAAGGAGGGAGGAGAAAGACTGGCCTTGGAGGAAAGAGGAAGTGTGTCCACTAATGTAACAAGAGGGGATATGAGGATGGGGAATAGAAAGGTAGGCACATAGGTTTCACTGTGGGAAGCTGAAGGGTTCCCATATAACAGCTGCATTTTTCTCTGTGAAACATGAATTGAGTTGTCTGCTGTGAGTGAGGGTAAGAGTTGAGGTTTTGGGGGTTTGGGGAAAATAAAGTTTTAAATGGCCATTGCAGGGCAGGAGACCTCTGCCTGCCAGGCATTAAGGCCCATGTGAGGGGTGTGGGAGTGGTTCATGATGGTGGCCACCTGCCATGCTACACAGGTGGGAATTGGGTGGAGAGCGGGAATATGGCAGAGTTTTGGATTAGCCAGAAGAACGTGATGGAGGGTCGGATATTGGCAATGAGGGATCATGAAATCTAAGCTACGTTCCAAGGGAAGTGAAGGAAAGAAAGTGATGAGAGACTGGGGAAAAGGAGACTGCAAGAAAGGAAAGCAAGCAAGAGATTGCTCTTGGAAAAGGTCACAGTGGGAGTTGAGCAGACAGAAGGAGGCAAATCCAGCCTCATGCTGCCACTTTCTGTGTTCACAAGAGGCTGCTCTGCACTCTCCCCCGCCCCATCACTCCAATTAGCACCACCTGAGCCCAGTAGAAAATACTTTGAATGAAACTCAGGAATCCTGGTCCTACCTCAAACTTCACACCCCAGTAGGGAGACACCAATCTGCAATGGACCCCTTACTTTGGCACAGAACTTCATAATCTCCAAACCAAAACACCCCCATATCCTTCATCTTCTTGGTCCTTCCAAATAAGAACCTATGAAAATGGAACAGCAGGCACAATTATTCCCATTTTCCACATATTAGGAACTCGGGTTCAGGGAAGTTAACTGACTTCCCAAATTCACACAGCTGGCAATGGGAGAGCAGAGACACAAAGCCAGAGAGGACAGGACCCAGCACCAACACCTCCTCTCTGTCAGGTAAGCAGGATCTGATTAATGTTGGCTGACCTGGGTAGTGTCATAAAATGAAAGAAAACTGGTCCAAGATTACCAACCCTGGATCAGGCAAGTGTGCGTATTTGCCACACTAAAAAAGCTGGCTCTAAATCAGGAGCACACAGCTTTCCTGCCTTTGGATGCCAGACTACCCATGACCCTCTAGCAAAGTCCTAACTAAGGATTATATTTCTCTCTTTTTTTAAATATATAATTGCAAGTTGGTACCCTGTGACCTACATCTCCCCCTTTCCTCCCCCTCCTCACTCCAGTAACCACCATTATACCCTATGTATTTTACTTTTTTTAGTTTCCATATACAAGTGAGATCACGCAGTATTTTTCTATGTCTGGCTGATTTCACTCTTGGATTTCTTGGAAGCACGTTGTGCGATGGCCACAGCAAATTCATGCTATTGATTAGTAAACTGAAACTTGATGAAGCAACCTGCCCATGTCTTTAACTTGTAACTGACAGGGGTGAGATTTGAACCCATGCGTGTCTGGCTCCAGAGCCTCTGCCCTTCACCAGCCCACTCCACCCACCAGAGTCAGGTGGCCTGAGCCTCCTTGCTGAGGTCCAAGGTCAAGTGTCCTCAGTGGGGCTAGGGAGAGGTTGGGATTTGAGGAAGA
>NW_012149619.1:2383529-2388893 GCF_000956105.1 Propithecus coquereli
GGCAGAAGAAACAGCCTTTGCAAAGGCCCTGAGGTGAGACAGGAAGCCAATGAGGATAGAGGTAAAAGAGATTAGAGATGAGGACAGAAGAGACAAGGATCCAGGTCATGAAGGCCCTGTAGACCAGGACAAGGACCTTGAATTTTACTCTGAGTGATGTCAGAAAACACCAGAAGATTTTGATTAAAAAAAGATCCCAAACTGACTTACTGTTATGTTTCTGTGTCTATCCCCCTAGTAGCCTGTGCATTTCTGGAGTCCTGAAGGGGGAGGATCTCTTTGACCTCCACCTGGCCCACAGGCCTGGCCCACAGCAGGTGATCAATGGTGCTTGTGGGTATTTATGGAATCAAGAGGTTGGGAAACTCAAGGCCATGGGTGTGTGTCTCCCACAGGTTGGCCAGCTGTGGCCTCATGGCCGAGGGCTGCAAGGACCTTGCCTTTGGGCTGAGCGCCACCCAGACCCTGACCGAGCTGGACCTGAGCTTCAACGCGCTCACAGATGCGGGAGCTGAGCATCTCTGCCAGGGGCTGAGACAGCTGAGCTGCAGGCTGCAGCGACTGCAGTAATTGCACCTGGGTTGATGCTGCCTTGTGGGGAGGGCATGGGAGGTGGGGAGACCGGCCTGCCTCTGTGGGGAAGACTGAGGGGAGGGGCACAGAGAAGGTGAGACCTTCTCTGGAGGGCGGGTAGGAGCCCACAGAATGTCAGCCAGGCTGTGCGGTCAGGAGGAAGCTTACCCACACCTCGGCTGAGGGAGGGGGCTTCCGGGCTCCAAACGCACCACGAGCATCCAACTCCCAGTGTACACACACTTTCCAAGCCACTTTTTGAGTTACATTTGCTATTGTCCCATTGACCAAAGCAAGGTCTATGATGGCCACACTTAAGATTCTGGGGGAGAGAAACAGACCGGAGCTCTTGATGGGAGGACAGAACTCAGGGCCATGGACACGAGGTGGGGGCGGGGGAGAATCTGTGGCCATGTTCATAGTCTACCGCAGACAGCGATGACAACAGTACCAACTTCACAGACTCGTGAGGATTAACGGGAAAAGTGCTTAGAACAGTGCTTGCTGTCACTCTCCTGTTCTCACCAGCTGTGGTCTGCCTAGTAACACATCCACCTGCTTGGCATGGTGCTCAGTCTGAGAGTTAAAATCATTGGTGTCCACTTACTTCAGTCTTCTGCCTCATCCAAGAGGCCAGAACCATGACCGTATAGAAACAAGTGGATTGTTCTCCTCTCCGAGGGCTCCCAGGACCCTCTCCCGGGGGTCGCCTGCCCTGATGCACAAAGTTATACACACAGCCCTCTGCTCACCCCCTCAGAGGGCTGCCATCAGGGTCTCCTTTTGTTTCTGCCTGAGAGATCCTTGTTCACAGCCCTGGTCCTACCTCGCACTTCCCTCCCTTTTTCCCAAGGCCAAACCTCTCCCCTTCCCAGGGCCATTGCCTGTTTCCCTTCAGTAACCCTGAACCAAGAGTTGGTCAGATGTGGGGACAGAGAGGGGAGCCAGCTGGGACCCCCTACTAATATCAGGGGTCAGTGATCCCTGGAAGGCTAAGAACTTGGGAGTTCCTGTAATATTTCATCCTTGCTACTACAGATGGCAAGATTGGGTCTCAGACAGATTAAATTACTTTCCCAAAGTCACGTAGGCCTCGCTCTTAGCCAGGACTCTGTGAGGTGTGTGACACGTTACCAGCTTGGACTGCAAATAGGGTCCTGAGCTTTCTGCTGAGGGCTGAGAAGACCTAGCTGTGGGAGCCAAAGGTTCTAGAAGCATGGCTGAGCCCACAAGACCAGAGGACCTTCAGACAGTCTGTCCACAGAGACAGCCTATATACCTGCAGCATACAGCAGACACACAGCCCTTTCCTTGCATAAAGGGTCGCACGCCACAGACACTGTCCTGTACCTTCGTTTATCCTGGAGACGGCCCACATCAGTATATGCAAAATTGCTTCGTGATTTTCATGGCAGCACGGAGTTTCACTACGGGGGTTTACCATCTGTTTTTAATCAGCTCCCTGTTATAGGCATCTGAGTTTTCTCCAATCTTTGTCTCCATAAACAGCTGCAGTAAACATCCTCCTCACAAGGAATTATCTGTAGCCTAAATTCTGAAAGATAGAATTGCTGGGTGAACGGATCTGTGCATTGCTAATTTTGCCCTCTAGAGAGGTTGCACTAATCAAGGGGTACATTGTTTGCCAAGATTAAATGGGCCACAAAGGGCCTCCTCCCCAACCACCCCAAAGTCAGTCCCTGCCCGGTGCATCTCTGTAGCCCTCACACTACATTGGGTGGGGGGGGACTGTATCTGCAAAGACAGCATAGACCAGCCTGCCTTTCCACCCCTGTTCATCCTCCTATGTGAGCCATCCCATCCTCTCCCTGTGTTCTTGGTCCATGAACAGTGAGGACCAGGGCTGCCCTAGACATCAGGGAGCTCAGGCCATCCCCCAGGCCCAGCAGCAGCAGGTCAACAGACCCCACGTCCACTCCCCTCGGCCTGAGGCTCAGCCATGGGAGAGGCAGAGGTATCCACCCAGATACACAAGGTGGGCTGGAGAGCTGCAGCACTGCTCGGCACAGCATGCAGGGTGCCAGGCACAGCCCTGTCCTGCACAGTGCACACCCCAGACCCCAACATGTAATGGGGAGCCCAGGCTAGTCCTCAGTTCCTACTGAAGCCATCATATTCCCCCTGAACTTCCATTTCTCTATTAGCTCACTCATTTTGCTGCTGGACTGCAGATGCCCTTAATAGTGAAGCCCACCAAAGCATCCTATGGCAGGTGACTCTGGGTGTTTGGCAGGGCTGATGTGATTAACGGTTACACCAGGTGTACAAGTGGAACACTGGGTAAATCATTCCTCAAGGCTGATATGGGGAAGGGACAGAATTCATGGGAATCACACAGGAGTGAGAAAGGGAGGTTGCCTGAATCCTGAGGGGCTCCTTGGCTGCAAGAGGAAAGTTTTTATCTTCCCTTAATGTCACCCCAGAGCCCCCAAAGGGCCATAGCTATAGGTAAGGGAGGCCAGACCCCAGTTACCCAGAAGAGTAAGCCATCAGGACAATGACCGAGGGCCCGCATGTCTCTCTCCTGCAGCCTGGTCAGCTGTGGCCTCACGTCCAGCTGCTGCCAAGACCTGGCCTCTGTGCTCAGCACCAGCCCCAGCCTGGCAGAGCTCGACCTGCAGCAGAACGACCTGGGAGACCTTGGCGTGAGGCTGCTCTGCAAGGGGCTGCGGCATCCCGCCTGCCAACTCACGTTCCTGAGGTAAGGCCCTGTGGGGCCCTTCCGAGCAGACGTCAGGGAAGGGAGGGTGGTAGGGTGGCAGGGGATTGGATAAAGGAAGGAAGAGGGACTGATAAATGCATAGTCAGCCTTGGTTTCTTATCAGCTCTACCACCTACTTACACGTGCAACTCAGGCAAGACACTGTCTTCTCTGAGACTCGGTTTCTGTATCTGTGTAATGGGAGTACCATACCCACTTCATGGATTATAATCAAATAAAACGTATGTAAGAACAAGGACAGTGCTGGGAAGAAAGTTAGGCATGATCAAATGATAACTACTAGCAAGGCCGTGTGTTCTAAGGGACTCCCAGCTTCACTCCACTCCAGGGCATCACTTCATTCATTCATTTACTCATTCATTCATTCACTGCATGCCTCCTGTGTGCAAGCACTGGGCCAGGCCCTCAGCATAGGATAGTGAGCAAACAGACCCGTAGCTGAAACTGGCCACTACAACCAGAGGACTCGATCCCCGGGGGCGAGCACCTTTGTACCCCAGCCTCGCCCCACTGAGTGTATTGGCTGTCACCATCTGCCCCGTGTTAGAGCCTCCTCAAAGCTTGGCCACAGTGGTTGTCAAACCTCACCTGGCTCCGCAGGGAGCTTGTTCTCTGAGGTCCTGGAAAGGTTCCCCCTCCTTTCCTCCTGGAGCCCAGGACTTGGTTGAGAGGGGCAACTTTCTCCTGCTTGGGCTCATCCCCTCCCCAAGGGGAGAACAGCTCTGATCATGGTTGGGCGACAAATGCATGGCCCTTTACAGGTGCGGGGTCTTTTCGCCTCCCGCCTTGTCTGTACCTCCCAACAGGCAGAGCAGGCGTGATTCACCCCATGTTATACACTCAGGACACAGAAGCCCCGAGAAGGCAATTAACTATCCCAAATCTGGAGAAACCCCAGAATACAAGGGCTGTGAGAATGGAACCAGGGCTCTCTCTTTCCAGCAACACTTCCGACCTCTGGGAAGGAAACCCCAGGACCCAGACTCTAGGCGGTCACTGTGAGCCCATGGGGAGTGCTGCTGGTGACTGGCTGCAGGGATGGCCCCTGCCAGTGACAGCCCCTACCCAAGGCCAAACCTCCTTCCTGAGGTGGTCTGCATCCAACAACTGACAGATGCTGGGGTACAAAGGCCCAGTCCCTACTCCCAACTCCAGTCTGCTCTGAAGGGCCATCTCCACTTCAGAACTGCCCACAGGGTGGGCTAAGGCCTCTCCTGAGACCTCCTTGCACCCACATTCCCCTCTGCCCAACCCACCTCCCTCCTTCCCCTCACCCTGGCATGGACCCCAGAGCACTCCCTAATAAACTTCCTTACGATACTCTCCACTGAGAACCCGACCCCCAGGGAGCCCAGCCTGCGACAGATTCCTTCAGGAGGTGCAGGTCCAGGGATCTGGGCAAGCCTGAAGGGTGTGGGGAGCACAGGGGACCCCAAGAGAACCAGGCCACTTTCTGCTTGCAGGCTGGACCAGGCCCCGCAGGGAGAAGAGCTGAGGGAGCACCTGAGGGCCCTACAGGAAGAGAAGCCTCAGCTGCTCATCTCTGGCATAGGGTAAGGGGGCCCCGAAATCCCTATGGCTGGCCCAGGCCCAGGGCTGAACCAGGAGACGGGGAAACATGCTCGGGGTGAAAGAGACAGACAGAGCCAGGAAGAAACCAGGAAACCACAGCAGCCGCAGTGAATTTCATTTAGTGCAAATACAATTGAATCACCTCCCTGCTTAAACCCTTCCACTGGACAAACAAGGGGAAGGGGAAGTGGAGAAGTGAGTAGGTGAGTGAGTGAATCCTCTGGGGCCAGCACAGTGTGACACCAAATTGCCACTAGTACAGGCTCCTTCAGTGCAGAACACAGAAGGTTGGGAACAGTGGAAGTGATGCCCACTTGGGGGAGACAGAGCCAGAGAGGACGGCTTGGGAAAGAGACCACCCTCACCATCCACCGCCCCCACACACAGACACACAGATACACACACTCCCATGGTGTGAGGGACGAGTCCCTCTCCCACCCCAAGGAATCTGCTGCAGCCCCCATGTTGTCTCACTT
>NW_012149619.1:2391983-2393631 GCF_000956105.1 Propithecus coquereli
CCAGAACCCCACCATTTCCACGTGGGAAAGTCCCTTAAGATCTCTGTAAAGTGTTGCTTTCAGCTCCGAGGGTTGACCATTAATATTAGCATGTGGGCCAGGCACAGTGGCTCACACCTATAATCACAGCACTTTGGGAGGCCGAAGTGACAGGATCACTTGAAACCAGGGCTTTGAGATCATCCTGGGCAACAAAGAAAGATCCCTCTGTCTACACAAAAATTTTCAAAAATTTAGCCACCGGTGGTGGTACCTGTTGTCCTAGCTACTCAGGATGCTGAGGTGGAAGTATTGCTTGTGGTTACGGTGAGCTATGATTGTGTCACTGACTCCAGCCTGGATGACAGAGCCAGATCTTGTCTCTAAAAATAAAAAAAGCAAAGAAACAAAAAAATTTATAATGTAGATTGTTATTATTGGTAAATGGCCCTTTAGAAATAAGAACACTTGCCTATTTCATCATCATCATCATCTCTGTCATGTCATCATGATAGAAACAGCTAACTTCTCCCGGGTTTGTATAAGCTGCCAGCATGCATTAGTCACTTATCCTCACAACTATAAAATGGGTGCTATTATTATTCCTACTTAGAGATCAGGAAACTGAGAATAGGGAGGTTACGTGACTTGCTCTGGGATTCACAGTCCGGGAGTAGAAGAGACAGGACTAAACCCCAAATCTGTCTGACTCTGAAGTCTGGGCTTGCAACCACTCTGCTATATTCAAAAGCCCCTGAAGAGTGTCCGGCATCCAGTAGGTACTCAGCGAGTTTGTATAACGTAGTGTCTGCCTCTCCCTCTTCCTCCCAGAGTTCACTTCCCCGCGTCCGGCTCCTACCTCTGGCCAAACACAGGCCTCTGCTTTGTGGCGAGAGGGGCAGTGACCATCAAGATTGAGTTCTGTTCCTGGAACCAGTTCCTGCATGGGACCATCCCATAGCACAGCTGGATGGTGGCAGGGCCTCTGTTTGACATCAAGGCTGAGCCGAGATCCATGGCAGCTGTATACCTCCCTCACTTTGTGGACCTCCAAGGTAAACAAGAGGGAAAGATGGTGGGTGGCTAACAATGACCCTGAAGGGGAGTGTAGGACAATGCTGTCCTGGGAGAGGGGCTTGTGGCTTCTTTAGAGGGACGGGGAGAGGGTTATGGAGGTGGAGACTGAGATTGTTCCTCATTCTGCTCTTCTCTGAACCTATCTTTTTTGAAACTCATGTCGCCAGCCTCATAATTATTTTTGCCTGAGCTTACTTGAAAATTTCCCTAAATAGAAAATGGTTTCCTCAATGACAATAATAACTAGAATTTATTCAGTGCTCTTTATATAGATTGTATCACTCAGGGTCCCAGCAAGAAACAGATGATATGCTCCATTGAGATTTTTGAAGAGACTCTTCAAAGACAGGACTATTTACAAACTAGGGCTAAGCGAACTAATATGGAATGTTGGGGAACCTGGGGACTAGCAACCATGGGAAGCCATTGCTACTCCTACAGGAGGGGGAAGAAACAGTGTCAGCAGACACTGTTCGAGAGCTGGAGCCATGAGAGAGAGGCATCCCAATAGAAGATAGTAGTCATAAAGTATCCCAACCTCTGTCACCTCCGGAGACTTCCCACAGATAAAGTTCCAAGAAATAAGCTCGCA
>NW_012149619.1:2395231-2396510 GCF_000956105.1 Propithecus coquereli
CACACAGAGCACTGTTGTGAGCAAGGGCTGCAGCACGGGCTCCCCACTCCTGGCCACGTGGGTAGACCTGCCATCAGATGAAACCCAGACAATGCTGCGTGCCAGGGACCTAATGTCTAAAGTGTGGTGAGAAAGTTAGAAGAATCTGATGTGGTTCCCCATGTCAAATCAGGACTCAGGCAGGAGCTTCCTTTAACTGATGACAGAATGATTGGATAAACAATTTGTGTTACAGCTTCTATCAGTTGTAAGCACTTTCATGATATGTACAGATTAGTTAAGTAGTGAAAGGGGACATATTTTTAATTTTTAATGTATATATTAGTTGTTAAGTTAATTCATAGTATCTCCCCACTAGTTCAATATATTTGGTATTGCCTCGAGGTAAAGGTATTTCTAGACTTTAAGTATGCACACTAAAATATTAAGGTAATCAATCAAAGCATATATGTAAGAAAAAATCATTTAGAAAGTAGTAGAAAGAAAAAAATAGGATGAGAAAAATAAAAAGCAAGAAACTTCCCAGTACCCAGGACCCAGGAAGTCTTGTTTATAGAGGCCACAGAAGCTCAGTAGACAATTCAAGCTGCACACTGGGAGGGAAGCATGGGGCAGGGAGACACAGGCTGGAGCCTTAGGAGTCCTGGAGAGCCTGGCTTAACAGACAGGGCCATGAGGAGTTCGCCAGGGAAGGTTCCAGGTTAGAGCAGGCTGAGGGAGGGAGGGGCAAGACAGCTCTGGGGGCTGTAGAGGTCCGTCCAAAGGCGAGGAGGTTGGGGAGAGGGCACTGATGGCTGAGACAACAGCTGGGACAAGTTATTCTTCCCCGCCTGACAATCTACGGAGCAATGAATACAGCCACGATAGCAACCATGCTGCCTCTTGGGCCCAGGGGTTTTCTGGGTGCACTGTCAGGAACACAGGCGCTTGGCCAAGGGAGTCAGTGGGCTCAGCCTGCAATACATCTCTCTGTGCCCAGCAACAAGACCTCTTGGGCTGCCTGGACCTGGGATGCTCAGCGCTGCACCATCAGTCCCATCTCTGCACCAGGTATCCCAGGAGAAACCTCCCACGGCTAAGGCCTGAGCCAGAATGCACCAGCAGGGCCCAAGGGGACAAAATGTGCCTTTAGCCTCTGCTTCAGAGCCCCTCATATCCCACTCCTAGAGGCGGGCAAGCTGGCCCTTCCCTGTGTGAGACACCCTAGTCACACCCTGGTCAGTCTCACACATCCATCAGGTGGGCCTGAGAAACAGGACTTGCCCAAGGAATTGGGTGA
>NW_012149619.1:2399060-2400886 GCF_000956105.1 Propithecus coquereli
GGGCTCAATAAACTTTTGTTTAATGAGCAGATGTGAAGCCCTGGGCCCCAGACCCTGCCACACAAACATGCCTACCCTGTGATTGCTTGCTCTGAATACTTCTAATGAGACCAGCTAAAGGCAGCTCCGGGTAGAAGGTCTTCCTGCCAATGAGATTTTCCCAGTCAACACCCAAGCTGCTTCTCCTTTAGGCCATGATCTTCCTTGTTGCTTCTCTTTCCTCTCCAATCTATCAACACAAACATACTGTCAGTTTTGGAGAAGGTGATTCTGCTACAGTCTATGGAAAAGACAGAATATGCAAGAAGGAAGGTGACCAACTCATCTCAGATGGTCCAGGACTTTCTTAATCTTAACACTGATAGTCTTGCATCTTGGGAACCCTCTCAATCCTGGGAAAGCCAGGACACAGTCAGCCACCCTAGCAAGAAGGTAAGTTGGAGACACACAGTACCTTCCAGAATTCATGGAAAACAAGCTTGGCACAGAGCATCTGTGAGTGTCACAAACTGTGGTCAGAGTGCTGGGATCTGGTCCTAGGGCCACGAATGGCTGTGTGGTCTTGAAAAAAGCACTTCCTTCCCAGGGTTTCACTTCCCACATCTGACGCATGAGGACATTCCAATGCTGTGAAGGTCAAGGTGAGACCATCCACTTAGTGTCATTGATGACAGTGCAATGTGGCACCACTTCTTGGAGAAGCAATTTTGGGGGAAACAAAAGGTCTTAACCTTTCACATACTTTTCCTATCCCTTGGTACTTACTGATGTCATGGCAACAACCCAAGGGAAGGAAATAAAAATGTTCTCTGCTGAAATATGTGCATTGCAGTGCTGTGTATCATGGTAACAAGTTGGAAGCATGCTCAACCCTGGCAGGAGAGGCGGATGGTGAATTACAGGGTGATGCATCCATCCACTAGGAGGGGTCACATGCTGTGGTCATTAGAAAGGTCTGACAGATGTCTGCAGCATTTAAACTGTCATGGGAAAAACAGGAGACAAAAGCTACATGAACTACCACGGAAATATAAAAATGTGTTGCTGCAGAGAAAGACTGTGATGGAAAGGGGTACAATGGTAGGAATAGTTATATTGTTTGGTGAGATTCATAGATGAATTGTCCTCATTGTTTCAGATGAGGTATGCCACTGTGGTGTCATTTTTTATCCAAAAAATTCAATTAATAAATGAGAAAATTTAAGTAACGATCTTCATGGCTCCTTGTGGGATTAACATCATTCAGTGATATTCTGACTGGTACTCCATCCACTAAGGGCCTTGTTCAGCTTTCTGGATGTCCTGTTGCTCAGAAACCACCTGCATCACAGCAGTTGCCAGGCAATGCAGTGATGGAGCCAAGGCTCCTCATCTGCAGGCCAGCGTCTCTTCCACCACCAGCCTTGATCGCTCAAACTGTCTCCTGTGGCTTTAACGTCCTTACCTGGTGTACTGGTCAGAGGCTGAAGTCAAAGAAAACAATTCTGTCTGATGAAGGAATGTATTGGAAGATTCTTGAGTAGCTCATAGACTTAACAAAAGTTTCTACCACAAATCTAAGGGGGAAAAAAAAGACAGTGACACAATGATGCTGAGAAACCAAGGACACAACCAAAGTCAAACCAAGAAAAATATGGAGAGACCTCTGCTGCAGACAAAGCTACTGCAGGATCTGCCTGCCATGGGCCACTGGACGTTTGACTCCACTGTCACTGCCAAGACAATCTCTGTCTCTTCATCTGTGCTCCGCCCCTCTAGGCTGGAAGTCCTGGTTAGGGGCATCCACTTAGGCAAGTCTTGGCCACATGCATGTGTCATAGCTGCCA
>NW_012149619.1:2400936-2403228 GCF_000956105.1 Propithecus coquereli
CCCCACCCCACCCCAGCCATGCCCGAGCCCATATTCCATCAGCCTTTTCTGGACCAAATTCTAGGCCTCATGCTGTGGTCAGAGAAGACATTACTCCCTTTGGATTCTGTACCCAGAATAAGAGGCAATATGCACAATGGCCACTTTTAGCTGGCTGTGCCCAGGCCCAGCCAGGAAACCCACCCTGGGGATGGGCAGGGCCCATTCCAGGAATCCTTGTCGCCTGCTCTCTGGGCTGAAGCTGTTTGTTGCCCTGGAAACAATGACCTCACTGCCAATCAGAGGTCTGGTTTAGGACTTGGGCACTGGGCACTTCTTCACTGTCATTGCTGAGGTCCTCTGTTGAGTGACCAACTTTCCACAGTGAGTTTCCTCCTGCTATAGCCAGAGCGTAGAGCTCTCAGCCTCTCGGCCTCATCCTGGGGCCTCACAGACCTCACCACCCTGGGCATTCTCACCCTCCTGCAGGACCAGCTCCGTCAGTTGCTGGGCCCAGTGCAAAATGCATACCTCTTATTAGCCATGTCCCTTGTTCAAAAATGATTAAGAAGACTATCAAAATGGTGACAGCAGAATATTAAACCAAGTGCCACGTCCTTCTGAGTTCGGGGCTCTGTGTGACCAACCGCATAAGCCTCATGCCCATGAAGCTGGCCCTCTCTTTTGGGACACTCGCCTTCCCCTCCACCCCATCTCCTTCAGAACACAAAGACCCCTGCTCTCCACTTCCTCATTTTTGTCTCACTTCCTCATCTCTGTGCTACCCATGGGAAACAAAGACACTTCACATAGCCACCTTGGTGGGATCATTCACCAGCTCCTTCCTCTCCCCCTCCCAACCCACCCAGGAGCTTACCTGAACGAGACTAGATTGCTGGGAAGCACAGTGATATTCCACATGCTTCAAAACTGTGGGTTCTCTGGAACCAGCATCTTCTAACTCATGCAACAATAGAACATCTCAAAATGCAGATTCAGCAAAATGCATCCTCAGAAGATCTTAGGGATAGACATGGCAGCTCACGTTTGCAGTCCTAACATTTTGAGAGGTGGAGGTGGGAGGATCACTTGAGCCCTAGAGTTTGAGGCTGCAGTTAGGTAGGATGACGGCACTGCACTCTAGCCCAGGTGACAGAATGAGACCCTGTCTCAAAAAAAAAAAAAGATCTTAGTACTTTTTGTTCCCAGACTCCAAAGGTTACCACAAGGACTATGCCAAGTTGTTTGAGGAAGAAAGAGAAAGAACGACAACATCCATCTGTGAGGTGCTTGGGCAGGCTGCATTTATCTGTGATAACAGCAGGTAACCCTTGCTATCGTAAGTGCTTTACAGACACAAACCCATTCAATGTTCACAATGACACTGGGAGGTGGACACTGTTATTGGCTTCACTGATGATGTGTGGAGAGATTAAGTAATCTGCTCAGAGTTGCATGGCTGCTTAGGGCTTTAGCTCGGAGTCAAACTCAGGCAGTCTACATCATTTAACCACATTGCTACATGGCTCTCATGTGATGGGGGTCCCATTGTCCCTTCTTGAGCAGGAAAGTCTCTTTGCCTAAACAGCTAATCTGAGCCTGGAAGGTGCTGATGACACACTCAGCAGTGAAGGCAGGGCCATGGCATAAAGGCCACAGGCCCAAGGGCAGGCTCTATGGGAGGGAGACTCCCCGGACCCCCTAAACTACAGCTTGAGTAACAATGCCCCAAGGCAAACACTGGGCATGCATCTGGGAGAGGAGGAGGGAGCCGACGGGCTTCCCCTGACACAGTACTTGTGATGCCTTGTGCCATCGGCCTGTCTTCCCTGTTGGGCCATGAGCTCTGGAATTGCAGTGTGTCCGTCTTGCCTGCTCACAGCTACATACGCAGGGCCTGGCACATTGCAAGGGCTCAATAAACTTTTGTTTAATGAGCAGATGTGAAGCCCTGGGCCCCAGACCCTGCCACACAAACATGCCTACCCTGTGATTGCTTGCTCTGAATACTTCTAATGAGACCAGCTAAAGGCAGCTCCGGGTAGAAGGTCTTCCTGCCAATGAGATTTTCCCAGTCAACACCCAAGCTGCTTCTCCTTTAGGCCATGATCTTCCTTGTTGCTTCTCTTTCCTCTCCAATCTATCAACACAAACATACTGTCAGTTTTGGAGAAGGTGATTCTGCTACAGTCTATGGAAAAGACAGAATATGCAAGAAGGAAGGTGACCAACTCATCTCAGATGGTCCAGGACTTTCTTAATCTTAACACTGATAGTCTTGCATCTTGGGAACCCTCTCAATCCTGGGAAAGC
>NW_012149619.1:2405472-2406238 GCF_000956105.1 Propithecus coquereli
GAATCAAATAATGAACTTTCAGGGATGGAGAAATCCTAGAGCCTTAGTCCAGCACCAACACCCAAAGAACCCAAATCCCCCAAACATTCCTTCTGGAGACAAATGTCAGCTGTCATAAAAACGGAGCTGCTTCCTGGCCTCCTACAAACAGGCTTCACAGTGTGGTGGAAAGAGGGTGGGCTTTACTCAGTCTTGGCCTGTGTGCAACCACAGGTGGAGAACTAACCAGTCCCAGCTTCAGACCTGGGTTCGAATTCCACTCTGGCACTTACTTCCTGGGTGATCTTGGGAAAATTACTTAACTCGTTCAAGTCTCAAGTTCCTCAGCTATAACATGAGGATCATAATGACTAACTAACTTGTAGGAATGTTGAAAAGTTTAAATAAACTGATGCTTGTATATGCCTCATGCCATGGTCCTTAATAAATAGTAGCAATATTACTCTTTTTCCTCATCTTAAGCCAATCTCCTCCTCCTGACAGTCTGAATTCTATCCCTTGGAGCTCACAGAAGTCTCTCTCTTTCCCCATGGGAAAACCCATCAGACTCTTGATGTGATCACGGCTTCTCTTATATCTCCTCTTACAGGAGTTAAACATCTCCAGTCTCTTCCATCATTCCTCCTCTATTTCAATCTTTAAATTCTTTGCTGTCACCATCCACAATAGATGCTCTAGTTGATAAATGAGTCAGGATTGACTCCCAGACTATGCAGTCAGCATACAGGATGTGGAACACCCTCCTCCCTCTATCCAAATGGACCCT
>NW_012149619.1:2406288-2408773 GCF_000956105.1 Propithecus coquereli
TACTATAGGATTTGGCCCTTCGTTGGGGGAAGGTTTAAGGCAATGGAGATTTGCTTTAGATTGGTCATTTTCAGTAAATAGGGGAAATTCCACAAATGGGAATCTCAACAAATCTCTCTGGAGAGGGCAAACTAAAGCAAGCACAAAGCTGTAATTGCTAAACAAGTAGCTGTCACTCATTTAGTACAGAAGGGATGTTTGGCATTTTTCTGGGCTGCCCAGTGACCTGTCTGTAGTGGATGTTCTGAGATTGTGTTTGTCTGACCAAAGGACAACACAGCACCACAGTGAGCCTCAGTCGGTTTCTGATAATACTAAGGTCTCGATGGGAGCCTCAGATCCCTTCCTGGGTGTCAGCGACTGTTTTTTGTGCTTTTTCAGTCCACCCTTAGAGTGAAAGGCATATGAAGTCACGCCCCTGGGCATTAATCCTTCATATCCAAATCTTCACTATGGCCCACATTTGCTGCATAGGATCAGAAATTCATTTACTGAATGGTGGTCTGTAGTTAAACTAGGGTTAATCCTTCTTTCTTTCTCCTTTTGCTGTGAGATGAGTCTTTGAACCATCTGACATGACAACAGCTCTGCAGCATTTAAGACTCAGGACAGGGTACATCAGACAACTGTAACACAGGCAGTTATCAAAAACAGAAGGACTATTAGTCTTTGTAACAGGTCTCCAAAGCAGGGGCCTAGATTACGGAAACCAGTCAATAAAACATAACCAGACTCTGGCTGGGTCTATTTATGAAAGCCAGGGGGATGCAGTGTTCTCTTCCCTAGTCAGAAATTGTTCTACTTACAACAAGTATAAGTCAACAGGAAGTATTTGCTACAGGGAAAATTTCACTTTGACTAGCTATTTTTATCTGCAAGGTAAGGTGGGGGACCATGGATCCAGCAATCAGTTAAATTCAGAGCAGTAGCTGGGTCTGGGAAAACATACAAGAGCTTTGTTTTTCCTTACGTGGTAGAAGGAAACCATAGGGAGTCAGAAATAATAGGATGACGGTAAGGGAGATCATATTAGTGTCTCAGAAGGTGTCAAAGTAGAATAATAGAACAAGATTAGTAATAGAATAAAGGGATAAGAAAGAGTGTTGAAAAATCAGAAAATTTATCTTATTCCAACATCTCAGGCAGAAGTTGCCCACCTCTGAAGTCCGTGGTTTCTGAAGGATTTCCAATAATCTTCAATTTAATGTCCTCAGATGGACTAGATATCCAGTAGTTAGGAGGAAGTGACGTTTATCTTTTGAGTTGGGAAACATGACTCTAAGGATGAATATCTTGGAGTTTTCCTGCTGTGTCAGTTGTTAACAAGGGATGAGAGAAAGACATGATTCAGCCATTGAACAAGTATTTACCCAGTGCCAAGTATACGCTGTCTTTAGTGGAGATAATTCAGTGAACAAGATAGACTCATCCCTGCTCTTGGGAGGCTTATATCCTGGTGGATGAGACCAACATATATAATTAAAGCACACTGACCAAGTACCATGATGTGCTGTGAAGAAAATACAGCATCGTAAGACAGTGACTCAGGCTATTTTACACTAGTGGTCAGGAGAAGCCTCTCCAAGGAGGCAACATTCAAGCTGAGACTGCAGTGACAAGAAGGGTTCAGGCAGGTGGAGATTTGTGGCAGAGCGTTTCAGGCAGACGAATGTTTGCAGAGGCACAGAGGTAGAAGCAAGCTTGACACTCCCAGGTGACAAAAAGGAGGTCAGTGTGGCAGACCTTAGTGCACATGTCAGGAGATGGGTCGGATCAAAGCGAGAGTCTCCCAGGACGCATCAACCCAGTCAGCGGGGATTTTGATACGGATTTTGGGTTTTGCTCTAAGTGCAGTGGCAAGTCCTTGGAGGGTCTTAATCATGGTAACACAAGACCTGATTTACTTTCAAAAAGATGCCTCTGGCTGCTGGGTGAGAATGGGTGATAAGCAGACAAGAGTGGAAGCAGAGACAAGTCAAAAGGTTGTTGCAAAGCCAGCCATAGGGAGGAACAACTGAAGTCCCAGCTACTTGGGAGGCTGAGGCAGGAGGATCACTTGAGCCTAGGAGTTCGAGGCCAGCCTAGACAACACAGCAAGGCCCCATCTCTGAAAAAAAAATGCTGTTGCAATGCTACAGACTAGAGTTGAAGGTGGCTTGACTAGGAAGATAGCAGTGGAGATGGAGAAAAGTTAATGTATTCAGGGTATATTTTGGAGGTAGAGCCAACAGGACTTGGGGAAATGGATGTGGATGGGAAGGAGTTAAGGATGATCCCTAATTTGGAACCATTTACCAAGTTTGTGGAAACTGGAGAAGGAGCATGTTTGGAAGACAGTTGGGAATAAAGAGTTCTGTCTTGGGTATGACTTAGGAAAGGGGATGCACATAAATTTCCTGTTAATTGAAAGCAGATCAAGTTTAGGATCCATTGGGAAGACAGGCTTTGAGCTGGAAGAATGAAGGTTTGGATTCAAGATGGGGGA
>NW_012149619.1:2408823-2410615 GCF_000956105.1 Propithecus coquereli
TCAATCACCCCTCATACGTACAGAATCCACACCAGCACAGGTAGCCAGAGGTTCAATATCTTTCCAAGCTCCAGGGCCACGGGATGGGCCTGGGTATGAGTTTGGCTCAGAGGAGTTCCTGAGGTGCTCCCACCCTAGAGACAGTATTACCTGCAACCTCCAAAGGCCCCAGACCCACGCATAACCCCATTTCCATGCTGGGTGTCTTAGTCCATTCAGGCTACTATAACAAAATCTTATCAACTGGGTAGCTTATATTAATAAATAACAGAGATTTATTTCTAAGTCCCGGAAGCTGGGATATCAAAGTTCAAGGTGCCAGCAGTTCGGTGTCTGGTGAAGGCCCTCTTCCTCATAGATGGTGCCTTCCAGCTGTGTCCTCACAGGGTTGAAGGGACAAACACTCTCCCTTAGGTATCTTATTAGGGCACAGATCCCATTCATGAAAAATCTACCCCTATGACCTAATCACTTCCCAAAAAGCTCGACTGCTTTTATTTTTCAGATGAAGTCTTGCTATGTTGCCCAGGCTAGACTCAAACTCCTGGGCTCAAGCAATTCTCCCTCTCAGCCACCCTAGTAGCTAGAACTATAGGCATGCACCACCATGCCCGGCCAATATTTTTCTATTATTTTTATACGCATTCCACTTTCAATATCATCACTTGGAGGTTAGAATTTCAACATAGGAAATTTGGGGAGACACAAACATTCAGACCCTACCTCTGGGTTCCCCCAAGAAGGTCCCTGAGCCGAAGCCCTGGGATCCTCCTGTGCCAGCCAAGCCTGATTCAGTGAGAGCACTAAATCCATGCCTTTCTATTCCATTCTTTGACAGGGGGCCATGTGGACATCTCCCTGTTCCAAGTGGCCCACTTTAAAGACGAGGGGATGCTCCTGGAGAAGCCAGCCAGAGTGGAGCCACATTACACCATCCTGGAAAACCCCAGCTTCTCCCCCACGGGAGTTCTACTGAGAATGGTCCATGCTGCCCTGTGCTTCATTCCTGTGACCCCCACAGTGTTGCTCTACCATCACCTCCTTCCTGGGGAAGTCACCTTCCACCTCTACCTGATCCCCAGTGACTGCTCCATTCAGAAGGTGACACTAAGAGCCAGAAAGGCTGGGCCAGAGTGGGCTGGTGATAAACACAAAATGCAGACAGAGAAGTCCCAGAGAGGCTCTTGACAAGGATGGGCCTCTTGTAAGTGGGAAGGTCTAAGTGGGTGAACAGTCCTGCCCCCTGATGAGCCACAGGCTGGGCTCCTGACTCCCTAAGGTCTCCCCAGCTGGGTTCACTGCTCCGTCACTCATCTTTGCACAACTGTTTGCAGTCTCTTTCCAGGAGTCAAAGGATAAGAGGGCTCTGTGCCTAAAACCAGCCTTTCCCCATTCTTACTTCTTCTCAAGCAATGACCCTATTCCCACCCTGAAGATGGCAGAGGCCCAATGTGGGGCTGTCTGTGTGGATGTGCTTCAAGAGACAGCAGTGCAGGGGTGGTATACCAGCACCCCCACAAACACACAAACACAGAAGCACCATCTGACCCATTCAGACCAGGTCCCATGGATCAGAATCCTCTCTTAATCATTGTTCTGTATGTTCCTTAGGCCATCGATGACGAAGAAAAGAAGTTCCAGTTTGTGCAAATACACAAGCCACCCCCGCTGACCTCACTGTATATGGGCTCTCGCTACACTGTGTCTGGCTCAGAAAAGCTGGAGATAATCCCTGAGGTGAGCATCCCAGTGTTTGCCCCTTGCCTGGATCAGAGGGGATGCTCGGGAATCC
>NW_012149619.1:2412689-2413019 GCF_000956105.1 Propithecus coquereli
GCCCTTCTTCAGGGGATCTTCCTGCCTTTTGCCTTTTTTTAGTTGGCCTTCAGGCACTGCAGAAAGTATTCCCTGTACTGAAGCAGCTTTCTTCTGTAAGTTTTCTGCCAGAAAATGATCGTATCCCATGGCCTGGGCAGCATGGCTCATCCCACTGTCTTGGGAGGTCCTTGTTCCTGCAGACCTCTGTTCGTGCTCTCCTAGTTTGGGCCTCCCGCAGGGCTTTGTCTTCTTGGCAGGGCCAAACTTCTCCCCCTGACTCTTCCAAGACACCTTGAATTTTGGCCTGCTGGGCTCCTGCTGCCCTTGGCTGCTCCCCGGCTTCCATTC
>NW_012149619.1:2413069-2413380 GCF_000956105.1 Propithecus coquereli
TCCTGCCTTTTGCCTTTTTTTAATTGGCCTTCAGGCACTGCAGAAAGTGTTCCCTGTACTGAAGCAGCTTTCTTCTGTAAGTTTTCTGCCAGAAAATGATCATATCCCATGGCCTGGGCAGCATGGCTCATCCCACTGTCTTGGGAGGTCCTTGTTCCTGCAGACCTCTGTTCGTGCTCTCCTAGTTTGGGCCCCTCGCAGGGCTTTGTCTTCTTAGCAGGGCCAAACTTCTCCCCCTGACTCTTCCAAGACACCTTGAATTTTGGCCTGCTGGGCTCCTGCTGCCCTTGGCTGCTCCCCGGCTTCCATTC
>NW_012149619.1:2413430-2415351 GCF_000956105.1 Propithecus coquereli
GCAGGGCCAAACTTCTCCCCCTGACTCTTCCAAGACACCTTGAATTTTGGCCTGCTGGGCTCCTGCTGCCCTTGGCTGCTCCCCGGCTTCCATTCGGGGTCACATAGCCCTGGGAGGATGACAGTTCCCTACTGGAGACACTCATGGAATAGGACAGAGGGGCCTGAGCAGGCAACATGTCTGCGGTGGGTGAGGACAATGTCGGTGTGACAGCCTGGAAAGTCAGGCCAGTGGCACAGTCTTGAAGGAGGACTCCAGTGGCAGGACCTTGAAGCTGGTTCTCTGACTCTACTTCCACTTTGAACTCAAACTTACTCACAACCTTTGCTTTGAGGCATAGCTCTCCTGCACCCTGGCTGGGAGAAATTCTAGAGACTGGGGAACTTTTACTGGTCCCCAGACACTCTGAACTCAGATTCACATTGACGTCTTGGTAGTTTGTGATCATACTTGCTCCGAAGCTGACTTCCCAAGCGGGAGTCTTCTCCTCCTCAGCCTCTGTGGTCTCCTGGGACCTTAGGATTGGGACCTGCCACTGAGCTCCAGCTGCTCTGCTACTGAAGGGGTCTCCTGAGGCCATGCTCTCCTTCTCCTCCCCTGACGTGTTCCTAGCCATTGCTGGACTTGGACTTGGCACTATGCTGCCTCTCCTGATCCCCAGGACAGTCCTACTCTGCCAGGTTCTGTTCCCAAGGCTGAATGTGAGGGGCTGAGAAGGTCGCCTGCCCTCCTGTCCAGTGGGAGGGGCCTCTGAGTGCCCATGGTTGTCCCCAGACTGGGGCCCTCTCCAGACTGCCTCTCTCACAGGTGAGGGGACAGAGAGGAAACCAGTCAGGGTGAGGATTGACTTCTCTGTCATCACATTCTCTCCTAAACCTCTCCAAAGATGTTATCCCAGGAAATTGTCAACCTCACTTACGGAGTCATCCCCAAACTCACTGATGGCCCAGGAGGGAAAAGCAGAGTGTGGAAGGGGCCAGGGCCGAGCCTTGAGTTCTATGGGGTCCAGAGACAAGAGGTTTGAATCCCACCTGTGCCTAAACCAGAATCTTCCGATGTGAGCTTCAAGCATCTGTTGAGTGCACAGATGGAGGAAGCAAAGCTCCTGGGAGGTGTTCACACAGCATGTATGTCCCCTCCAGGATGGTAGATTTGTGGGTTTCATGCAGGAAAGAATCCCTGGGAATGGCTTCATGAGGGTGGAAGAAAACAAGAACCCAAGGAGGGACCCTAGGCAAGATCTGGAGAGGGGCCTAGAAGATCCATGCACAGGTTCAAGAAATACCTCACTGAAGGGTTCTAGAGAATGATGATGAAGAGGAGGCAGATAGTGAGTGGATTAGGCCCCAGAGCTATAAATGAGGAAACTGCTTACTCAGGAGCCCAGAGAAGCAGCATGTCAAAAAAACCCTGAAAGCTCATTTGGACAGAGGACCATTGCCGAGGGCGTGGTCCCTGTACCGGTGCCTAGGTCCTGGCTTCCTGACAGCCATGCTGTTCCCAAATCTGACACCCCTGAAACCCACAAATCTACCATCCTGGAGGGGTCAGAAATGCTATGTGACCACCTCCCAGGAGCTCTTCTTCTTCCATCTGTGTACTCAACAGATGCTCGAAGCTCACACTGTAAGATTCTGCGTGAGGTACGGGAGGGTGGGGGGCAACCAAAAACTTTTACTACCTGGAAATTAAGAAACACACTTTTACTTTTAGTCAAAGAGAAAATCAAACTGGAAATAATAAACCATCTAAAAAGACATAAGGAAAGTTCTTCGTAGGAAATGTATAAGATTCAGTCACAGCTGCAAGCAGAGGGAAATGTGTGAAAATATTTTGTTATTAAATACTAAAAGCTGAAAGTAGAAGAACTTATTGTTTAGTTTAAGAAAACACAGAAAATAAGTAAAAATAAACAGGTGAA
>NW_012149619.1:2415401-2417605 GCF_000956105.1 Propithecus coquereli
CCTTGTTGACTCGTCGACTTTTCTGCCCACACCATGTTGCTCACATGTTCAATAAATTTGGCTGGCTGTGGGGACCTTCCTCTGGAGATCAGAGTGTTCTTGAACTTTTGTGTCCCAGCTCTTGGACATGTCCTGTAATGGAATGGAGTCCCAGGACACCAACACTTTGAGAAAGATGTTCTTTACCCAAGATCCAGGCAACTGTGGCTATTGTCTGGTCCCACATAGGATAAGCCTATGTAGAAGGCACTAAATTGTCAGGACTCTGCACTCAAGTCTCGGGCTCTCCACTTCCAAAGACCAGAAAGCTGTGCATGATGAACTTGCTGATTTGAATAGATTGCACATCAGCTGCTTGTGTTAGCAGTTTTCTGCTGAACGTGGCAGGTGTACAATTTGCATCTGAATTTCATATCCTCAGCTATCTTAAGAGAAAAAAGTAGGTGATATTTGTTTCAAACATTGTCTTTTCTCCAAATGGCCAAAGCCCTCATGGAAGTCCCTCAGAAGCATGAAAGAATCCTCTTAGGGCAAAACTATTTGCTTCTACTGCCTTGCACTGGGCATCACATCTCACATGACAGTGCCCATCCACTATCAGTCCAAAAGCTGACTCTGATGTACTCCATTCTGCAGGTAAAAACCCAGATCTCTGTAGAGGAAGCTCTGATCCTCTCTATCGGGAAGCTGCTCTATCTGGAGTCTGGTAGCTCAGGTTCTGCCCAAGGTGCTGTCCACCAAGTTTTAGCTTCCAGTTGGGGGTGCAGTCATTGTTGGGACCACAACATTAAGAATCATGCAAGCAGGATGTATGGGAGCAGCCTCCAACTTCCTGCCACGCCACCTCTAGGAGTGCCTGACTTCAGAGGGAGACTCAAACAGCACTTGTACCTTTGCTGAGGGTATTTCCAATATCCTGGGCGTGTGTTCAAAGAGCAACAGGCATCCTTGAAGCTCAATCCAGACATGTGTCTGCTCCTATGTCTACCCAGGCCTTCCCTGTTCTAACACTATTACATGTATTAACTCATTAACTCTAAGGATAATCCTGTATTTCTCAGGGTTCTCCAGAAAAACAGAAACACTAGGTTCTGTGTATATATACTAGGGCTCTCTGGAATGTACTCAGCCACAGTTAATATAATGATAACAGTTACATGGTGGATACCTTCCAAGTAAACATGCACAGGGGGTCGGGAGTGCTCCTGGCATCTAGGCTGAGCCCAGAGGGGTCAGCAGGGCCCGGATCTATCCCAGCCTTCAATGGGCAGGGTCATCTGCTCCCCACAATGGTATCCAGGGGGGCCAGATCTCTTCTGTCTCTGAACCGAGGGCCAGAGCCCCACCCCCAGAACCTCCCGGCCCACTTGAGCATGTTAGGCTGTTTGGCTCCCACATTCCTGGAGCCCGAGGGGAATTTCAGCCCTAAGAAGCCTCTGTAAACCCCTCCCCTACCACCACACAAAGTTCGTGGCAGAGGGAAAGCCAGGGAAAGAGAGGTGAGACAGACCCCGGGCTGGGGTCTCCACTGGGTCTGACAGTCCTGAAGACTCTCTGTAATGACCGGGTTATGAAAACAAGGTACAGTGAGGGACCCTAGGGTGAGGGTGGGTCTGCAAGCCGCTGTCAGCCTCCTCCATGCCCATCCCTTCTAGGACCCACTCTCAGGGACAGGGACACTGGCCCCTCACCTGCACCCCAGAACCCCATAGACAAAAGCCACCAGCACTCATGAGAAAAAACACATCCATTAGGAACATTAGGAAGCAATACATGTCTTGGTAGGAAGAAGCCATTAGCATATAGCGGATGTGATACCATGAGACAAAACAGGTCTTCTCTCAATGAACCAGCTTTCACTTGGAGAAAACTTCCCACCAGGAGGGGCACAAGCACAACGGTCTGGTCCAGCAGACAACCATTTTGGGTGATAGTGAAGGTGGCCCGAGGCTGTTGCCACCCTTAGCTCATGCTGGCAGGACCTAGCTGCAGACACCGGCTCCCTAGTGCAGAGGCCCAACTGCCATCCCTGTCGTGGACCTCCCTGTTCTTCCTGGGAAGGCTGTAGCCTGTGGTGGTGGTGCAGTGACCACAGGTCACATCGTGCATCACTCTCTTTTGCTCTGGGTGGGACGGTTCCCTGGGGTAGCAGGAACATCCATGTGCTGGGGCCTGGAGTTCCTCCTTGTGACAAGTGAACTCCA
>NW_012149619.1:2417655-2419967 GCF_000956105.1 Propithecus coquereli
ACAAGATTAGTAATAGAATAAAGGGATAAGAAAGAGTGTTGAAAAATCAGAAAATTTATCTTATTCCAACATCTCAGGCAGAAGTTGCCCACCTCTGAAGTCCGTGGTTTCTGAAGGATTTCCAATAATCTTCAATTTAATGTCCTCAGATGGACTAGATATCCAGTAGTTAGGAGGAAGTGACGTTTATCTTTTGAGTTGGGAAACATGACTCTAAGGATGAATATCTTGGAGTTTTCCTGCTGTGTCAGTTGTTAACAAGGGATGAGAGAAAGACATGATTCAGCCATTGAACAAGTATTTACCCAGTGCCAAGTATACGCTGTCTTTAGTGGAGATAATTCAGTGAACAAGATAGACTCATCCCTGCTCTTGGGAGGCTTATATCCTGGTGGATGAGACCAACATATATAATTAAAGCACACTGACCAAGTACCATGATGTGCTGTGAAGAAAATACAGCATCGTAAGACAGTGACTCAGGCTATTTTACACTAGTGGTCAGGAGAAGCCTCTCCAAGGAGGCAACATTCAAGCTGAGACTGCAGTGACAAGAAGGGTTCAGGCAGGTGGAGATTTGTGGCAGAGCGTTTCAGGCAGACGAATGTTTGCAGAGGCACAGAGGTAGAAGCAAGCTTGACACTCCCAGGTGACAAAAAGGAGGTCAGTGTGGCAGACCTTAGTGCACATGTCAGGAGATGGGTCGGATCAAAGCGAGAGTCTCCCAGGACGCATCAACCCAGTCAGCGGGGATTTTGATACGGATTTTGGGTTTTGCTCTAAGTGCAGTGGCAAGTCCTTGGAGGGTCTTAATCATGGTAACACAAGACCTGATTTACTTTCAAAAAGATGCCTCTGGCTGCTGGGTGAGAATGGGTGATAAGCAGACAAGAGTGGAAGCAGAGACAAGTCAAAAGGTTGTTGCAAAGCCAGCCATAGGGAGGAACAACTGAAGTCCCAGCTACTTGGGAGGCTGAGGCAGGAGGATCACTTGAGCCTAGGAGTTCGAGGCCAGCCTAGACAACACAGCAAGGCCCCATCTCTGAAAAAAAAATGCTGTTGCAATGCTACAGACTAGAGTTGAAGGTGGCTTGACTAGGAAGATAGCAGTGGAGATGGAGAAAAGTTAATGTATTCAGGGTATATTTTGGAGGTAGAGCCAACAGGACTTGGGGAAATGGATGTGGATGGGAAGGAGTTAAGGATGATCCCTAATTTGGAACCATTTACCAAGTTTGTGGAAACTGGAGAAGGAGCATGTTTGGAAGACAGTTGGGAATAAAGAGTTCTGTCTTGGGTATGACTTAGGAAAGGGGATGCACATAAATTTCCTGTTAATTGAAAGCAGATCAAGTTTAGGATCCATTGGGAAGACAGGCTTTGAGCTGGAAGAATGAAGGTTTGGATTCAAGATGGGGGAGGTGGAGCAACAAGGATCTGGTTCAAGATGTGGGGAGAAGGATCTGGCTTAGGATCGATGAGCACTACTTTTAAGGAGGAGTCCTGACTCATCCATGAGGTACCCAGCTGTGTCCTCATCCTTCTGAGTCAGGATTTGTGGAAAATGAAAAAGAGCACTGTCTGACGGTGGTGACTGATTTCAGTACAGAAGGTTATTGGAGTGTCCCTATGGGGTCAAACAGGGCCAAGAAGGTGTCAGATGTGGCAAAGACCTCACTTGCAGAATGAACAGGATGGTTACTCTTTGTCTCTTCAGGAACTGGAGCTCTGCTATCGGAGCCCTGAAGAACCCCAGCTGTTCTCTGAGATCTACATTGGCCACTTGGGGTCAGGGATCAGACTGCAACTGAGAGACAAGAAAGATGGGACTGTGGTATTGAAGGCCTTGGTGAAACCAGGTAAAACCAGGACAAGTCCAGGGAGCCCAGAGATGGGGGAGAAAGAAAGCCAGTGAATGTGTGTGTGCATATATGTGTGTGACAGTGTACATTACCACAATTGATTAATGAGAAGAAATAGCCCAGAGAAGTTAAGTGGCTTTTTCAAGTCACATAACTGTTGTTATGACCAAAATTTATACACAAGTCGGTTTGACTCTCTAAGCCCTGTGCTCTCCCCCGTGCACCATGGTGTCCCCACACTACCCTTGAATTAACAGACCTTGACATCCACAAAGCTTTTGGCAAAGCTTCTCGTGATAGCTTGGATCAGGGATGAAAGAATAAGAACTAGATGGTTATGTGGTTATGGATTAAGCCAATTTTGGCAATATCAGATACTCTCCCCTGGATCGTTCAATATTTTCCAGGTAGACAAGAGGGAATCACCCCATAATACTTTGAAATAAAAAA
>NW_012149619.1:2420950-2423337 GCF_000956105.1 Propithecus coquereli
TTTTTTTTTTTTCTTGTTATTTGCTTTTCCTATTCAAATTCACTCATTCTTTCCATGTGCTAAGATTGCTTGATCTTGATTTTTGATTCTGACATCCAAATCCAAAATACACGTTTGATCTGTGCCAGTCTACAAGGCCAAACAAGGACATGGAAGTAGATTTCTACTCGGAATAAGGAGGTGTCAAATAGTTAAAGCTTTGCCTAGCAAGGGATTTGATTAGTTCTCCACCAGGGATTCAGTTCAGGGAAACAATGGCTAAAGCAGAGTCTGCAATGTGTGGGAGAAATTGCTACTGCTCATTCAGATGACTTCTCTCTATTGGTCTATGTTCATAGCCTCTGTGCCTCAGTTTCCCCATATGCATAAAAGAGATTCTGAATCAAAGAATCTCAGAAGTGAGTGGGAGCTTGGAGGTATATCATGTGTGTTAGTAACTACTACTGCAACAGATGCTTATTTATCTCTGTTTTCCTCCAGGAGATCTCAGACCTGCAGCTACTCTGGCCTCTCCAGCCCCCATAGGTCAGTAATAGCTCTTAGGGACCACAGGAGCCAGTGAGAGTTCTGGGGTGTACTATCTAGTCATGGAGAGGAGGGAAGAGAGAGCAGAAGGGACTCTATCATTGCAAAGCTCACAAGGATCAAGACCTAGAGAGTGGCACATGTCCCAGGGCAGAGTCCCTCTCCCCATCCCCCCTAGTTCCTGCCCACAGAAGGAACCCCCCACTTAACAACCTCAAATACCCCTATCATGAACCCCGCTACCATGCCCCACTTGGGTAGAATACCAGGCTAGAAGCTGACATGAGGGAGGGCAGAGATGCCTTTCTGATGGTCAGATACCTTTCCAGAGGGAGAAGGAAGCCAGGGATGAAGCGGAGAAAGAGAAAAGGGCTGGACGTGGGGGCTGGAGGTGGAGTATATGGTGGGAGCCCTTCTTTGTTCATTGCCAGCCTCATCTTCATTCCCGGACACCCCAGCCTTGCTGCACTTCGTGGACCAGTATCGAGAGCAGCTGGTGGCACGAGTGACATCAGTGGACCCTGTCTTGGACAAGCTGCATGGACAGGTGCTCAGCGAGGAGCAGTATGAGGGGGTGCAGGCTGAGGCCACCAGGCCGGGCCAGATGCGAAAGCTGTTCAGCTTCAGCCAGTCCTGGGACCAGGCCTGCAAAGATCGGCTCTACCAAGCCCTGAAAGAGACCCACCCTCACCTCATCGTGGAGCTCTGGGAGAAGAGGGATGGTATGGGGGGGTCCTGTCACTCAGAAGCTGAAGTCTGAACACCTGCCTTTGGGTCCTGGCTCTGCCTGGCCCTTCTTTGGGTCTCAGTTTCTTCATCTGTAAACAAGTTGCTACCTGACTTGCCTTCCAGCACTAAAGTGATGGAGCTTTGCTGCTGCTGCTTCTGGGCATTGTATGTCCACACCCAGCGATGCCACACAGGTCCCAGATTGCCTCCTGTGGCCTTCACAGGCTGCGGTCCAGGTGGGATAACAGCATCTCAGGGAATAGTGTCCACCTGGAGCTGGCAAGAGTCCTGCAGACCTTGCAGAGCCTGGTGTGGTGGCCACAGCAGCCAAGCCCAGAGTCCTCCCTGTCCCATCCAAATGCAAGGAGGTGTAGGAGGAACATGGGACTGTTCCACTCTGGCTGGAAACAGACAATGGAAATGGACACATGTCTTTGGGGAGGCTGAATGGGTTATGAGCTGGGGGGATGGTGTGTGAAGATTTATGATTTATTTTTCAGTTGTTGTTCTATCCAGCCAAACCCACTCCTGCTGTTGGGAGCCACCCCAAACCAGCAGTAAGGGAATTCTCACAAGGGAGTGCCCCGAACAGTCCCCAGATGGGGCCAGTTGGATTCCAAAGAAAGAAGCACTGAACAGCAGAGTGATTAGTTCAAAGCACACGTTAGTGGAACTTACAGAGTGGGCTGCAGTGCACCCTCCAGGCTATAGAAAAGGGCTGTTCTACCTAGGTATGTCCACAGTGAGGGGGTCAGGTATGGAGTTTACATGACGGTTTAAGGAATTTGGCTCAAGGCAGGGGCCAGTTTCTTTCAGCGTTCGGGGCAACAACCTAGATACCTTTATCAGTGCCTGCGAATGTTCAAGGCCCTAGTTTTGGTTCGAGCCTACTGGGAAAAACTGCAGCTGGCTGGGTCACAGAGCAGTCAAGGCCTTCTGTGATTTTCCATCAGGACACAGAAAGAAAGTAGGGGCAACTGGGGGGACGCTACATGCCTTGTTGACTCGTCGACTTTTCTGCCCACACCATGTTGCTCACATGTTCAATAAATTTGGCTGGCTGTGGGGACCTTCCTCTGGAGATCAGAGTGTTCTTGAACTTTTGTGTCCCAGCTCTTGGACATGTCCTGTAA
>NW_012149619.1:2436760-2437905 GCF_000956105.1 Propithecus coquereli
GTTTACTGACAGAAGGTCAATGTAACCACTGAATACCTATCCCCATGCCCATGTCCCCTGTTCTCTTGGCACCATTCATTGGGCACAAAACACTGCACCAACCCAATGAGGTAAGCATTAGCCCCATTTTCAAATGAGGGAAGTAAGCCTCAGAGAAGAAGAAACTTGAACAAGTTCTCATATTTACCAAGTGGTAGAGCCAAAGGCTGGGGAACCCTTGTGTATCTGACTTCCAATTTCATGCTTCTGCCCTGACTCCCATCTCTCTCCTTTATTGTGAATGCCATAATTATGTGTGTAATTGGCAGAATCATCTTTAAAAACATCTTAAACCATATGTCTGACAAAAGGCTAATATCCAAAATATATAAGAAACTCAAACAACATGATAGAAAGGAAACAAATAACTTGATTTAAAAATGGGCACAGGGCCTGAATATGGCCAACAGGTATAGGAAAAATGCTGAGTATTACTAATCATCAGAGAAATGCAAATTGAAACCAAAATGAGATACCACCTCACATCTATCAGAATGGCGATGATCAAAAAGACAAAAGACAACAAATGTTGGGGAGGACTTGGAGAAAAGACAACCTTACACACTGCTGATGGGAATATAAATTAGCACAGGAATTTTGGAAAACAGCATGGAGCTTCCTTGAAAAATTTAAAAATATACAAATACCAAATGATCCAGCAATCCCACTTCTGGGTATCTATACAAAGGAAATTAAATCAGTATGTTGAAGAGATACCTACATTCCCATGTGAAATGCAGCTTTATTCACAATAGCCAAGATATATAATAGCAGCAACCTAAGTATCATCGATGGATGAATGGATAAAGAAAATGTAGTATATATATGTAGTGGAATACTATTCAACCTTAAAGCAAGAAGTAAATTTTGTCATTTGCAAAAACATGGATGAACCTGGAAGGTGTTATGCTAAGTGAAATAAGGCAGTCAGAGAGACAAATACTGCATAATCTCACTTACATTTACAATTTTAAAAAGTCAACATCATAGAATTAGAGACTACAACGGTGGTTACCAGGGTCTGGGTGGGGGGTGGAATCCAGAGATGTTGGTTGAAGGATACAAAGTTTCAGTTAGCCAGGAAGAATAAGTTCTGGAGAAAGAAT
>NW_012149619.1:2437955-2438773 GCF_000956105.1 Propithecus coquereli
ATAAATTACAGAATCAAAACAAGAAGTTGATATTGGGAAGTCAAACAAAGATCTACTACTGAAAAGGGCAGAAGACATCTTCCCTTCTGTGCAATATGATGAACTCGCAACATGAACCCTCCTGTGATGCACATAAGCGTAATGCAGGAAAAAAGACAAGTTCATGTTTTAAAATACATCACAAAGTTGTCCCAAAAGTAGGCAATCCTCAGAGGTCAAATTCAGAGTAAATTGTGGATAATGGGTGAGTACGGAAGTGGGCTCCAGGAGTCCCCTGGATCCCTAACACGTTCACCTTAGAGGCTGCACAGGATTCAGGGGCTACAGGCCTATGGCTCTCTCAGGTGGGACATTGTCATAGAAGACCCCTCCATAAATCTGGCCAGAGGACACACTCCTCACAACAAGCCTAAAAGAGAAGTAAACTGCTAAGCAGAAGGGATAGGAAATGAATTTGCCTAATTTACACGTTTATAGCTACCTTTTATATGCATCCTAGAAAGTGCCTGAAGAAGGAATTTGAATGGAACTTGACAGAGGGCTACAAAATGGTTTAGGAACCTGCAACAGTAGTCCCAGGATAGAGACCAGAGCCCAGAGAAGATGCTGAAAAGGCAGTATGAGCAAGACCTTGTGACTGCTTTGGATGGTGGCAGCAGTGGAGGCGGGAGTGGGGGAAGAGAGGAGGAGGCTGAGAAGGAGGGGCCAGAATGACCTTTTTGTTTCTAGCTTGGACACTGGTTGGATGATGCTACCTACAATTTACATGGAGAACACCGAAAAAAGAAACTGGTTTGGGGAAAGAAGATAGATTTAAT
>NW_012149619.1:2443054-2444342 GCF_000956105.1 Propithecus coquereli
GGTAAGGAAATATTTATATTTACTAGTTGTTTCTTTCCTAAAGCCATGAAAACTCCCTCTCTTGAGATTTGTATTTTCCTGAAATGACATGGTCAACGCATACAATAATCCCTGCAGTGACTGAGACCCACAAAGTGACGTGACTGAGGACATGCTCTTTGTCATGAGCGGCAGCACAGACAAACCACATTGGGAGGTAATGAAATGTTGTTCGTTAATTTACAGTAGACATTTAAACCTCGGATGAAATGTTGTACCACCCTGTATACAATTAAATAGCATAGCATTATCCTTCCAAGACAATGGAAGACGAACATGGGTAGGGTTGGAGAGTCGGGCGTGCTACAGTTGAATCCCAGGTCCTCACAGGGTGGGATCCAGTGGGCCACATGCAACAGTGATTCTTCACCTTGGTCCCCCGTCCAAATATGAACTTCTTTTTGGTAACCAGACTTGCATTTGATACCACTGTGTTAGCCGAGGTTCCCTGAAAAGCAGAATCTGAGGTAAAATGTGCACATGAACGCATTATTGCGGGGTGCCATGCCAGGACAGAAAGAGTGAGGGGAAAGGAAAGTGAGGCAGAGACACGGGAAGCAAATATGAAGTGGGTGGTGCGGAGTTGCCCGGAACTTTTCAAGGAAACACAGCCAGTTCTCAGCCATGTGGGCCCGAGCTTCCTCTCCCTAGTTGCTCACCCCTCAATGCCTCCCTCTTCCACCCTCTACACGCAGTCACACCGAGCTCGCCCGCAATGGCCTCTGCACGCATGTAGTGCCCTTGGCCTAGCACTCTCTTGCCAGGCCCCCACCTCCTCACCCCCCCTCCTTTTCCATTGCTGTCTATTCTACTCGTCCTTGAGGAGCCCACGTATGTGTCACTTCCTCAGGGAAGCCTCGGCGTTGGGTTGTATGGGGCTCCTATGTGTACACATGGCATCCTATACTTACCCTCTTTACTTACCTCTTGGTATAGATGACCTTACCTGTCCTCCTCCACACACTCTGTCACATGGGGGCAGGAAACACACCCTGTGCCCTCTGTATCTCAAGGTCTTAGCACAGAGCCTGGCAGTGAATGGCTGCTAAGCAGATACTTCCGGAAGGAACAGTTAAAGCCAAATGTTGAGTTTTATAAAATGCGAATATGGGTAGAATTACTGTCACCTTACTCCTCATTAACAATAAACATTGAAGAAATCTCTAGCCAAAAACCAGATGTCCTGAGGAGTGATCCAAAGACAGCAGCTGAGAGGAACACTTAAGAGGAGAGTGATACACTTGAAACT
>NW_012149619.1:2444977-2445805 GCF_000956105.1 Propithecus coquereli
AATAAAAGTCACAAAGGAGAGAAGGGACAGAGCAAGATGACTGAATAGAAACCTCCAGTGATGATTCCTCTGGACGAACACCAAATTCACTGACTACCAATGCAACCCAGCACAGAAAAACCAAAAATCAGGTGAGCGATTATATTACCTGGGTTAACATTATATCAAGGAAAGAGTCACAGAAGAAAGCAGAAAACACAGTCTTCCATTGCCTACTCCACCCCCTAAACGTACCCAGTAGTGCCATGCCAGAATGCAAAATGAAGACAGAATCAGTGTGCTCAGGGGAGGCACAGTGGATTGTGGGGCTTTGCTTCAAACCCAGGCCCACCCTGGCACAGGGGAACACAGCACAGGGCAGAATTCTACCAGTGCCCACAGACAGGGCATTTAGAGCAGCCTGGCCAAAGAGAAATCTTCCACCTAGAAACCCAAGATCCGGCTACCCCACCCCCAGCTGATGGACAAAAAGCAGCCTGGGGCCTGAACTAAATAAGTAAAGCAGTTGGGCCACAAAGGCTGCAGTTCTTGAGCAATTCCCGAGACTGCGCTGGCTCAGGGCCAGCAGAGGTGGGGTAGACATGGCCCAGTGAGACACCAGCGGTGGCAGCCAAGCTAGTGGCTGTGTCAACCCCCCAACTATACGCAGTGCAGCTCAGGGAGTCTTCTTCCACTTGTGAAAAGAAAAGAGAAAAGTTAGAGCACTTTGTTTTGCAACTTCGGTACCACTTCAGCCACAGTGAAATAAAGTACCAAGCAGACACCTGAAGCACCTGAGTCCAAGCCTTTGTTCCTGGCAGGCATTGCTGGACCCAACCTGGGTCAAAA
>NW_012149619.1:2447309-2461352 GCF_000956105.1 Propithecus coquereli
AAAATGCAAATATATCCTTGAAACATGAAGGAGAAATAACAACTCTCCCAGACACACAAAAGCTGAGGGATTTCATTAATACCAGTGCCGTCCTATAAGAAATGCTAAAAGGAGTTCTTCAACATGCAAAAAAAGGACTTAACTGAAAAATAAGAAATCATCTGAAGGTATACAACTAACTATTAACAGCAAGCACACAAATACAGCATTCTATTGCTATAAATGGCTTTATTCATTGATAAAATGGGCACAATAATACCTGCTCTGCTTCCCTCTTAGGGTGGTTGTACAAATCCACTGAGATGGCCGGAAGAAACATTCTTTATAAATGAGACAAGCAAATTTGTTATTTACAGCTGATACTAGTTGTAGCATCAGCTACAGCTGATGTAGAAAGGCTGAGTGCTATGAAGCTCTGCCACTGAGTGTCAGTGGAGTTTATTGTTGCTGGTACGAAAAAACTAAATGTTGTACCTTTCATCTTCTGTTCCTTTCAGTTTTCAAGGGGCTTCTACCATGTTTGGAAAAGGAATCTTATCAGCATTTGGGGAAAAGCCTTTTCTATTGGAACTTCTTGTAGAGTTCAACTCTAGGCACACATATGCTTCCAAGGATATCGAGCCAAGGAATGCTATTTGAAAAGAGAAAAGCTGCTCTCTGACCATCTTCTCAAAGAATCATTAATTCATACCAGAAAATTGGGGAGGGCAGACGTTCAGGACCACGTTGCTAAGGAGCATGATGTGTCTGAGCAGTTATGCCCCTCAGTATCTGGTGTGCTGCAGAGATCACTTGGCAGTTACAAATGCTGGGGGTGGGGAAACCTCTTCTCTGCAGTTGTGCAGCTCTTCAACTAGGCAGCACTTCATGCTAACTGGGTCGTGAGGTCAAGGGCAGAGCCCCCAACTTACAGATGTGTGTGACTCTTACTTTCCAGAAGTAAATATATATTAAATGAAAAAATGACTGAGGATGCATATCAAAGCAGGGAGGAAGTGGCACCTCTTGGCAGATTTTCTCCTCAAGGCAGGTTACCTGCTCCTGCAGAACTGAAAGGAGATGTGGCCAGGCTGGAAGGCTGTCTCACCCCTCCAAAAGAGATCAAGTCACAGTGTTGGCCCCTGGGTGCCAAGTAACAGGCGACACAGTTTAAGACAGACATGAGAAGTTAGGAGACAGCTCAGAGGACAGCTGTCAGCTGATAAAGACTTTAGAAATAAGGTGTAGGAAAAGGGGTGGGGGAATGTGACGATTATTTAAACCTGACAAGAAGAGACTTTATTAAGTGTGAATATTAGCTGCTGTCTGGACATTTGCAGGGGTGATTATATGGAGCAGATCTTCTGAAGTTTTGTGTGTGCGTGTGCGTGTGTGTGTGTGTGTGTGTACAGCATGAACCAAAACTCTTTGAACTGTTCAACCTTCAGTAACTTCAGAAAAATGAATGCTATGAATTTACCCCCTAAATCAATTGATGTGATTATGTACATTTATTTGGCACTTATTTTAGTTTCCTGGATGTTAAACGATGAATTATTAGTTTTAATTGAGTCAGTCCTCTGACTTAAAACAGTAAAGGCTGACTTTAAAACAAAACATTTGCTAGTCAACATTCATAAAACTAAATAAGTGTAAAGAATGTTAGCTTTTCTCAGAGTAAGGCAAAAAACCATTCTGTAGATACTATGGATGTACAAACATGTGTGATCATGAGAGCACAAATGTCTGGGTACAAGTGGAAATCCCAGGTACTATTTCAGACTTTCAAGGTCCAAGTCAAGGGCTCTTCCAAGTATAAGGGGACTCAGCTCATGTCTAGACTGCACATGAAATGAACAGAACATTTCACTGAGGCAAACATACGCTAGGATGAAAGGGTGGAGTTGGAAAATGGGATGGCAGGGGAGGGCAGAGGGACCCACAGGGCCAGGAGGGCAGGAGGGATCTGCTGGGCTGGTAGCTGTGGCCAACCCTCCTCCTGCTGTCACCTGCCCCACCCTGAGGTCCCTTTTGTGACTCTCCTGTCCTTGGTGATGAGGGTCTGAGGCTACAGGCAAGCCTGGGCCCCCTCAGCACTCAGTTGCTTCAGGCAGCCCTACTGTTCCCATGATGGAAAACACTGCTTATCTTCTCAATGACACTGAGCCACGGCGCAGCCACGGCTCAACTTCATGGAAGACAATC
This sequence comes from Propithecus coquereli, assembly GCF_000956105.1. Taxonomy (NCBI): domain Eukaryota; kingdom Metazoa; phylum Chordata; class Mammalia; order Primates; family Indriidae; genus Propithecus; species Propithecus coquereli. Next base: position 2,449,494 of record NW_012149619.1, read on the forward strand.
CCCAGCCTCACCTTCCTGGGGGCTCTGGGGATGTTACTGATATGTATCTGCTTCATTTTCCTAAAACAACTGGTAACAACCATGTGGAGACATAAAACCTTCCAAAAGGTAAGGGACACCCGACAGAGATCCTTTGCTGTTGGCTCCCATCCCTACCCCACATTTCTACCCGAGTCTGGGTGGCCTGGAGAGTGACAGGACATCACTCTTCCCGGGGAAGAGGCTGGGCAGGGCTAGGGGCTCGGGCGGATGAAGGTTTCCACCTCAGGCTCACAGGCTACCTGCCAGGGGGTGGTGGAGGATCCAGCGAAACCCCCAAACAGCGATTTCGAGCTTCTGGATTGGCCCATGCACACAGCGTGGGTTCTCATGGACCAGCCCCTCCTGACACTTGATTGCCACTTTCCCATGTCAGGTGTCACTTGACCAATCCTTCCCTCAGGTTGGGCTGATCAGGAGAGCACTATCGAGAGTGTCCACGCTCTGTCCCCAGGATACAGTGTCCCGAGGAAGCAGAAGTGACTGCTGCCTTCCAATGTGTGTCCTCCTCGAGCACATTATTTGTGAGAACACCAAGTGGGGATTTCACAGACAAAATCCTCCTTTGAGGTTCTCAAAGAATGAAACATTGGAATTCATGTATCACTTTTAAAAATGGGTAAAAGAAACACATTTCTATTTATGAAAATGGAGAGTTATGCTATCCTTGGAGAATGAACAACTTCTTAGAGAAGACGAGGGAGGGAGGCGAGTCCCAGCCTCTCATTCTTTCTTTTTGTTCTCAGCGCCAGGGCAGAGAGAAGAGGAGGAGGAAGGGTGGGACCCTGAGAGGTAAGGTTCTGTCTGTGTGACCTGAGGTCTCTCCAAGGGGAGCCTTCCTGTTCCTCACATGGGCCCAGGTCCATGATCTCGGAGGCTGTCAGGTGCTGGGCACAGTCTCTCCGGGAAAGCAGAGTCCTCAGAGGAGGCTCACAGGAAGGCAGTCAGACCTGAGACACTTCTCAGAGTCCCCACTCTGCCCACCTGTGGCCATGAAGCAGTGATGGGCCTGGGCCATAGGTGCTCCCCAGTAGGTGGCCACGGGAGATGTCCAGGAAGGACTACCGGTGGGTCTGGAGTCAGCACTTCTGTCCCCTGACTTTGTATAAGAGCCCTGACTCCCTGGGTGCTCAGCTTGCTCTGAGGTAACCACTGACGTCTGTGCTTCACCTGGTGCTTTGGAGAGTCACGTGGGATAATGGGTGGAAAGTGCTTTCTAGAGGAAACCACATACACACCTGACCCTTGTTTATATTATCGTTGACCATTTGACCACGTCTGCTGATTTTGGGGGCTGCCGGAGTTTAATATGCCAAGGGTCTCCCATAAAGGGAGTCCTTTTTGATCCTTCTGCTTCTGCCTTCCTCACATATCACGTTCTCTCCTGGGATGCCAGGTTGCAGAATGACCCCGAGAGAGGCCGCGGAGAGAAGGAAGCCGCCACCTTTGATGAAAAGGTGATGAATCTTTCCCCTTCTCTCCGGGTCCCCGTTGAAAGCATGTTCTGTGCATTTCAGGGATTCAGTGCCCCCTGCCATAGTCATAGGAGGGGGTTTCCATGGGAACGGGAATGTGAGTGAAGGGCTTGGGGGAGGCTAGAGAGTGGATTGTGATGTTAGGGGAGGGGGCAGCAGGCTTCAGGGGCCCCACTCCCACTAGACGGGCAGGCTCCCCTTCCCTTGCCCTGGTCCTGGCTGCAGCTTGGTACCTCCTGTCTTCCGCACCCTCTGGGACAGGGTGATGTCGTGTTCTACCTACATCATCCGGCACACCCACACCCGCTCTGTGAGCTGTGCCGAAGAACAACACCTAAAGCCAAACGATCCCTGTCCCGGGATTCCCTCCATGACGCTGTTCCCTCTGTGTCCCCTTTCGCTTCCAGCATGACCTCGCTCTCCGCAAGCCCTCCAGGACACTTGACTCCAGCCCCTCTGCCTGACCCTTCTGCACCCCAGTCACTTGCCTTTCCCCGTCCCCCACGTCACACTCCACGAGCACATCTTCTTCTCCAACTAGAGGCCACTTACTCTCGGAACACCATCGTGTTATTTGACCCCAGCCTTTCCTGAGACATCGACCCCTTTCCCCATTCATCCCCGGCCACGCATCCCACTGATGCCCATGCTCCTCATCACGCACCACCAGCCCTGCCTGCTTCACCACCGCCACACAGCACTTTAGCTCTGACTCCACCTAAACTGGCTCCCACCTTACTGAAGCTTGCTCTGGAGATGTTCTCTCCAGGTAGCGCTCATGAATTGTCCATTAGTGTCCCAACAATCAGAGGCACTGACCCTCCAATCCTGGCAATGTCAGAATCCTCCTGGTGGCAGCCTGATGCCCAGGACTTGTTCCTCTCCTACTTGGCACCACGTGATTTCAGGCAAGAGCTTCTTGCCCTCCACTCTTCTGAGGTCTCATTTGCGGGAGACCCTGCAGCCAACCTTGCGGTGTCTGGTTACCTCTCCCTGCCAAACTCGGACCTTCTGGCTCTCTTGGAGAGACTAGTTAAAAAGCGGGTGCACTTCGTGATGTGGAAGGAAAAGGAACACAAAACGGGATCTTTTCCAAAGCGGCTCAGGCCACATGACCGACTCAGTTCTTCAGGGACCATGTTGGCAGCAGCTGCCAATCAGCGGGGCTGGGCACTTTCCCTCCCTCGCTGGAGCAGCAAAGGCAAAGCAGCGGAGCTGCACGTGCACCAGCAGCCCCTGAGTTCTGAGACCTTGGAGGATGACCTAGAGCAAAAATACCTCCAGCTCTTCCGGCATCTCCTATCTCTGCATGGCGAGTCCCTGCACTCTGTGGTCCTTGTCCCAGGCAGCTGTTCCTCCACATGTGTGTTCTTCAGCACAATCTCAGATCCCTTCACAGCTGAAGGATCCCCGGCACTTAACCATCGCCAACTGCTGTGCTTGCCTCAAACCCTGCCCCAGTCTCAGTCCCTAACCCTCACCCAGGTTGGGCCTGAGGACCAATTTCAGTCCCCACTCCCGATCCTACCACCTGGTCCTCTGTGCCTGATTAGGATAGGTGGGGTGAGTTCGCATAAACCCCACAATGAGGCACGGTGTGTTATGCCCTCTGACATTGACCACCTGCAGTGGAACCTGCCGCAGAAAGACGAGGAAATGGTGTGGGGTTTATCCTCTGGGATCCAAAAATGTTGGGAAGACTTTTGTCCACCAGTTCCCAGACTCACATGGCTCAGCGAGTCCTCCAATGTCTACATTCCAATCTCTGTCCTTCCTGGAGATTTTCCTCTCAGGAGCGAACTTCAGAAGAAAATTGGACTCCACCGTCAACCAAGGCTCATCCCACACCGGTGGGGCTCATCCAACACCTGCCACATCCGTGTGTCCCCATCACTGCTGAGTCCTCGGAGAGAAACTACTGTGACATCTGCGTCCAAGTGCCATCGTACCCTCTCCTGGGTTTCTTTCTTTCAAGGTCATGGCAGAAAAGAACTAGAGTATTCTGTATGGAGCCAATCCAGAAACTTCCAAGACATATGCTCAGAAATGCCTACACTGAAGAAGGATTCCAGGAAGAATCAGGAACGAAGCCTGGAGAATGGCCCCAAAGATCACCTGGGAACAACGAATTTAGAAGGTGGGATCTCCAAGCCCCCTAGAAGAAACTCTAAAGCTTTTCCCAGAGAAAAAGTCAGAACAACAAAATCAGCTCCCAGCCTGCATCATCCCCTTCCTGCCTCATCCCCTGTGGGAAGAGGGGGACAGGGAGCCCTAAGACAATCACCCACTGGTACCAACCATGCCCTGACAGAGAACATCTGGACAACTGAGGACGGCAGACAGACTGGTCTGCACCCCCCTCACGACACCATAGACAAGACATTAGAGGAGTGCCCTGGGGGCTCCTCTTTTGCAGCCACGCCAGGGCAGGGACAGCCTCCTGCTCAACATCGCTTGAGAAAGCGAATGTATCGACTGTGGCAGTGGCTTCATAAGCCCAGAGGAAAACGCAAGGGGCAAAAGAATTCTCTGGGGGAGGGCAAGTCCCTGTCGTGTCAGGAGCCTTCGCCATCTGCACTCCTTGGGAAGGCCGTGCACCCCCCAAGCACCCCCTGCAGGGCTCAGGTCCTGGGTCCTCCGGACACCTCTTGCAGTCCTCAGAACACTCGAAGGTTTAGGAGACTTTTCCCCTGCATTTGCTGAGGGGCAAAATCACTCCCCAGAAACATCAACATGGTGCTCTGAATAAACGCTCTCCAAGAGTGATGTTCATTGTGTGTGCTGTGTTGGGGGCACAAGTTTCGAGTAACCTAGAGCCTGTGCTTCATAGGGAAAGGCAGGAGTTAGTTCAGCACTGCCTCATGGCCTATTTTGGCTTCCAAAAGTTGACCAGTCCCCTGGAGCTCTTGTGGAGGAATGGATGCCATGTGGCCCCACGCCCATCCCTGCCTGATGAAGTTGGGGAAGATGGGCTCTGCTCCCTTCCTCGGAGCTTTGCCTGGTGACATTATGCTGCAGCCCACACTTTCCCCCTCATTGGCTGCTTCACGGCCTTTAGAGCAGTAAAGATGACGGGTCTTCCATAATAGAAGCCAGGGTCAAAGATAGGTACACAATTCAGAACAGAGTGGCTTAATCATTTCTAAGAAAATCCTGTCAGTGACCAGAGGACCACACAGGCGGGGGTGGAGGGGGTGTCACTGCTGCAGCGGATACTGGGCTGGTTGGGGGAGGTCTGAGGAACAGGGCAGAAGCTGCCTAAGAACCTGTCCCGTGGGGCTGGCTCAGGTGCTGGGGAATCACACTTGGACCCTGATGGTGTGGTGTCCTTGCTGCAAAGTCACCTTGCGAAGTGGTCCCCCTGGACATTTCTTCAGGTTGCCGGGATTGATGACATTTGCAGATCAAAAGGATCACCCAGTAGTCAGTGGCAGCAATGTCGCCCAGGCAGCCACTTACCTCCGGGGTAAAATAAAGCTGATATAAGGAAAACTTGCCTTACAGTGAGTGAAAAAGTAAGAAAAAGAAAATGAAGATGGGAAAGAATGTCCTTGTCGGTGGAGCAAAGGTGTTTCTGCCTTTGTCGTGCCCCTGTCCTGCTGCCCCCTTCCCTGTCTGAACCAGGCACCACTTCCTTGAGGCTTATCAGGGCACTGCACAGCTTAATGATGCCATTTGGCAGAAGTGTACACGGGGCTGTTCTTTGTGTACTAAAGCAACATCTGCAGGGCTGTTGTCAGGCTCGGCAGCCGCCTCCTTAGGGAAGGTGACCTCAGTGCCTGCCTTCCATCTATGCTTGATGACGGTTTGCAAGATCTTGACCCTAGTGTGCACAGGTCACCCATCAGGATGGAGGGGCCACGTTTGATCCTGATGGGCTTGGGGAGCCACAGTAGCTGTCCCCCAGAACACCTGGAGCTCATGCTTCACAGGTGAGCCCTGGACTGTGCACAGGGTTACAGATACTTGGGGGCTCACCATGGACCTTTACAGAATGCTCCTTTTGGCCACGACTGGACACCCTTAAAATAGAGGTCTGGAGAGAAGGCGACTCCACTAGGACAGACAGGGACTGGACTCAGAAATGGGGTGAGTTTGCTGCATGACACTTGAGATAGCATTTCCAGAAAAAAACTTTGTGAATGCTGGGTGTCAAAACACAAACAAACAACAGATGTCCACTACAGCCCCCTTACTGTACGTCTACATCTTGTCCAGAGCTATGACATTGAGCCTCAGTGTCTGAAGCTCAGGGTTTCTGAAAGAATGCAGAGTCTCGGCAGGCCCTGGGAAGGATCAAAGGTGGGATGGGTCCAAGGGGAGTGACTGTAGAAGTGGAGAATCAGTGGAGACCCCGACATCCTCGTGGATAGATCAGCCAATAACCTGGCCTCTCAGTTCCTCCACCTTCCCAGCTTAGCGTCCTTTATCCCCCATTCCAGCTCAGTTACTGCCACTCCTGAAACTGATCATCAGGAGCCCCGGCTGACACGTGTAACAGCACAGCTCAACACTCCACCTTCGACCTCATCCCTCTATCCTCCCAGCGTGCGCCCTCAATTTGTCCTTGTTCCACTTCCTGAAATGTCTCCGGGAGAGAGATCAAATATAGTCTTGATGGACTGGCCCACCCTGCCAGCTGTCCTTATTGCCCCGCCCCCTCCTCAGGAGACACTCCACATCTTTTATTTTTAAAAGCTATTTACTACAAACATGTTTAAACATACACAAGAGCAGAGAGAACAACATAACTCCCCATGTACCCACCATTCAGCCTTCACAGTCACCACGCATGATGAAGCCATCTTTCACACAATGATTAAAGTGTAAAAGTCCATCAGACACCTTCTGTCTGTCTCTTTGAAGACCTGCTCTGTGCCCTATGTCAGTGCTCCCAGATTCCTTCTGTATTTACCACACTGACCCACAACACATGGACGCAGCCTCGGTGACGGAAACACACGGAGCTTTACTGGCTTTGGCTTCGGCTCTGCTCTGCCTTACAGTCAGCCCCGAGGGACTGTCTGCTCCCTCCCTCCCCTGCTCCCTGCAAGCAACGGTCTGCACAGCACAGACTCCGTGCAACGTTTCGTCCTTACCTCCACAGTAAATTCAACAGGAAAGTCATACAGAAGGACAAAACTTCCATGTTGATAAATACTTTAGATTGCTACATAATATTTTCAAATATTTAGAGGAAAATAAGTTTTTTCTGTCACACATTTTAAATGAGTTCCCGTGTTTCCAGTTAAGCCCAATAGATCACACATACTCGTTGATCGCCTCTCCTTCCCCACATGCCATTAAAACTAAAGAATTACATGAAAATATGCTCAACATCATTGATCATCAGGGAAATATTAACAGAAATCAAAAGCACTATGAGACACCACGTCGCACCCACTAGGATGGGTAGAATGAGAAAGTCAGACAAGTGTTCCAGAGAGTGTGGAGAAGCTGGAAGCCTCACGCACTGCTGGCGGGAATGTAAAATGGCTGTTTTGGAAAACACTCTGGCAGTTTCTCAAATCATTCAATGGGCCTGGCCTACAACACAGCAATTCCCCTCCTAGGTATATACCCGAGAGAAATGAAAACATATGTCCACGCAGAAACTGGCACGCATAGGTTCATGGCAACATTAGTTGTAATAGCCAAAAGCTGGAAACAACCCACACGTCCACCAACTGCTGACAGATGAACAACGTGCGCTATGCCCACACAACATGGTGCTGCTCAGCCATCCTTTCTGGGGAGCCATAGGGTGGTCCCAAGGGCTCCTGCTTCCTTCTGCATCTGGTCAACTACTTCCTGTACCCTGAGAGGCTGAGGCAGAGAACCACCGTTCCTGCCAGTCCTGGACCTTCATGCGGCGGGCCCAGAAGGTGCAGAGCTCAGCCCGGGTCACAGCACCTCGTACTGACTTGCATCCCCTGAGCCATAAGATCCCATCAATGCTACTTCCTTCCTCCTTTGGGAACACAGACAGGGGCATCTGCCCTTCCCAAGTCTGCCAGCAATGCCACCTCCTTCCTTCGCATGGAGCTGCACGTAGGGGTGTCCTCCATTCTCAGGTTTCCTGACAATGTGACCTCCCTCCACCTCTGGGGACTGCAGACATGGGTGTCTTCTCCTCTCTAGTCTTCTGATAATGCTCCTTCCTCCCTCTCGGAGCTGCAGACATGCTAGTCCTCCGCCTCCCAGGTTTGCGGGCAATGCCACCACCTTCTTCCCCTAGGAGCTGCAAACACAGTGTCCTCCCCCTCCCAGGTTTGCCAGCAATGCCACTTCCTTCCTCTTCTGTGGACTGCGGTCATGCCACCTCCCTGGTCTGTGGACTTGCCATCTCTTTCTTCCTTTTGAAACTGTGCACACAGTTGTCTTACCCTTCCAGGTCCGCCAGGAAAGTCACCTTCTTCCTCCTCTTGAAACTACAGACACAGGTCTCATCCCTCTCACTGGTGTGCCAGCAATGCCACTTTCTTCTTCCTCTGGGGACTGCAGGCACTGGTGTCTTCTGCTTCTAGGTCTGATGTCAATGTCACCTCCTCCCTCTTCTGGAACCTGAGTACATGGGAGTCCTTTCCTCCCAGGATTGCTGCCAATGTTGCCTCCTTTCACCTCTCGAAACTATAAAGACAGATGTCCTCCCCCTCCCAGGACTGGGGGTATCGACATGTCCTTAGTCCTCTGGGAGGTGCGGACATGAGTGTCCTCCCCCTCCTGGTCTACCTGTAATGCCAAATCCTTCCTCCTCTCTGGGTCACAGAAAAATGTGTCCTCCCATTGCAGGACTGCCAAGGATGCCACTTCCTTAATCCACTGGGGAATATCGGCAAGGGTTTCTTACCCCTCAGGTCTGCTGTCAATGCCACTTCCATCCTCCACTGGGAACTATGGACACTATTGTGCTCCCCTTCCAGGTCTGTGGTCACTGCAATTTACTTCCTCCTCTGAGAAATGGGGAAATGCATGACCTCCCCTCCCAGGTCTCTGTTAAATGATACCTCCTTAAACCTCTGGGAATAGCACACACAGGTAAACGCTCTTTCCAGCTCTCCCAGCAATGCCACCTCCTTCCTCATCCTGGAGTTGCAGATACTGGTGTCCCCCCACTCCTGCTGTCTGCTGTTAATGCCACCTCCTTCCTCCTGTCGGACCTATGGACAAAGACGTCCTCCCCGACCTGTTCTGCTGTCAATGCTACCTGCATCCTATGCTGGTAGGTGCAGAAACGGGTGTCCTCTCCTCCCAGGTTTGTCGGCGGTGTCACCTGCTTTCTCCTCTGAATGCTATGGACATGAATGTCATCCCCTCCCATGTCTCCCAGCAATGCCAACTCCTGCCTCCTCTAATGACAATGGACACCAGTATCCTCACTCTCCCAAGTCTGGTAGTAATGCCACCTCTTTCCTCCTCTGGGAACTGTGGAAACTGGTGTCCTACCTCTACTGCTCTGCTGTCAATGTCACCTCTTCGATTCTCTGAAAATAGTGCACACGGCAGTCCTCTCCTCCCAGGTCTGCCAGCAATGCCACATACTTCATCCTTGGGATGTTGCAGACAAAGCTTTCCTCCCTCTCTTTGTGTGCTGTCAATGCCAGCTCCTCCCTCCACTGGGATCTGTGAACACGGTTGTCCTCTCCATGCACATCTGTTGTAAATGCCACCTCATTGTTCCAATGGGAAATGTGTACATGGGTGTCCTCCCCCTCCTAATATGCTGTCAATCCCACCCACTACTCCTCCGGGACCTATGAACATGGGTGTCCTACCTTTCTCCCAGGACTCCTGGCAAGTGTCAGAGCCTTCCTCCTTTGGGAGCTACACACACAGGCGTTTTCTCCTCCCAGGTCTACAGGCAATGCCACCTGCTTCCTCCTTGGGGTGCTACAGACACAGGTGTCTTCTCCACCCAGATCTGCTGGAAATGCCACCTCCTTTCTCCTCTGTGGATTGTGGACACACAGGTCCTCCCCCTCCAGGTCTGTCAGCAATGATACCTCTTTCCAACTCCAGGAACTATGGACACAGTGTCCTCCCCATCCCAGTTTTCCAAGCAATGCCACCACCCTTCCTCCTTTGAGAACTGTGGCCATGGGTGTACACCCACCCACTCTTGGTTTGCTGGCAAGGCCACCTCCTTCCTCTTCTGGGATCTCTGGACATGAGTACACTTTCCTCCCAACTCTCCCACCAATGTCACCTACTGCTTCTTCTGTGAATTTTGGACACTGGTGTCCTCCCCTTCTCCCTGATCTTCTGTCAATGCCATCTCCTTCCCCCATGGAACCTGAGGACATGGGAGTTATCTCCTCCCAGGACTACCGCCAATGCTGACTCCTTCTGCCTCTAGAAACTGTAAAGATAGGTGTCCTCCCCCTCCCACGACTGGGGGTATTGACATGTCCCTACTCCTCTGGGAGCTGCAGACATAAGTGTCCTCGCCCTCCTGGTCTACCTGTAATTCCAAGTCCCTCCTCTTTGCTGGACAACAGAAAAGGCTGTCCTCCCATTGCAGGACTGCCAGCAATGTCACTTCCTTACTCTACTGGGGAATACAGGTTTCTTTACCAAGGAGGTGAAAGATCTCTTCACGGAGAATTACAAAACACCGAGGAAAGAAATCGCAGAAGAGAACAAACAAACAGAAAAACATACCATGCTCATGGATCCGTAGAATCAACATTGTTAAAATGTTCCTACTGCCCAAAGTGATTTACATATTCAATGCAATCCCCAACAAAATACCAATGTCATATTTCACAGATCTGGAAAAAATAATTCTATGATTCATTTTGAACCAGAAAAGAGCCCCAATAGGCAAAGCAATCTTGAGCAAAAAGAACAAATCTGGAGGAATCACATCACCAGATTTCAAACTATACTACAAGGCTACAGTAACCAAAACAGCATGATATTGGTACAAAAATAGAGAAATAGAATAATGGAACAGAACAGAGAACCCAGATATAAAACCATGTACCTACAGCCAAGTGATGTTTAACAGAACAGACAATGACATACACTGTGGAAAAGAAGCCCTATTCAATAAATGATGCTGGGAAAACTGGATAGCCACATGCAGAAGAATGATGAAACAGGACTCCTATCTCTTACCACTTACAAAAACTAATTCAAGAAGGATAAAAGACTTAAATGGAAGGCACGAAACCATAAAATTGTAGAAGAAAAGTAAAGAAAGAACTCTTGTACATATTGGCCTGGGGAAAGAAAAGGGAATTAGAGCCACAACAAAAATAAATAAATAAAACTTGATTCAATTAAAAAGCTTGTGCACAACAAAGGAAATAATCAACAGAGCAAACAGGCAACCTACAGAAAGAAAGAAAATATTCAGAAACTATACATCCTATAAAGCACTAATATCCAGAATCTACAAAGAACTCAAACAAATCAGCAAGAAAAAAAAAACCCAACCCTATTAAAGAGTGGACAAAAGACATGAACAAGAGCTTTTCAAAAGAAGATAGAGAAATGAACAATAAATATGAAAAAATGCTCAATGTCACTAATCATGAGGGAAATGCAAATTAAAACCACAATGAGATATCACCTTACTGCTGGTAGAATGGCTTTTATTAGAAAGTCCAAAAATAATAGATGCTGCATGGATACAGAGAGAAAGGAATGCTTATACACCGTTGGTGGGAGTGCAAATTAGTACACCCTCTATGGAAAACAGTATGGAGATTCCTCAAAGAACTCAAAGAAAACCTATCACTCCATCTAGAAATTCCACTACTGGGTATCTACCCAAAAGAAAAGAAGTCATTTGATCAAAAATACACCTGCACTTGAATATTTATTGCAGCACAATTCACAATTGCAAAGATGTGGAATCAACCCAAGTACTCTTCAATTCAAGAGTGGATTAACAAAATGTGGTATATGTACACTGTGGAGTACTACTCAGCCTTAAAAAAGGATCAATGAATGCCTTTTGCAACAATTTTTTTTTATTTCAGCATATTATGGGGGCACAGATGTTTAGGTTACGTGTGTTGCCCTTGGTTCCCCTCCCCCCAAGTCCGCGTTTCAAATATGTCCATCCTTCGGGTAGTGTGCATTGCACTCCTTGTGTATACAAATACCCATCCCCTCCTCCTTCCTCCCCCCTCCTCCTGCCACCCTCCCCCTTCCCCAACATCCAATAGATGTTGTTCTGATATGTGCATTTATGTGTTGATTAGTTAATATCAATTTGATGGTGAGTACAAATGGATCCCGTTCTGCTGCTCTTGTGGTGCCCCACTTTGGATAATGGGCTTAAGTTTAATCCAGGAAAGTGTAAGAGATGCTAGATCACTGTCATTTCTTATGA
>NW_012149619.1:2462072-2462588 GCF_000956105.1 Propithecus coquereli
AATCAATTATATAATCTTAGTCTCCCTTTCTGGATTTCGTAGTTATTTCATGCACCTCTCCTGCTTTAGTGTGGCCAAGCCATCTAAGTGTGTATCTAAAGCTCATATTTACATCCTACAGTACAGATTTGAGTGTAACAGTCTGGGAAGAAATAATTTCTCACCCTCTCCGCCCCTCTACCTAAGTTTACCTACGTGGCTGAGTTCTGGAAAATGAAATTTAGGTCAAAGTGATATATGTCACATATAAGGCCATGTCCATAAAACTCGTCCATGTGATCGTCTACCCATTATCTTCTTCCAACTGGATGTCAACCTGAGATGACTTTGGAAACGACATGTTGAAAATGTCAGATCCTCCATCAGCCCGGTGCCATGAAACATATGTCCCTCCAAGCCCAGTGCCAACTGGATTTCACATGAGCAAGAGAAAACGTTTATTGTATCACACCACTAAATGCATCAGAATTTAAGAGTATAGAACAGCATATGGAGGCCAGAAATAGGTCCACTTTT
>NW_012149619.1:2463273-2464179 GCF_000956105.1 Propithecus coquereli
TTTTTGCCTTTTAATTTTTATTAGTTTTTTGTATTTATAGAGAAGAGATCTCAGTATGCTGCCCAGGCTGGACTCAACCTCCTGAGCTCAAGAGTGATCCTCCTGCCTCCACCTATAGTAGCTGGGACTGTAGGTGTGTGCCACCACGCCTGGCTCTTTTTTGCCTTTTAAAATTTGTTTATTGGAAATTTAAAATTACATATGTGGCTCACACGTGTGACTTGCATTTCATTGCTAGCCCTAGGGGATACTGCTGTCTTAGATTAATTAGCATCCTCCATTCTCATAGCTTTCAAAATTATTTTTTCTGATGCATTTATTTTTATTCTGATTGACAGATAAAAGTGTATGTGTTTATTGTGTACAATATAATGCTTTAAAGTATGTAAACAAGGAAGAATGACCAAATCTAGCTAATTAACATATGCATTACCTCATATAGTTATCATTTTTGTGGTGAGAACACTTTACATCCACTATCTTAGCATTTTTCAAGAATACAATATATCATTAACTATAGACACCATGTTGTACAATAAATCTCTTAAACTTATTCCTCCTACCTAACTGAAATTTTCCATCTTTTGACATCTCCTCAATTCTGCCCCCACCAAAATTTTGATAGTTTAAAAATTTCACCACTATGTGTGATGTTGACTCTTGATAAGATGGATCTTTTTATTAGGTATTTTGGGAAATTCTCAGAAAAATGCCCTACATGGGGCCTGAAACACCCAATCGAAGGATTGTGATTCTTCTTACATTAGTTGGAACTGGCCAACCATTATGGGTAAAGACACCAATGTCTCTAAGCCTCTTCCAAGAAATAGGCTTCCTATTTACAAGGAGAATGTGTTGTAATTGCAAAGCCCCTGTTCAAAGTCCCTTTGGTTTAGAAATAATGCT
>NW_012149619.1:2464229-2467233 GCF_000956105.1 Propithecus coquereli
ATATGCAAATCTATAAACGTAATTCACCACATAAACAGAAGTAAAAACAAAGACCATATGATCCTCTCAATAGACTCAGAAAAACATTCCACAAAATTCAGCACCCTTTTATGATAAGAACTCTCAACAAAATAGGCATAGACAGGACTTACCTCAAAATGATAAAGGCCATATATGACAAACCCACAGCCAAAATCATACTGAATGGAGAAAAATTGAAAGCATTCACACTTAGAACTGGAACCAGACAAGGTTGCCCTCTATTACCACTTCTATTCAATTTAGTGCTGGAAGTCCTAGCCAGAGCAATCAGACAAGAGAAGGAAATCAAGGGCATCCAAATGGGGACAGAAGAGGTCAAACAATCACTCTTTGCTGACGATACGATCTTATATCTAGAAAACCCCAAAGATTCTGCCAAGAGACTACTGGAATTGATAAATAAATTCAGCAAGGTCTCAGGTTACAAAATCAATGTATGCTAATGATGGTGTTTTAAACTAGGGATGGATTCAACTCATATGTTGAGAGAAAATCCCTGCTAATTGGGTTCCAATCTGTCCCTTCTGGGTCAGTAACTTCTTCCATCCCATGGTGCTCCTCCACACCTTCTCTATTAGCTCTGAGGTGCAGATTTCATTGGGTTGGGGATGGATCAGGGTAAAGGTACTTGGAAAAATATTACATCCACATCACAGAACTTAATGACCACAGTAGTAAGTCTTACAAATGCCACAACAAACTTGGTCTCACTATATGGCAAGTTTTTAATTTTTTTACATGGATTGTTATATTTTCTTCCTATGGCATGATGAGTTAGGTTTGCTCCTATTAGACTGATGAGAGAATTCAAACTAAAAGAGGTTAAGTTTCTTGGCCAAGGTCATGAAGCTGGTAGGGGTGGAGAGAGGTCAATGCAGGCCAACTGGCTCCAGGGACCTTGCACTGACCTACTGTGCATGCCATACTGAGCCCTCCCAATTTCAGCTGCATTCCTCATATCCCCAGGAAGTGTTTTTCATTTCTATTCCCTTCTAATTCTTACTTCCTTGATTAATGTCCCCCAGGGTCATGAAGTCTTAACAGCAAAAGGGGACAAGATTTTCACGTGGTTGGGGTAGTATTTAGATAACAAGGAAATCAAAGTAGAGGAGCCATTTTTCCAGAAGTTCCAGTGCCAAGAATTGGACCTAAAGCTTTGGGAGTGACACAGGAAAGTGACTCCCAATGCTGGGAGCCACTTGTAGTCTAAGTGGGTCCTTGGCTTCACAAAAGAAAGAATTCAGGAGTGAGCCGACAGTGTAAAGTGAAAGCAAGTTTTATTTAGAAAGTATAGAAAACCTACCTCCACAGACAGAGCAGAAGCTAGTTCTCCCTGCAGAGGAGAACCAGCCCCATGTTTCCTTTATTCCCTCTATTTAAGCAATAACTTAATTATAGTCTAAACAAGGGAAGGAATATTCATGTTATATCTTGGAAAGGGGCAGTGCTTTCCTGGAATTAGGGTGATGCCCTTCTTTTGACTAAATATGGTCAAAAAGGAAGTGTCATGGTGTCAGGTGCAAGATGGGAGTGGGAGGTTTCCTTAGAAACTTTTATGGTTTGAAGTGTATAAGGAAGCTCTAAGATCAAGAGGTGGTCAAGTTCTCCACCATCTTGGTTCTAACAGGTTGTAACTTGTCCTGCCTCCATCTTGTTTTGATCAGGGTAATTCAAAACTTTGTTTCGAGACTTCCTGACTCTGTTAAACAATGCCTGCACAATTAAGCAAATGCCTAAAGCAATGCCAGAAGCTATGCCCAAAGCAGTGCCTGCCAGTTCCTTGTCTCAGAAGGGTTTAGTGCCTGTAGATGATGAGAGAAGTTCTACTGCATTTGAATCGTAAGCAACTCAGACCTTCATGCAGTTTGAGCAGCCCCTGTGGGTCTAGACGGCCCCCAGGCTGAGGCAGACATGGAACATGGATCAGTTTTGGCTGGTCATCTCTTTCACTATGTCTGCTGGGCAGGTAGCTGAAGGAATGTGTTAGACTGTGTGGATAGATAAATAGCTTTTCTTTGGGGGGGGAGTGTTAGGAGCAGACCAACAAGAAGGTGATTGATGGGTGTGTGGATTTTGCACACCACCTGCTCCAGGTAGAGCTGGTGGAGAGGCAGCTCAGTGCTAAGTGTTCAGTGTTCTGGTGGCCCTTCTATTTCCTCACTCCTCCCCACTTCCTGGCCCACCTTCTCTTCAGCCTCCAATGTTGGACCCTGTGAAAGTGGAAGAAATGTTACAAGGAGGGTCATACAAGGGGACTTCACAGCTGTGTTGGCCATGATGACCTGGCCTTTGCCAGAGTTTTGTTTCCTGTATATATGGCCCCATTGGTTTTATCAGGTGCCTGTCTTAGCAAAATCTCCGTTTTGCCTACTGGGTCAAACAAACCTGGGATGATGTCTAGGTTCAGGCTGTGATCAAGCACTTTGTATCTTCATAGCTGGGACTCTGCTGCAGTCCTCAGAGTCAGTGTTTGCCTCCCCTCTACCCTCCAATGGCCGTAGGACTCAAGTTTTGTTTTCTAGGTTTGAAAATTTTCTAGTGCATCTGGGGAAAATGGGCCATTTATTTTCTAGGTGGGACTCTCCTTTGCTTGTGCTTATCCCGATTAACTTTTCTCAATCTGATTCCCATTGGCTTCATATGACCCAGAAATCCCCAATACTTTTGGCATGCCAATGGCATCATTTTTTAGTGCAGCTACTCACTTAAAAATGCTTACATTTCATTTTAATTGGATACAGAACATGCCATGGAGAAATCATGCCTTAGATTTGTACTGTCCAACATGCTAGCCACTAGCCACATAGGGCTATGGAGCACTTGAAAGAATCTAGTTCAAATTGTGATATTAAGTATAAAACACATACTGGATTTTGAAAATAGTATGAAAAATAGACATATAATATATCATCAATAAATTTTAATATTGGTTATGTGTTGAAATATTTTTAATATATTGGCT
>NW_012149619.1:2468128-2469087 GCF_000956105.1 Propithecus coquereli
CCTATTTACAAGGAGAATGTGTTGTAATTGCAAAGCCCCTGTTCAAAGTCCCTTTGGTTTAGAAATAATGCTTGCTTGCTAATTTGTCCCATCAATGTCCCAAACAAGGTGAAAGGAGAGGATGTTTAGATGTCCTGTGATCTGCCTTGAGTGAAGCTGGTAAGGATATGAGGACAGTCTGTTCCATTGCCAGGAGTCACCGAGTGCTGCTAGCACAGACTTTGATGGTAGGTCTTGGGCAAGAAATCCATGGCTGAGTTCACAGGCCCTGCTGCTGTTTGAACAGTTGAAAATCCTAGCTGGGAGCAGTGTGGGTGATACCTAGTATTATAGTTAATAGGGAGTAAAGGGAGAGCAAAATCCTTTGGTAGGATGAAGTGTCCAGGGGGTCCTGTGAGTTCCATTTTGTTGCAATGTGGAGAATTAAAGAACGCTGTCCACCAGAGAGGGGATGGGGACCAACTTTGGCAGACTCCAATGCATTATGATAAAGAAGTAGCCTTTTATTTTATTCTGAGCTTTGAGTAGGAATTGGTATTGATTTTTTTTAAAGTTCTTTTTAAAGATGGCTTTTGTGTCTGATGAAGTAATCCTAAATTTTTTAAATTGAGCATATTAGTGCGATTTCAAATATGAAAAGTGGGATTATTAGTGTTTTAGACTTGATTTTTTTCATATGCATTGTCATAGGTGGAATCGGTCTATAATTTTATTCCTGTTTATTTGTCATTTTCAATAATTTCGGTAGCTTTCTATTTAACTTTACGTTCTGGAATGCATTGTATAGAGTCTGGGGATTATTAGTTCCTTCAAAGTTTGAAAAACCCAGAAAACTTTCTCACGGAAAGATTTAAAAAAATTGTAATTCTACTAAGTGAGGTATCCCAAGAATGGAAAGACAAGCACCACATGTACTCACCATCAAATTGGCATTAACTGATCAACACATAAGTGCACAT
>NW_012149619.1:2472037-2472855 GCF_000956105.1 Propithecus coquereli
CAGGGAACTACTATTCTGGTTTCTATCACCAGAGATTAGATTTGCCAGCTCATGAACCTCAAATAAATGGAATCATACCATGCTTTTTTGAGTTTGGATTCTTTTACTCAACATAGTGTTTTTAAGATTTATCCATGTTGTTGTGAGAATCACCATAGTTCATTCTTTTTCATTGCTGTGTAGTATGATATTGAAACGACTATGCCACAGTGTGTTGATCCATTCTTCCTCTGTTGGATGTGTGGGTCTCTGAGTTTTAGCTACTAGGACTAAAGCTTCTGTGAAAATTCCAGTACACACCTTTTGGTGTAAGTTTGTTCCCATTTATTTTGGGTATTTCAGGAGAAAAATTTCTGGGTTATAGATTGGGTAAATATTAAAACTTTAAGAACTGCAAATAGTTTGCAAAGTGGTTTCACTATTTTACACTCCTACTAGCAGTGTATGAGTGTGCTAATTGCTCTATATCCTTGCTAACATTTGATATTGTCAATCTTTTTTTTTATCCATTCTGGTGAATATGTAGCAGTATCTTATGATTTTAATTTGCATTTCCCTGATGAATAATAATGTTGAGCATCTTTTCATATGTTTTCGTTGGCTTTAAGACTTTTGTTAGAGTTTTTTTTTCACTTTTTTCACATTTGTTGGTCTTCGTTTTTTCCCTACTTTTTAAATATTTATTTTAATGGTCTATTTAGATATCATGTATATTATTAAGCCCGGTTTTGCAATTTGTCTTTGCTTAGAAAATGTCCCACCCAGATTTTCAAATGTATGTGAGAAGTTTTAGAAAGATTTTAAAATCTGCCTTTGTG
>NW_012149619.1:2482636-2484244 GCF_000956105.1 Propithecus coquereli
GCTCAGTCTCCCTGGGTGGGCCCCAGGCCCAACTCAGCCCCAGTGGTCCATGGAACCTGGAAGTCGACAGAGGGCAGGAGGGGCTGGAGTTGTGGCAGATTCCCCCCAGGACAGCAGGGCAGGGGTCACAGCTGAGCCTCACACCCCATGCAGAGCTGCTGTTGGTGGAGTTCAGGGTTGCTGCCTTCTGTCACTCCATGGCCCAGGTGGGAGATGCTCAGATCTCAGCCCTGTCCAGCTGGTGCCAGAGCAAGATGATTTCTGCTCCTTGTTCCAAAGCGTTTCAGCTGGTGCCAGAGCAAGATGATTTCTGCTCCTTGTTCCAAAGCCTTTTAACTGTCCTGTCCTCCTCACTGACTCAGCAAAGCGTCTGGAGGGGCCAACCTCATTTCTGAGGCTGGGCCAGTTTCTCCTGAGGACAGTCTCTCTCCTCTGCCCCTCCTCCATCTGGGTGTGCCTTTTAACACCTGTGGAGCTGACGGTCACGTCTCCCGGGATGAACTTCCCCAGCTTGACTATTCATTCACTTGAAAACACTCCCTCAGCGTCCATGGGGTGCCCAGCCCTGTTGATCTCCGAGGAAAAATCTTGGAACGAGTGAAGTGTTCGAGTCATGACTAGCTTTTGACCCTGAGCAAGTCACTTCTGCCCTCTGGGTCTCAGTTTCCCTGTTGGTAAATGGAGAGGGATGACCTGATGGCGCCTGGTGATCCCTTCATGTCTGAGGATGTACGATGCTGAGGATGCCCCTTTCACGGTTAGCATTCAGGCTGGGGAGAGAAGATCGGGCACAGACAGTTACAACCCTGGGCAGTGAGAGCCCGAGGGGCTCAGACTAGAAGCTGTGCCTGTGGCTTGGGAGTTCAGGGAGCACTTCTGGGAGGAAATGGGCTTTAAACCAAGCAGAAGAATGGGGGGATTGGGGCATGTGCAAAATGTCTGGGAACTACAGTTTATGCAGAGGGGTCATAGGAAAATACAAGGGAGGGGAACAGTTTTGAGTAGGGGACATGTCCTGGCATCATTTTGCCCTGACTAGCTGGGAGACTTTGAAGAAGTTAATCCTATTTCTGTACCTCAGTGTCTTACCTGGAAAATGGGAAAATAGTAGAACCTGCTTCATAGGGATGCTGTGAGGACCAGGCGAGTTGAGGAACATACAGCCCTGTGAGCAGAGCACAGCTCACAGCAGACACTGGCTACAGGGTGGCTGTTCTGTTATTGTCCCTCTGCTGGTCCTACTGTGTGCTAGTTGTGTTAGGGTTCACTCTATCCTTCACTCTCCTGATCTGCATTTTTTTTTTCTTTTGAGAAGAAGCCACTGTGAATCTGTCCATTGCCCTGACAAGCATGAAATGAGTGTCGGTCAACAGTAAAAAGGCACTGTCTTCATGTTGCTAGTAACTCTTTCAAATAGATGAACGCCCTAAGAACGTCACTGTGGTTACAGCATGTGGGAACGTAGGGTTCTGTGTACCATGTCCCTGCTGTTTAACAAGGCTAAGTACTACCGCACAATGGGAGCATGATGACCGCGGGCTAATGGACTAATGGCAAGAATGAAAAGAGATGGATTCTTCAGAGGCTTGCCGGCTGTGCGTTCCTCAG
>NW_012149619.1:2484294-2484980 GCF_000956105.1 Propithecus coquereli
AGACCAAGGTGGGAGGAGTGGCATGCAGGCTGGGAGCAGAGGGGTCACCCACTAATTAATTCACCAGGAAACTCCATGGAGAGCTACGGTGACCTCTGCAACTGCTGGTCCCGTGAGGACCCCTCAGCCCTCAGCCAGCCTGGCTTCCCCTCTCCATCCTGCTAGAAAGACCACGTGGGAGAAGGGGAATGGAGGCATCTGGGAACCCAGAATGGAGGTCGTGACCAACTGTGCTGGCCTACCCTGCTCAGAGGGTGATGCAATCACTCCTCTGTCTCCTTCTAAGGAGGATGGCCCCAGAGGGCAGGGCTTGTCAAAGATCCCACTGCCAGATGACCCTGGCCTCTTCTCCGTGGCTTTCCCCACACTGAAGCTGCGACCTCACCATGTGATTCCCCTGCTCAGGGAAGAGCTCTTCCTCCTGATGCCACTGTGGGGAGAGCAGTGAAGTGGAGGGGGACCTAGACGCTCAGTCTCCCTGGGTGGGCCCCAGGCCCAACTCAGCCCCAGTGGTCCATGGAACCTGGAAGTCGACAGAGGGCAGGAGGGGCTGGAGTTGTGGCAGATTCCCCCCAGGACAGCAGGGCAGGGGTCACAGCTGAGCCTCACACCCCATGCAGAGCTGCTGTTGGTGGAGTTCAGGGTTGCTGCCTTCTGTCACTCCATGGCCCAGGTGGGAGATGCTC
>NW_012149619.1:2487663-2491704 GCF_000956105.1 Propithecus coquereli
TAAGGTCAACACTTCAAAGTATATAGACCTGATTTGTAAATGACTGTTTTAAATAAAAGTTGTATAAGAGTCACCCATGACCATATATCAAGGAACAGGTATCAGTTTCTCTGACACTCAGAGTATGAAACATACAATCAGGTGTAGAAAACATTGAAATATGGAAATCAGGACTTCTTGATGGGCAGTACATACAGAAATAATATCAATTCATCAAACATTAATGGAAGTAAATTGTCAGCTTTTGTTATCAATCAAAATATTTGAGAATATAATCTCAAGGAAAAAAGTAGAGACATGCTAAGAAAGACTATACAACAGGTAGGATAAACTTGGTTTTAAGAACTCATTAAAATTTAAAGGAGATGCAGTATGTAATCAGAATAAAATGAAATCATATATCTGAACAACATCAGGTCCTCAAAAACATGCTTAGGATGGGGGAATCTTCTGCATGTCGTTTTATTTGAAACTTACAGAGAAATGCATTTTGAAACAACAAACGCTGAAGGTGTAAGATGTAGAGAGATATTTTGCCATTTTGGGAAGAAAGAACATATCTAAAAGAAAGTAAAATGCAACCCAAAGAAGTTGATAAGCTGCAGATGTGAAGAACCAGATTCCAAAATCTAGTATGTATGTAGATAAGCACAATGAAAAAGTTTCCCACATGATTAAAGATGCCCTAAGACAGAGAAGTTGGGTTGAATTCTGTCTCTGGCAGTTGTTCAGTAAACCAATCCAAATTTCATGGGATAGATCAGCACCTGCCTTTTGCTAGAAACTGTTATCGGGTGAGGACACAGCAGGGAAAAGAGACCAAAATCCCTGCCCCCAGAGAGCTTATGTTATTATCACCATGAAATTTTATTTTATTTTTTTTGTGGAGAAGCCAAAGTAGAGGGATATTGTCAACATAATAGATGTAGGCTGAGCCATCCTCTCTATGAACTTTTAAGCAAGGTTGCTCTCTGAGAGTTACAAGAGTACTGTCCACACACAAATTTCATAATCAGACAATTTAGTAAGTACATAAAAACATTAGCTGAAAAACTGAAGAATTTTAGAAAACCTCCAACCTAAATCAAGGTGACCCAGGGGTAATCTCAGGGAGACAGGATCATATGTGGCTTTCGCTTGGTAAACGAAAGCTAATGAGTTGTAATAAACCCTGTTTGGAGAAAAAATGCTGAGAACAGAAGGCAGTTGGTCAACCCTGAAAATCCAGGGAAAGAGTCCTCCAAGGTACTTGCTGGCAGTGCCGTCGGAAGCACTGTTCGAAAGAGGGAATTGTGTTTCATCAGGCTTGGCACGACCTTTTCCGTGACCAAACTCTCTACATGAGCAGAGGGCTCCCAGGTACCTTAGCAGAATCTGACTCTGCTCACCAAGAAATGCTCTGATGCAGCTTATCTAGAGACAGAGATAATGCAGTGCTGGGAGAACATACAGTCTATCTTTAAGTTCTGTTTTCAGGATAAACTAACCTTCTGGTTTATATATGTCCTTATCAGAAGCTTGGTTAATGTGACTCCATTCCTGAAAAGTGGATCCACCCTTGATGCAGATTTCTGAGTTTACAGGGTTGAGAACTGAACCAAATGTCCCTTGTGAGGTGCTCTTTAGCCACTTAGTTTTCCCCAGGTATGTTCATATTTGTTTTATTGTCCGCCTCCTTCACACTGCAATAGCCTGGTCAAAATATCCAAGCGTTTTCTAGTCAACGAATAAGAGGAGAAGAGACGGAACTAGGGCAGAAGACATTCAGGTTGGGGAGAAGAAAGAGGTTTCTGGTGCATCCTTGCTTATATCCCACACAGCATCTAACACGGTGCCTTGTGTGGAAGTGGTGTTCAGTAAATAAATGCATTTATTTCCCTTTGTCCTCTGAAATAGAATTGCATGTACAGATGGTCCCCGATTTATGGTGTTTGACTTACAAGTTTTCGACTTTTCAATGGATTTATCAGGGACATAATCCCATTGTAACTCAAGGACCTTCTTATGACTTAAAATGGAGTTATGGTTTCTACTGAATGTGTATAGCCTTCGTACCATTGTAAAGTGGAAAAATCACATGTCAAACCATTGTAAATCGAAAAATCATAGGTTGAACCATTGTAAGTCTGGACGATCTGCTACTGTAGTGCCAATGATAAATGGGTTTTCAACTCAGATGTTCTCAACTTACTATAGGTTTATCAGAATGTAGCTCCACCATGAATCAAGGAGTATCTGGATATTGCTAATCTATACTGAAATATGTTTAGAGAATGTTAGTGAGTCTTGCTTCAGGTATCTTACTCTGGCCTCCAGACTTATAGCAGGAGGGACCCAGACCAGCATCTTTGAGTTCCTCCTCCTCTGGTGGGGACTCTCAGAGTGACTAGAGGAGTGGTGTATTCTCTTCCTGTTGTTCCTATGAAGGTACGTGGTCACTGTGGCTGGGAACCTGCTCATTGTCCTGGCCACAGACACTGACACACGTCTCCACATCCCCATGTACTTCTTCCTCACCAGCCCGTCATGTGCAGACATCCTTTTCACTTCCACCACCGTGCCTGAGGCCCTGGTGAACATCCAGACCCAGAGCAGGTCCATCTCCCACCCAGGGTACCTGGCTCAGTTCTACTTCTCCCAGATCTTTGGACACATGGACATCTTTCTCCTGGCCACAGTGACCCATAACCACCTGCCATCTTCTCCACTACATGATGGCCACACCCCACCCTGGCTCCAGCACTGCACCTGTTAATACTGGGGGACTGCCTTGTTGCCACGGCCCACACCTTCCTCATATTCCAACTTTCCTTCTGCTCTGCAATGTCATCCCTGACCTTTTCTTCGATCTGGGACTGTGATAAAAGTGTTTTTGTCTGATGTGCATTTGGCAATCTTGTGCTTGTGCTCTTTGGGGAGTGATTATTTTAACCCTTTTCTTAGTTTTTTTATTTACTGAAATGTAATTTATATAGAGTCAAATACATAGATCAATAAGTTCAGTTCAATATTTTTTGACAAATATATACACCCATATTATCATCATCCAAGTCAAGATATGGAACATTTTATTATCCTAGAAAGTTCCTGCCCTTTTCCAGTTGTCTCCTACCTTGAGGCAGCCACTGATTTGATTTCTATCTTCATATTAATACATTAGAGATTAGATTTACCTGTTCATGAACTTCACATAAATGGAACCATATATTATGTACTCATTGTACATACATTTCTGTTTGACTTCATTTACTCAGCATAATGTTTTTGAAATTCATCTACATTGTTGCATATGTCAATAATTTGTTCCTTTTTTATTTCTGAATAGTATTCAATTATACGAGTTTATCACCATTTTTTCTTACCTATTCCCATGTTAATTAACATTTAGATTATGTCCAGTTTTTTGAAATTATGAATAAAGCTGCTATGAACATTCCTATACAAGGTTTCTACAAGGTTTCTTGTGGACATATGTTTTCATTTCTCTTTGTTATATACCTAGGATTAGTACTGCCGCGTCAGAAGGTAGGTGTATGTTTAACTTTCTTAGAAACTGACAAATAGTTTTACAAAATGATTGGACTAATTTCCACTTCCATTGGCAATATTTGAGAATTCCAGTTGTTCCGCATCCTTGTTGACACTCGGTATTATCAGTCTTTTAATTTTAGCCATTATACTAGCCCTCTTACATTGTATCTTATCATCTTTTTCTTTACCTGTATTGGATCAGCTAACCTTGGAGTCTTCATTTCCCCAGAGAAGCACCTGTGGCCCCCACCTTGCTGTCATCTCCCTGGTCTATGGGACAGCTTAGTAGAAGGGACCCAGCAGCCACTGTGTTGTACACAGTGGTAATGCTCATGCCCAACCCTTTCATCTGAGGGAAAAAAGCCTGAAGGATTCTCTGGGGGTAAACATCAGGGCCAAAATCTTCTTATTGTCTCAGTGAGGTGGGCAAAGAATGCGGGCTCAGGAAAGGAGAGAATAAAGCTAATAAGATGAACAAAGTAACAATAATAGAAGTTACCCTTCATTGAA
>NW_012149619.1:2491754-2496284 GCF_000956105.1 Propithecus coquereli
TTCCAAAATCTAGTATGTATGTAGATAAGCACAATGAAAAAGTTTCCCACATGATTAAAGATGCCCTAAGACAGAGAAGTTGGGTTGAATTCTGTCTCTGGCAGTTGTTCAGTAAACCAATCCAAATTTCATGGGATAGATCAGCACCTGCCTTTTGCTAGAAACTGTTATCGGGTGAGGACACAGCAGGGAAAAGAGACCAAAATCCCTGCCCCCAGAGAGCTTATGTTATTATCACCATGAAATTTTATTTTATTTTTTTTGTGGAGAAGCCAAAGTAGAGGGATATTGTCAACATAATAGATGTAGGCTGAGCCATCCTCTCTATGAACTTTTAAGCAAGGTTGCTCTCTGAGAGTTACAAGAGTACTGTCCACACACAAATTTCATAATCAGACAATTTAGTAAGTACATAAAAACATTAGCTGAAAAACTGAAGAATTTTAGAAAACCTCCAACCTAAATCAAGGTGACCCAGGGGTAATCTCAGGGAGACAGGATCATATGTGGCTTTCGCTTGGTAAACGAAAGCTAATGAGTTGTAATAAACCCTGTTTGGAGAAAAAATGCTGAGAACAGAAGGCAGTTGGTCAACCCTGAAAATCCAGGGAAAGAATCCTCCAAGGTACTTGCTGGCAGTGCCGTCGGAAGCACTGTTCGAAAGAGGGAATTGTGTTTCATCAGGCTTGGCACGACCTTTTCCGTGACCAAACTCTCTACATGAGCAGAGGGCTCCCAGGTACCTTAGCAGAATCTGACTCTGCTCACCAAGAAATGCTCTGATGCAGCTTATCTAGAGACAGAGATAATGCAGTGCTGGGAGAACATACAGTCTATCTTTAAGTTCTGTTTTCAGGATAAACTAACCTTCTGGTTTATATATGTCCTTATCAGAAGCTTGGTTAATGTGACTCCATTCCTGAAAAGTGGATCCACCCTTGATGCAGATTTCTGAGTTTACAGGGTTGAGAACTGAACCAAATGTCCCTTGTGAGGTGCTCTTTAGCCACTTAGTTTTCCCCAGGTATGTTCATATTTGTTTTATTGTCCGCCTCCTTCACACTGCAATAGCCTGGTCAAAATATCCAAGCGTTTTCTAGTCAACGAATAAGAGGAGAAGAGACGGAACTAGGGCAGAAGACATTCAGGTTGGGGAGAAGAAAGAGGTTTCTGGTGCATCCTTGCTTATATCCCACACAGCATCTAACACGGTGCCTTGTGTGGAAGTGGTGTTCAGTAAATAAATGCATTTATTTCCCTTTGTCCTCTGAAATAGAATTGCATGTACAGATGGTCCCCGATTTATGGTGTTTGACTTACAAGTTTTCGACTTTTCAATGGATTTATCAGGGACATAATCCCATTGTAACTCAAGGACCTTCTTATGACTTAAAATGGGGTTATGGTTTCTACTGAATGTGTATAGCCTTCGTACCATTGTAAAGTGGAAAAATCACATGTCAAACCATTGTAAATCGAAAAATCATAGGTTGAACCATTGTAAGTCTCGACGATCTGCTACTGTAGTGCCAATGATAAATGGGTTTTCAACTCAGATGTTCTCAACTTACTATAGGTTTATCAGAATGTAGCTCCACCATGAATCAAGGAGTATCTGGATATTGCTAATCTATACTGAAATATGTTTAGAGAATGTTAGTGAGTCTTGCTTCAGGTATCTTACTCTGGCCTCCAGACTTATAGCAGGAGGGACCCAGACCAGCATCTTTGAGTTCCTCCTCCTCTGGTGGGGACTCTCAGAGTGACTAGAGGAGTGGTGCATTCTCTTCCTGTTGTTCCTATGAAGGTACGTGGTCACTGTGGCTGGGAACCTGCTCATTGTCCTGGCCACAGACACTGACACACGTCTCCACATCCCCATGTACTTCTTCCTCACCAGCCCGTCATGTGCAGACATGCTTTTCACTTCCACCACCGTGCCTGAGGCCCTGGTGAACATCCAGACCCAGAGCAGGTCCATCTCCCACCCAGGGTACCTGGCTCAGCTCTACTTCTCCCAGATCTTTGGACACATGGACATCTTTCTCCTGGCCACAGTGACCCATAACCACCTGCCATCTTCTCCACTACATGATGGCCACACCCCACCCTGGCTCCAGCACTGCACCTGTTAATACTGGGGGACTGCCTTGTTGCCACGGCCCACACCTTCCTCATATTCCAACTTTCCTTCTGCTCTGCAATGTCATCCCTGACCTTTTCTTCGATCTGGGACTGTGATAAAAGTGTTTTTGTCTGATGTGCATTTGGCAATCTTGTGCTTGTGCTCTTTGGGGAGTGATTATTTTAACCCTTTTCTTAGTTTTTTTATTTACTGAAATGTAATTTATATAGAGTCAAATACATAGATCAATAAGTTCAGTTCAATATTTTTTGACAAATATATACACCCATATTATCATCATCCAAGTCAAGATATGGAACATTTTATTATCCTAGAAAGTTCCTGCCCTTTTCCAGTTGTCTCCTACCTTGAGGCAGCCACTGATTTGATTTCTATCTTCATATTAATACATTAGAGATTAGATTTACCTGTTCATGAACTTCACATAAATGGAACCATATATTATGTACTCATTGTACATACATTTCTGTTTGACTTCATTTACTCAGCATAATGTTTTTGAAATTCATCTACATTGTTGCATATGTCAATAGTTTGTTTCTTTTTTATTTCTGAATAGTATTCAATTATATGGGTTTATCACCATTTTTTCTTACCTATTCCCATGTTAATTAACATTTAGATTATGTCCAGTTTTTTGAAATTATGAATAAAGCTGCTATGAACATTCCTATACAAGGTTTCTACAAGGTTTCTTGTGGACATATGTTTTCATTTCTCTTTGTTATATACCTAGGATTAGTACTGCCGGGTCAGAAGGTAGGTGTATGTTTAACTTTCTTAGAAACTGACAAATAGTTTTCCAAAATGGTTGGACTAATTTCCACTTCCATTGGCAATATTTGAGAATTCCAGTTGTTCCGCATCCTTGTTGACACTCGGTATTATCAGTCTTTTAATTTTAGCCATTATACTAGCCCTCTTACATTGTATCTTATCATCTTTTTCTTTACCTGTATTGGATCAGCTAACCTTGGAGTCTTCATTTCCCCAGAGAAGCACCTGTGGCCCCCACCTTGCTGTCATCTCCCTGGTCTATGGGACAGCTTAGTAGAAGGGACCCAGCAGCCACTGTGTTGTACACAGTGGTAATGCTCATGCCCAACCCTTTCATCTGAGGGAAAAAAGCCTGAAGGATTCTCTGGGGGTAAACATCAGGGCCAAAATCTTCTTATTGTCTCAGTGAGGTGGGCAAAGAATGCGGGCTCAGGAAAGGAGAGAATAAAGCTAATAAGATGAACAAAGTAACAATAATAGAAGTTACCCTTCATTGAACATCTGGCAGACATTACGTTTACTGCTTACATATAATGTTGTTTAATATTTCTACCAGCTCCATGAAATGGGGCATTATTATATTTGTTTTATAAATGATAAAACTGAGACTGAGCTATGAATTACCAAACATCACACAACTTGTAAATGGAAGATCCAGGATTTGCATCAGATCAAAGGTGCAGCTTTGACAGGTCATTACTTCCCAGAGACTCTCTTTTGGGAGCCAGTGAGATTGGCATTCAAATGTCTTAGAGCCTCAACAATTATCTGGCTAGTGGAAGAAACACGTGGCCCACCAACGTTCTGACCCAGTCACAGGAGCTGATTAGCCCACACGTCTCAGCGAAATCTCACTCCCCTTGGCGTACGATTTGTGTCAGGGCCAGGGTATGACCCGGTGCTGGCTAATGAGATGGCAAGGAACGTAGGCTGGGAGGACTTCCATGCCCCATAAAAGCACAAATACTGCGTGCCCCTGGAGGGCTTAACTGGAAAGAGATTGTCCACAATGGTTCAGCTGAGCTGGCTGCTCTCTTTGACCTGGGATGTGCCTCTATACAGCACAGAGTACAAGGCCCAGAGCAGTGACCAGATTACATTTTCTCACAGACTTACAAATATCTGCCATGAATGTTTTAGGGTGTCTGTGTGTGTGAAAAAGTGAGACAATGAAAAAATGTTGGAAAATCATAAATCTTTATAATGGAGTTAAAGTAGAGTGTTGAATATTTTTGAAGTTGTTAATAGTACTTATGTTTTTTTTCTGTTGCTCTTGTCAGAGGAAGCCTTTCACAAAAACTGTAACAATTTTTAAAAACTCTCTTTTTGCTGTTTCTAAGCTTTGTGCCATCAGAGAACTGTGATATGGTAAATGACCATGTGAATTTTCTGAAATATTTTCTGGCTGTGACAGATTTCTCATTTTAAAATCTCAACTGAAAACTCTCTGTTTTCTCCAACTTTTTTTTTTTTTGCTTCAAACTAAGGGATCAGTTCCCGCAGTAGGGTCCCTGAGGTTTGGGGCTTAGCTATCATCAGACAGGTAGCTGGAACCACAAACATCAAGATGAAAATGGGAACATCAGCGTATGACCACCCTACCTTCA
>NW_012149619.1:2500416-2500862 GCF_000956105.1 Propithecus coquereli
AGAAACTTTTCAAAAGAAGACAGAATAATGGCCAGCAAACATATAAAAAAATGCTCAACGTCTCTAATCATTAGAGAAATGCAAATCAAAACCATTGATCTTATTTTCTGGCCAGCTCCGACATACCTGACATAGCGCCTGGAACTGTAAGTTCTTGTAAAATAAATTGTCGTTGCCCAGATTTCTCAAGGTGTCACAACGCTTTCCTTCAGTGGCCCAGCGCACTATAGCGACACCATCTGGAGTTTGTTGTGGAGTCCCCTCAGCTCAGGGTTTGCTCTGGGCTTGATTTGACACTTTCTTTGTCGTCATTGTAGTGCTAACTTCTAAAAATCGATTCTCTAGGTGTATTAATGGACTTGTAAGAGAATAATGTAATAATACTGATCTGT
The DNA here is from genome assembly GCF_000956105.1 of Propithecus coquereli. NCBI lineage: Eukaryota > Metazoa > Chordata > Mammalia > Primates > Indriidae > Propithecus > Propithecus coquereli. The sequence goes on from NW_012149619.1 coordinate 2,500,809, forward strand.
GACTATTTTAATTATTTATATTTTGATCTTAATGCTTATGCATTTTGCATAATA
>NW_012149619.1:2504502-2506500 GCF_000956105.1 Propithecus coquereli
AATTGTGGTAAAATATACATAGCATAAAACATAGAATTTTAATCATTTTTAAGTGTACAGTTCAGTGGCATTAAGTACATTCACATTATTGTGCAACCATCACCACCATCCATCTCTAGAACTTCTTCATCTTCCCCGACTGAAATTCTGTACCCACTAAACAGTAATTCCCTTCCCCTCTCCTTCAAGCCTCTGGCAACCACCATTCTACTTTCTGTCTCTATGAATTTGACTATTCTAGACACCTCATGAAAGTGGAATTATACAATATTTGTTCTTTTGTGACTGGATTATTCTTTGATATTTTGAGAGGATATTTCATCTGGCTTGTTTAGTTGTCTTCATTGGGAGGGTTGGTCTGCTTTATGTAGTTCCAGGAGACTGGAAGTCCCTGATTCCTATACCAGACAAGAGGGCCCCCAGATGAAGCCCCTGTGAAGATTCTGGGGACTTTGAGACATCAGTCCTCATCCCTAGGTAAGTGTTTCTAGCCTGGGCTGTGGATGTAAGGCAGCCCAGTGGTCCCCAAATGCTAGTGCACGGACTGGCTGTATTTGTTAGTGCCACCCGTGCGGTCAGGGAGGCATGTGGGGCCACGTTTGGCGAACCACTGCTGTTACATACACATGATTATAAACATGATGTGGTCAAACAGACACACCCTCGAGCTGCTGTAGTGAGGGGAGAAGACAAGCTATTCAAGTAGAAATTGATTTTCACTTTGGCATTTTGGAAATAAATTATTAAAACCCCTGATTCTCTGATTCAAGCTTAGTTAAAATTGAAGTTGAAATCATGGCCCTTAAGTTTCAATAATGCTGAATGAGAACTTTCCAGTGAAAAAATTATTGACACAAGAAGTTTTAAACTCAGTATTTAGCCAAATTTTATTGTTTAGAAAGATGAGAGGCAGTTGGAGAATGCTTATATACAGTTACTGTAAAACTTCAATACATACTTATTTTACATCATGTCATCATAGAGTCTTTGTCTAAGTCTGTTAAGTGAGACAAAGAGCTTTCTGGTTCCAGTAGCTGTCACCCAAAAGCTGTTGATGGGTGATGTGGAGGCTAAGTTTGTTTGCTACTGATGGCTACAATTGGTAGTGTTTACGGTGGAGGATAGTGTCTGATCTTCGAAGTTATAAAACTCTGTTACAGGAAGTTGATTTTTTCCTATCAATCTTGTTAAAATTAACCTTTTCATTGTGATATCACTGATATTATAGATCATCCGACTATTATTAATATATAGGAACAATAGTTCCTTTTTAAAATTGTATATATTTAAGGGATATAACATGATGTTTTGATACACATCTACACAGCGAAGTGATTGCTACAGTCAAGTAAATTAACATTATCCATTATTTTACATATTGCCTTTCCTTTTTTGTATGTGGTAAGAGTACCTAAAATCTAAAAAAAAGTTCCTAAAATCTACTCTCTTAGCAAATTTCCAATATACAATACAACATTGTTAACTATAGTCCTCATGCTGTACATTAGATCTCTAGACTTACTCATCTGACATAACTGCGACTTTGTAGCTTTTGACCTACATCTCCCAATCCCCTCCCCATCTACCTTTCTACTCCATTTCTATGTATTTTTTTAATTCCACGTGTACGTGAGATCATGGAACATTTTTATTTCTCTTTTAGGCTTGTTTTACTTAGCATAGTGTCCTCTAGGTTCATCCATGTTATCTCAAATTTGTAAAGGCAGAATAATATTCTGTGTGTTTGTGTGTGTGTGTGTGTGTTTGTGTGTATCTCACAACTTCTTTATCCATTTATCTGTGACAGACTTAGATCTCTTCCATTTCTTGGCTATTGTGAATCACGCTGTAATGGATATGGGAGTGCAGATATCTTGATGAGGTGGTGATTTTGTTTCCTTTGAGTATATATCCAACAGAGAGATTGCTCGATCATATGGTAGTTCTATTTTTAGTGTTTCGAATGAATGGAGCTTGCAGGACTCGAAGCTGCTCCGG
>NW_012149619.1:2510065-2510611 GCF_000956105.1 Propithecus coquereli
TTCATTATTTAAGAGAAAGGCCCTAAAATATGATCGGAAGTTCTGTGTAGGGCTGAGGCTTATCCAATAGATATGTCTGGGTTATTTAATTGGTTGGCCTCTATCTATTAGTATATCAATGTCTTTTCTCTTGCACAGGTCCCCGTTGGTTTCCTGAGAGAAATTTTCTGACGACTACCTACATCTTTACTCTGAACTGATCATCCTACCTACCTTGGCACCATGGCACCCTCCTCCTTCCTTCCTCAGATCCACCTCTCTACCTGTCTTCTGGATCCTATCCTCCCCTGATTGCCTTCTAAATATGTTTATTTTACTCTTCTTGGTTCTCTCTTTCTCTTCAGCCCAGTTGAGGATGAGGCCTACACAGAGAAAGGTAGTTCTAAGAGATAGAGAGACACTGAGTCCCAGAGACTTTGTTTGATCCCCGGAACACTGAGGTTCTTTCTCTTCATAGTGGCAAGGTGGCTGCTGCAGCTCTTCCCAGATAGTCTCTTGGGAAACAAGGAATATTCCCTCCAGATGGCTCAGAATAAGGTTCAGGTT
>NW_012149619.1:2515206-2516774 GCF_000956105.1 Propithecus coquereli
AAGCAAAGTAAGAAGGCACAAAGGAAAAAAGATCAATAGATTTGACTACATAATACCCAAAGTGATTTACAGATTCAATGTAATCCCCATCAAAATACATCATATTTCACAGATCTAGGAAAATTAAAAATTAATTCTATGCTTCGTTTGGAACCAGAAAAGAACCTGAGTAGCCAAAGCAATCCTAAGCAAAAAGAACAAATCTGGAGGCATCACATTACCAGACTTCAAACTATACTACAAGGATATAGTAACCAAAACAGCATGGTATTGGTACAAAAATAGAGTCATAGACCCATGGAACAGAAGAGAGAACCCAAATACACAACCATCCACCTACAGCCACTGATCTTCAACAAATCAGACAATAATGCACACTGGGGAAATGAAGCGCTATTCAATAAATGGTGCTGGGAAAACTGGATAGCCACATGCAGAAGAATAAAACAGGATCCCTATCTCTCACCACTCACAAAGATTCATTCAATATGGACAAAAGATTTAAATATAAGGCATGAAACTCTAAGAATTCTAGAGGAAAATGTAGGAAAAACTCTTCTAGATATCAGCCTAGGCAAAGAATTTATGAATAAGACCCCAATGGCAATCACAGCAACAACAAAAATAAATACATAGGATTTGATTAAACTAAAAAGCTTCTGCATAGCTAAGGAAATAATCAATAGAGCAAATAGACAGCCTACAGAATAGGAGAAAATATTTCCAAGCCATATATCTGATAAAGGGCCAATATCCAGAATCTACAAAGAACTCAAGCAAATCAGCAAGAAAAAAACAAACGACCCCATTAAAAAGTGGGCAAAGCACATGAACAGAAGCTTTTTAAAAGAAGATAGACAAATGGCCAATAAACATTTGAAAAAATGCTCAACATAACTAATCATCAGGGAAATGCAAATTAAAACCACAATGAAATATCACCTGACCCCAGTTAGAGTGGCTTTTATTAAAAAGTCTAAAAACAACAGATGTCAGCGTGGATGCAAGGAAAAGAGAAAACTTATATACTGTTGGTGGGATTGTAATTTAGTACAACATCTACAAAAAACAATATGGAGATTGCTCAAAGAACTAAAAGTAAACCTACCATTAGATCCAGCATCCCATTACTGGATATCTACCCAAAGAAAAACAAAGCCATTTTATCAAAAAGACAACCTGCACTTGAATGTTTATTGCAGCACAATTCACAATTGCAAAGATGTGGAATCAACCCAAGTGCCCATCAATTCATGAGTGGATTAACAAAATGTGGTATACGTACACCATGGAGTACTATTCAGCCATGAAAAGGATGAATTAATGCCTTTCGCAGCAATTTGGATGGAACTGGCGACCATTCTCCTAAGTGAAGTATCAACAGAATGGAAAAAAAACAACACCGCATGTAGTCACTATTAAACTGGAATTATCCAATGAGCACACGTGTGCACAGAGAAATGGAAAACTTAGTGGAAATCAAGCAGGGGGAAGGGGAAAGGAAGGGAGGGGCAAAGGCCTACCTAATGGGTGCAATGAACACTATGTGGGTGATAAGCACACCTGTA
>NW_012149619.1:2516824-2519043 GCF_000956105.1 Propithecus coquereli
CAAGGCTCTAAATGGCTGAAAATCTGCTAATTTGGGCTATTTTTAAAGTAATTGGATGTGTAAAAATTTGAGTTTGATGGCCAGGAGGCTTTTTAGCTAACAGGTCTGAGCCTGCAGTGAAGAAAAAACAACCTAGGGGCCAATCCACAGAGGTCATCTTCGGCTCACTTATATAACATGTTACCGAAAGAAGGAACAATGCCAAGCAGCCAAATAGCAAGCTGTTTACATAGCAACGTGGCGATAGGACACTCCTGTATGTAACTGAGTGGAAAAGACAAGGTGAAGAACACTAAGATGTAAGATTGTATCCATGTAGTATAGATGTCATGGATTAGAATGAGAAAAAGCTCCTGGACGAAGTAGAATCGCAAACCTCTCCTTCTGCTTCTTGGATTATATAGGTTGCCATTGGTGATGGGAGAGAGTTTCAAAAGCTAGTTGGCTTGGGTCTAGGTTACCTGAACAAATCATGAAGCAAGGGGGTTGGGTGGGAATGGACTCCTCTTATGCCAGTGCATATGGGCTACATCAGGGAGGGGTGGCGGCATGATGAAAATTAGACTATTGTTAAGAAAGGGAGATGGTGATGAGTGACATGCTACGGAGCAAGCTTTGATCTAATGAACACTCTGTGCCCAATACAGAGCTCCTGGGTGTACTCCCTCCCAACTTTGTCTCTATCCCATTTCCTTCACCTCCACCTTGAATTATTGAATATATGCCTGGGTTTTCCTCATTACATGTTATTGAAAGGCAAAGAGAAGCCATGGCTTATGTTTATTTTTATCTATTTCCTAGAATGGATGCATGGCAATAAATGAAAACAGGAAGCACATTAAAACCTCAGCATTCTCCAGAGTGAATTATTAGGTAGGGTATAGTCAGTCTATATTGGCCAATGAATCGAATTTTTATTGTGTTGCATTAGATTTTCACATAAGGAAACATAGGCTTTGCTTTCTGAGACCTAAATGTCCATTTGGAATTTAGAGGTAGAAAGAGGTATGAAGTTAGATGCAGACATCAGAATCCATATGCATAGTTCACCCAGAGTGGATCTCTAGTTGTTTATAGCATTATCTTCCACAGATGCAGAACAAAATCAAAGAGGTGGGGTAACCAGCCTTCCTGAAGAGGAGGTGAGTTGGGGGTTAGGGTAGAGTGAGGAGGGATGCAGCATTTGTTCATTCAGAAAGTATTTATTGATGGCTGCCATATGTGCCAGGTTCTAGGGAAATTTCAAGAAAAAAAACAACTTAAATTCTTGATCTTATGGAGAAGTCTGTTTAATCTAGAGGGGGAAAAGGTAAGAGGACATCTCAGGTCTGAGCACAGCTAAACTGAGGTGTCTGAGCTCCCAGACAGTCTAATATTTGGATACATCTTCAAATTGATATTCCTTATACATTTATTCAAATACTGTCTATTGTGGAGTGTCAAGTAGATTTTCAATTAATAATAATTGCACATCTCTCTCCTTTGGCCACCATTAATGGATTTAATACTTACATTGAACATATTGTTTAACTTTGTTGAAATTCTTCTGTTTTTACCACTATTTATATCTGAATACCACTGGTTATACTCCTTAAGGATAGAGGAATTTTATGTAAATATAGTTTAAAGTTTTATCAAAATACATATGAAAATTATTGTTTTCCTGGCATTCACATCACCAAAACGCTTTCCATTTATTCTCTCTTCAGTTCTCTTTTGTGATTTTACAAACCAGATACCTTTTCAAGATGCAGATTGAAGTGTTTACAATTTAGATAATAGGGAAAAAACAAATTGTTCTCACTAAAAACCACTATACTGGCAGCCCCTCAGTTTTAGAATTTTAGTCTATTTCACCTGCTGTATTTGGATGACTAATACCTGGCTGACATCAGGGCTGGTGACATGTCTTTATTTCTACATTTATGTCACAAAATATTGAATGAAGGAAAGTCAGCATTGGCAAGAAGAGTTCTTTAAATTTTCACTGGAGGGCTCTATATATTTCATCAGGAATGGGCAGTGAGTTTGCATGTGCTAGTTATGAAAGGAGTCGCATGAGGGAATCTGAGTGGAAACGTGGCAGTGATGTTTTAGCACTTGTCATACGTTGACATCTTGGCAGCTGTTTGGCCGCTAATCCAATTCAGATGTAGAAGGAAAGGTAGCATGTGTAGTCTTGAGGGCACTATGTAAGATAAATTTAGGATTGAGAGAAG
>NW_012149619.1:2522690-2523001 GCF_000956105.1 Propithecus coquereli
GGTAGAAACTCCAATTTTTAAAAGACTACAAAAGTCCTCTCTATAAATAACACTTGCATAAATGGATAGATCATACCATGTCCCTACCTGGAAAGATCCAATCTTGTAAAGCTGTCTGTTCTTCCCAAATCATATAAATTAACACAGTTCTAACTAAAATTCCAATGAGCAAAATGATTCCATAGATAAACCAAAAGAGAAAACATGTGAAACTACCGAAAACATTTGGGAGGAAAGAGAATACGGAAGGAAAATTTCCAGAATGAGATGCAAATATGCATTATAAAGCTGATTGAAACATTATGATACTG
>NW_012149619.1:2535852-2537643 GCF_000956105.1 Propithecus coquereli
ACATTTTGTTTTTATTAACATTTTAAATATATTTCAATTGAACAGCCATAAAATAAAAAAATACAAAATAGTTTTTCTCCCATTTCCTGAAGCACATCATAATTTTCTCCCATCTGTCTTTAATTTATTTTCTACCAGCAACCTAGATCCTCTCTTACCTAATCTCTAGCCTTTCTCCCTAGTCCAAGGCAAATCATATTCTATCTTGACCAATACTATCTACTTTCCTCCCACTCCTCGACCCAACCGTGAAAATTTCCCCTGCCCATACACAGGCCTTTGGCATGAGAAAGTCCGGGCGGTGCTCAGGGAGGGACAGGCATCTTCTCATGTTGGGGACCTCTTCCCCATCAGCACCCTCTTCAGGGTGCCCTGCACGTCAGGGTTCCGGAGGCTGTAAATGACTGGGTTCAGCATGGGACTGAGGATAGTGTTAAGGATCCCAATCCCCTTGTCCTTGTCCGAGGCTGAGACGGAGCCCAGACGCATGTAATTGAAGAAGCCAGTTCCACAGAAGATACAGACCACGGTGAGGTGGGAGCCACATGTGGAGAAGGCTTTCTTCCTCCCCTTAGCCGAGCGGATTCGTAACACTGCAGCTGCAACGTGGGCATAGGACACTGAGATAAGGATCATGGGGACCACCCCCATGAAGGTGGCCCCCACAAAAAGCAGCTGCCCGTTGAGATGGATGCTGGAGCAGGAGAGCTGGAAAAGAGGTGGGAGATCACAGTAGAAGTGGTTGACCACGTTAGGGCCGCAGAAGTGAAGCACAGACACGGCTACCGTGTGAGTCAGAGCATTGATGAGGGAGACAGTGCAGCAAATGCCCACCAGAGCACCCTGGACTTCACAGCTCATGCAAGTGCTATAGGTGAGGGGCTGGCAGATGGCCAGGTAGCGGTCATAGGCCATGGCTGTCAAGAGGTGACAGTCCACCCCGACCAGGAGGTGGAAGAAGAAGAGCTGTGAAATGCAGCCAGCATAGGGAACTCGGCACTGGTGGGCCAGGAGACACGCCAGCATGGGAGGAACAGTGACGGTGATGCACCCAATGTCCAGCAGAGACAGGTTCCCCAGGAAGTAGTACATGGGAGTGTGGAGTTTGGGCTCCACAAAGATGGCAGCCAGGATGCTGATATTGCCCCCAACTGTGACGACATAGGCAAGGAGGAAGACGGCAAAAAGGATGGGTTTTAGTCTTATATTCTCTGTCAGGCCAAGAAGGATGAACTCTGTGACAGCTGTCCTATTTCCCCAAGCACCCGGCTCCATGGGCCACTGCTGAGAGCTGTTTCAGCAGGAGGTGACTTGAATCTGTCAAAAGAGAGAGTGACACAGAATCTATGTCTACTGGGTGCTGGAGTAATATGGCATGGACACCTACCAATTGTAATGAACACCAGCCTAGAGCTTGGCCAGGCTCCTGGAGGCCCTACTATGCCAGACATTGACCCTCTAGTTGCTGGTTCAGGGAGAGAGCCAGGGGATGCCACAGAAGGAGCTGGGGCAGAGGGAAGTACCGTGGCAACTGAGGTCAGCTGTTATTTACCAACATGGTAGGAAGTGTTTCAGTATTTTAACAACTGTTAAGGTCGTATCAGTGATTGAATAGCATCTCCGACTAGCTCAATGAGTACAGGAACATACAAGGTTCTAGAAAGCACAGTATATGGAGCAACATAAAAGCAGAGAGTAGGAGGACAAGATCCCATGAAACCAACAGAGATACAAAAGAGATTGAGGAAAGAAAGGAGCAAGGAGCAGGCCAAAGGACAGAAATACAGAAAA
>NW_012149619.1:2538319-2538604 GCF_000956105.1 Propithecus coquereli
CTACCTCACGTCTCTTCCAGGCTTCTGAATCTTGATCAAGTGAACACCATGGCCTTTTATTGGGTGGATGGACCAACTTACTAGTTTTCTCAAAGGTGAGGCTGACAGGGGACACTTTGAAGGCTGGAGAGAAAGCACCACAGTCCACTCACCTTACCCCCACCATTAGTGCTTTAAAATTTATTTTATTTTTTTTTTAATTATAGGACTCAGTGAAAAACTTCAAATACCAAAGTAAACAGAGTAAAAACTGTAAGTCCTTCTCCATTTCCCACAACCCTCCGG
>NW_012149620.1:0-1160 GCF_000956105.1 Propithecus coquereli
TTAGCTATCATTACATCACTCTAATTGATAAGAATATTTAAATATATACATATATATATATACACCTGGCCCTTATCACGCCTAATAAAATTAGCAATAATTACTTAACATAATATATTATCCAGTTCATTTTCAAGTTTCCCAAATTGGCATCAAAATATCTTTTAACATCTGATTTTTGAAATTAAAATCCAAGCATGTTCTAAACATTGCCTTGTTTTCTGTTGTAATATTCTTTTCTATTATCTAATAGTTTTCTTTATCTTCTCTTTTTTGTTCTACCTATTAATTGAAGGAAATTGACCTTTTTTTCCATTGGAAAGTTTTATATTCCTTTTTTAATTGTTTAGCATGCACTTCTATTTCTTTCATTTTCTTTATACTGATAGGGGATTTGTGCATTCCCTCTGCACAAGATCACCAAAAAAGCCCTAATAATGTCTGGTGACATGCACTAAGTGAAACTTAGACCTATTTGTGGGTTTAGTGTTATCAGCTCGATCCCTTTCTTATAAAACTAATAGTCTAGCATCCATCTGTGATAGCTGTATATCTGAATGATAGCTTTGGCTCAATGTCAAATCCTGGATTAAAATCCTTTCCTTTTTTTTTTTTTTTAATTCAGAGGCAATTTTTAAATGTGGTGTCAACTGAACTGTCATATTTTTAAATCTTTTTTTCCCTTTCTATGGAAAGTTTTATAGTATGTTTCATTACTTTTGGTGCTCTAAAATTCAACTATTGTATGTTAAGATGTGGATTATGTTAATTTTCTGTCTGTTGTTGTTATTTTCACATTAAGCCATTTAAATCCTTTTTCCTATTGAATTTTTTCTATTATTTCTTTGTACATTGCTCTGTGCCATTTTCTCTTTCTTCATTGTATTTTTCATTGCCGCTCAGTGCTACCTACTAAAAGAATACCTGAATTTGATTTTCTGTAATGATTTCATTGACAGAAACCTTTGTGTGTTATTATTTCTTCTTCTTATTGGATGATGAAGATGTCAAATATTTCTCTACTACAAAAATATTAACTCATTCATTTCATATTTCTAGGCTTTTGTATTTTTATTGTCATAGTACTTTATCTACAACAATAGAATAAAATAAAAATTCTAGGATAAATGTCATTTTCTATTTTTCCTTATATTTAGAAG
>NW_012149620.1:1985-2476 GCF_000956105.1 Propithecus coquereli
ATAAAAATATTCTGAAGATTATTTAAAATAGCAGTGAGACAGTTATCTTGATTCAACATATGATTTCTTGTTTCAAAATTTATGAGACTGACTTACTATATACTGCTGGAGAAGGGAGAGAACACTTCACCACGTACTGCTGGGAGAAGGAATCAGAGTTGGTCCCTGAAATGTGGTTCAATTTACATCAGCTGAGAAAAAAACGGTGTCTATTTTGGGTGTATGAAAGAGGGAAGACTAAAAAGTATGTTCTGAGGAAGTGATTGAAACTTTTAGCCTGATTGGATAGCATATTTTAGACTTTAGGGACTTTGAAAAGATTGTTTAGTCTTTATTTTTGAGTGTCAGGCTAAGAGTACAATTTATCCTGTAAGCAATAGGAAATAACCAAACACTTTTGAGGAGGGATATGACATTATAGAAAGTTCATTTTAGGAATATTGACTTATCAAATAAGAAAAAATGCCTTGTAATATTGAAATAGAATGGCT
>NW_012149620.1:2526-2847 GCF_000956105.1 Propithecus coquereli
AAAAGATATAGAGAGCACTTCTAAATATTCCTTATCTTTGAAGAAGTCCACATTGCTTCTGTATTTTGATATGGATAGAGGCATTCTTTAAGAATTAATTTGTGTGATTTCAAGTGATTAAACATCACAGTTTTCCTTTTGTTGAAGGATTAAAAATCATCTATTTTCAAAAGGTGAAAACTTTTTTGTTGAGGAAATATAATAGATTCACAAACTTGAGGTAAAATATTTTTGATGACTCTAAAACCCCCTTGGGCATAACCGATTCCCTTTTCCATGAGGTCTCTATGGGATTGTCAGAAGGTATATAAAAGTATGCTA
>NW_012149620.1:4453-5249 GCF_000956105.1 Propithecus coquereli
GAAGACAATAACTAAAAGTGAGTTACTAGGGTCTCTGTCAGAATCAAAAATAACTAAATGGTCTGAAGGCAGAGGCTAGGCTTTAGGTAAGAGAATCTCCAGGACAGTTTGTGGAAATAAGTCAAACTCAACTATATGAACAACTTTAAAATAACTCCAAGTTCTAACAGAGGGACACATCAGAGTCCATGACCTACTGAAACCTATCTCTATTTGGTACGAATAGAATATAAAGTAAAGCAAGATATTGTCACTGAAAGCTCTAAGGAAAGACAGTCATCCCAATTGGAGAAGTGAGAGTCATAGCCCATCTAACTTCTAATTGTCATGACAAACATGGAAAAGGAAATTTCTAAGATGGTAGTAAACATCCCTATTTTCCTTGGCATTATATCATTTCTCACTTGCCACAGGTCATTGGAATTACTTATTAAACACAGACCCTCCTGAGATGCCAAAGAGTACAGAATATATTTTGAGGCAGTTGATGTGCAGATAGAGCAACACTGGATTTAGGAATGCAGAATACTAGCACACTTCAAGGTAAAGTTAGTATAGCCATCTTAAATAGGGAGAAAATATCCACTATCACATTGGTCTTTGATTGAAATTACCCTTGCTGTGTAGAGAAGTCAATGGGGAGATAATGACTTACTAATTACTGAAAAATCAAAAAATAGTTTGCCATAGCTATAAATTGCCTGTCTTTATCTCCCTAATTATCACAGCTAAAGAACTTCCACTACAGAAAATAAAAAGAAAAGAAATATAAGTAGTCTACATTTTTCTTTGTCAG
>NW_012149620.1:17999-18446 GCF_000956105.1 Propithecus coquereli
TGGAGATTTTAGTCCATTCACATTCAATGTTATTATTGATAGGTAAGGATTTACTACTGCCATGTTGTTATTTGATTTCTGGTTGTTTTGTGATCTTCTCTTTCTTTCTTCCTTCCACCCTTCCTATCTTCCTTTGTTAAACAATGATTTTCTCTGGTAGTGGGTTTTAATTTCTTGCTTGTTTTATTTTTCATGTTTGTTGTAAATTATTTTGATTTGAGGTTACCATGAGGCTTACAAAAACAGTTTTATATCCAATTATTTTAAATATATGACAACACTGCTTATAAACAAACAAGCAAATAAGCAAGCAAAGAGAAATATAAGAGAAATTCTACCCTTTAACTCCATCCCCCCACTTTTTAACTTTTTGTTGTTTCCATCCATATCTTTTCATAACATTTATCTCTCAAAAATAATTATAATTATTTTTGATAGGTTTGTCTT
>NW_012149621.1:0-330 GCF_000956105.1 Propithecus coquereli
ATAAGTATATTCTAGTTTAATTTGATGTCACTAAGTTAGCATGGAGAAGACAAAAATGCCTAAACTGAAATGTTGTTGGCTTTCCTGCTGTATTTTAACAAAAATGTTGTACAAAATGATTTGGTAATCAAATTTTTAAAAAGTAAATAGAACAAACCAGTGAATATATTATGGAATACAGTTGCATCATTATATGTTTTTGCTTGCGCTCTCACTGTAAACTCAAATGATAGAGATTAGGGAGAGAGAAGATGAAAGCTCCCTTTTATCCAGGTCCAAAAACAACTACTTTTTTCAGTAGCATCTGAAACATTTCCTCAAAGATGTGGA
>NW_012149621.1:2210-2941 GCF_000956105.1 Propithecus coquereli
GAGTAGCTGAGACTACAGGTGTGCACTACCATGCCCGGCTAATTTTTTTTTCTATTTTTAGTTGCCCGGGTAATTTCTTTCTATTTTTAGTAGAGATGGGGTCTCACTGTTGCTCAGGCTGGTCTGGAACTCCTTACCTCAGGCAATCCTCCTGCCTCGGCCTCCCAGAGTGCTAGGATTACAGGTGTGAGCCGCCATGCCCAGCCTAAAGTATGGCTTTTTGCTGACAATATGATCTTATATCCAAAAAGCCCCAAAGACTTCACTGAGAGACTCCCAGAATTGATAAATAAATTCAGCTAAGTCTCAGGTTACAAAATCAATGTTCACAAATCAAGTAGCTTCCTATACACCAAGAACAATCAAGCTGAGAGTCAAATAAAAGACTCAATACCATTCACAATAGCCACAAAGAAAATAAAATACTTAAGAATATACTTGACCAAGGAGGTGAACAGTCTCTACAAAGAGAACTATGAAACACTGAGGAAAGAAATTGCAGATGACACAAATGGAAAAACATATGCTCATAGATCGGTAGAATCAACATTGTTAAAATGTCCGTACTACCCAAAGTGATTTACAGATTCAATCAATCCCCATCAAAATACCAACATCATATTTCACAGATCTAGAAAAAATAATTCTACACTTTGTTTGGAACCAGAATAGCGCCTGAATAGCCAAAGCAATCTTAAGCAAAAAGAATAAATCTGTTTCTTTGGGTTTAA
>NW_012149621.1:14146-14937 GCF_000956105.1 Propithecus coquereli
TATAGTTAGCTTTACTGGCACTCTTTATTTCTTCTACATTGTCATTACCGTCAAATGTTCTTTGTTTTAGCCTGAAGGACTCCCTTTAGTATTTCTTGTAGATCAGGTTTGCAAAATACAAATTCTCTTAGTTTCTGTTTATGTGGGAATGTCTTAATTTCTTCATTTTTGGAGCATAGCTTTGGTGGTTGTAGACATCTTGGTTAGCAGTCTTTTTCTTTAAGACTTTGAATATGTCATTCTGTTGCCTTCCGGTCTTCATGGTATCTGATCAGAAATCAGCTGTTAATCTTACAGAAGCTCCCTTGTATGTGATGTGTTGCATCTTTCTTGCTTCTTTGTCTTTGGACAGTTTGATTATAATGTGTCTAGTAGGTTCATCATACAGAATGGGGAAAAGTCGAAAGCATTCCCAGTAAGAACTGGAACAAGACAAGGGTGCCCACTCTCACCACTTCTATTCAACATAGTGCTGGAAGTCCTAGGAAGAGAAGTCAGGAAAGAGAAAGAAAGAAAGGGTATCCAAATTGGGAAAGAGGAGGTTAAAGTCTCTCTCTTTCTTTTTTTTTTTCCGAGACAGAGTCTTGCTCTGTTGCCTGGGCTAGAGTGCCATGGTGTCAGCCTAGCTCACAGCAGCCTCAAACTCCTGAGCTCAGGTGATCCTCCTGCCTCAGCCTCCTGAGTAGCTGAGACTACAGGTGTGCACTACCATGCCCGGCTAATTTTTTTTTCTATTTTTAGTTGCCCGGGTAATTTCTTTCTATTTTTAGTAGAGATGGGGTCTCACTGTT
>NW_012149621.1:24617-26305 GCF_000956105.1 Propithecus coquereli
AAGATGTGGAAAACTCAAGCTGGGTTTTAAAGACTTAGTATGAAAAAAACAATGTAAAATATCTCATTAATTTTAAAGACTTGATTACATGTTGAACGGATAATGGTTTGGATATATTAGCTTAAATAAAATATATTATGAAAGTTAATTTTAACTGTTTTTAAATGTTTTATTAATGTGGCTACTGAGAAATTTAAAATAATATATGTCACTTGCATTATTTCTGTAGGACAACACAGCACTGCACCAGACCCTTGCTAATCAAGGGGATACTGCAATATCCTCTAGGTTTTTACTAGAAATACAGAATCTTACCACTCTAACCATACTGACTCAGAATCTGCATTTTAACGGAATTCTCATGATTTGTTTGACATTAAAGTTTGCAAACAAGAAGTATCACAGTACTAGATTGTTAAAGGAAGATGCAGATGAAATAATGTTTTGTATAGAGTCAGTTGCCAAAGAGATTGCATTCAAAGAATACAAAAAAGTAGGTTGTGAATGAGACCGGTGACAACATATTTTCCCATGTGGATTTCTATTTAAATTTATGAAAATTAGAAAGGAGGATAACTATCTTCCATTTCCCCCTTTTGTTATATCAGTTTATTTCCTGGGTATGGCCTTTCTGGACCATGCAGAAATTTCTTTTCATTGGACATTTTTATGGTTAATATGTCATAAAATTTAGGGTTTATTGCTACTTAAAATTGGAGGAAATTTCCTATGTCTTTTAGTGTCGCAGGGCATAGCATTTGGAATTAAAAGATCAAAGTTTAAGGCCGGCTTTCACTTAGTGCTAGTGTGTCCTTGGAAAGTTGCTTAACCAGTCTGAACTTAAGTACTGGAGAAAAGACTAGGGGATACCAGTTTTCATGTGCTTGCTGGTGAAACTTGACCAAGGCACATTATATGATGTGCCTCCTTTGAGGATCCTGTAACTCTTAGGCTCACTTGTCATATTTCTTCTTGATGGTAGCATGAGGGAATATAACACAGAGCAGCAAAAATCCACAAAAAAGAAACCACCACTACTTAAAATATTTGATCAATGCTGAAGGTAAACGACTGCTTCAAATGATGTCATTTCTTCCTTCTGCCACTCAGTAAACTCCACTAGTAGCCGTAGTTGTCAATATTTCAGAAGAACTTGGTCCCATAATGCTATCAACAGAATGCCTTGGGTCCTGAACCTATGGATTCATGATGTCCCAGAATAACGAGGGCCAGTGACTCAATGGGGTCATGGAAGGAAAAGATACCAGTGTCTATAGTAACACACTGTGGGCGCATCTGGGAGGAGCAGAAAGAAATGGTATTGGAGTACAGGGCCCCATTGCCACTGTCGGTACCAGCTGTAGCTGACGCTCTCCTTCAGAAGCCCTGCTGATCCTCTCCTGCTTGTTCTTTCCTTGTTCCTCATCTTTCAAGTATTTATTAACATTGTGGCAGGAGGAATATAGAGAGTCTCGGAGCTTCTGCAGCTCAGCTCAGGGACGAGGTTGGTTCCTCTCACCTCTGCTGCCTGTGACTTTTCCCATAAAAACAAGCACATATGCACAGTAATGACAGTCACAAACTTTGTGAAGGATCAAAATTAAACTGTGTATTTTCAGCCTACCTTCTTCATATAAAGTCCAGTTTTAAATTTGTTTTTATTCACTAATAAATGGAAGTTTATGAAG
>NW_012149621.1:26355-26997 GCF_000956105.1 Propithecus coquereli
TTACTCTATTATTTGTCCCACTGCTGTCCACCATCTATCTCAGGCAGCTACAAAGTTAAACGATTGCCTCTAAATATTTTTGACAAATGCCCCTGGGGAAAAGATTTTTTTGTTCTAGCCAAGCTCTGAGTCAGGTCAAATAAAGATAGCCCTACAAGTAGGGTGTTCTAGGGAACCCCACCGGATAGGTTAATATAATAACACTTCTCAGGGAATGGGGCTTTGAAGGAGCTTCAGATCCTCTGGTGGTTGCAAGGCTGCTGGTTTTCAGTGGGTTATGGGTTTTTGGTTTTCAAGGCTACTGTGGAGCTGCAGAGCAGGGAGCGAGTAGGGCAAGTTTAAAATGCCACTAAGCTTGCTGTTCATACTGAGATTCATTTGTTTTTCTTGGAAAAAGTGCTTTATAGATTGCTTCAAGCTTTTAATTAATTTCCTGGATTTTGAGAAAGTGAAGGAGAGAATTTTCAGAGGTACTCACTCTGCTGTTTTTGCTGATAAAACTCATGGCTGGTATTTAAACTTCAATAAATGCGGGTCGTGGGTCCCCTTTTTCACTGTCATTGGTTTGAATTACTAAGATTTTAGTACATAACCATTCTCTTGTAGAGTTTTTACAATCTAATTCAGGGCCTACAGCCTTAT
>NW_012149622.1:0-426 GCF_000956105.1 Propithecus coquereli
AACCAAAAATGAAAACTACAGACCAATATCCCTATGAACATAGATGCAAAAATCCTCAATAAAATACTAGCAAACTAAATTCGACAGCACATGAAAAAGATAATCCACCACGATCAAGTGGGTTTCATCCCAGGGATACAAGGATGACTGAACATAACACAAATCAATAAACATGATTCACCACATAAACAAAAGTAAAAACAAAGACCCTATGATCATCTCAATAGCTAAAGAAAAAGCATTCAACAAAATCCAGCACCCCTTCATGAATAAAACCCTCCACAAACTAGGCATGGAAGAATATACATCAAAATAATAAAAGCCATACATAGGCTGGTCCAAAGGTAGTGAGTTATCTCATTTGATTGTTCACAGTCAGTTACAGATTGAACTCCTTGTTCTACTACTTAATGTCCCTCCTCACTA
>NW_012149622.1:2696-3135 GCF_000956105.1 Propithecus coquereli
CCATGGGTGCACTGGCAGCAACAGTGCTGCATAGGAACAGGAGGAACAACTGTCAGGTGGAGAACTCAGGAAGGACTTAAGACAACCTTTTTCCTTTCTCCACATACACATAGACCCAGGGCTTTCCACTGGGGGGCACTTTTGGCATTTTCATGGGACAATTCTTCTTTTTATAAAGTTACCCCACTCTCTGTAGGGTGTTTAGCATCCCTGTCATTGCCCACTAAATACTGATAACTGGACATTGATTTACTTCAAATATCTCACTCTTAGCCACCACCTCCACTTCGACCTCCTTCACAAAAGTCTTCTATAAAATATACTTTCTTCCCTGTGGTGTTTCACCACTATCAAAGAATGTGATCATCTTGTCAAAGTATCAAGCCCCTTCCCATGTCACCATTGTTTAATTGTCAAGACTGCCTAGGCCAGCAAACAT
>NW_012149622.1:5890-6260 GCF_000956105.1 Propithecus coquereli
CATGACAAATGACCATGAATAAAAAAATCCCCTGGTTGTATATTGCATTATGGTTCTTATGATAATTCAATCAAAATATAGTTCCAGTAACTACAGTTTAATAAATGTTTTAAAGTGTTTAATAATTTTTCAGAAAACACACAGGTATGCTTTTAATTTAAGATATTTATTTTTGAAAAGTCACAGAATAAGACAACAAAGATTAATTATACATGATATTTGCTATGAAAATTTCAAGAATTTGAGCCTAAAAGGTAGCTCTTATGGTTTACCCAAGCATAACTGATCCTCAAATTGATCCTCAAATTTTAATGAGCATTAGATATCATTAATGTAGACGTCAGAGTTAAGGAAGGAAATCTGGTTAAAT
>NW_012149622.1:11897-13065 GCF_000956105.1 Propithecus coquereli
ACAAATTGATGCTATGATTTATGAATATATAATGTGGAATAATTAATATATCCATCACCTCAAATACTTATTTTTTGTGATAAGACATTTGAAATTTACTCTTTTAACAATTTTGAAATGTACAATACACTATTATTAACTATATTCACCATAAAGTGTAATAGATCTAAAAAAAAAAACCTTATTTCTCCTCTCTGAGATTTTGTACCCTTTGACTATCCCCTACTCCTAGCCTCTGTAACCAACATTCTGCTCTCTGCTTCTATGAGTTAGATTGTTTTGGATTCCACATACAAGTGAGAATATGCAATATTTGTCATTCTGTGCCTGGCTTACTTTACTTAGCATAATGTTTTCCAATTCTATCCATGTTGTTGCAAATGACAGAATTTCCTTTTTCAAGGCTTAATAATATTCTATTGTGTATATATATACCACATTTTCTTTATCTACTCCTCTGCTGATAGACACTTAGATTGATTCTATAATTTGGCTATTGTGAATACTGATACAGTAAACAAGGGAATGCAGACATCTCTTAGACAAATTGATTGAAAATCTTTGGGGTAAATACCCAAAGTGGGATTGGGATGATAAGGTAATTCTATTCTTAGTCTTTTGAGCAACTTCCATATTATTTTCAATAATGGCTGTACTAATTTACATTCCCACCAATCTTTCTCCACAGCCTCACCAACATTTATCTTTTGTCTTTTTGATAATAGCCACTCTAACAGGTGTGAGATGATAATCTCATTGTGGTTTTAATTTGTATTTCCCTAATGATTAGTGATGTTGAGTATTTTTTAATATGTCTGCTGGTCATTAGCATGTCTACTTTTGAGAGATGTCACTTTTGGGTCCCTTGCCCATTTTTTAATGTGGTTATTTGTTTTCTTGCTATTGAGTTATTTGAGTTTCTTATATGTTTTGGATATCAACCCCTTATTGGATATATGGCTTCAAATATTTTCTCCCAACTCATGCTATTGTTTCCTTTACAGTGCAGAAGTATTTTTTAATTTCTGAATATTACTGGGGTACAAACGTTTAGGTTACATATATTGCCTTTGCACCATCCAAGTCAGAGCTACAGCATGCCCATCCCCCAGACAGTGTGCATTGCACCCATTAAGTGTGAATATACCCATACCCTCCTTAATGTAAC
>NW_012149622.1:16495-16807 GCF_000956105.1 Propithecus coquereli
CATTCTTCTGCATATGGATATCCAGTTAACTCAGCATCATTTATTGAAGAGACTGTCCTTTCCCCAATGTATGTTCTTGGCACCTTTGTAAAAGAAGACTTGACTTTAGATGTGTGGATTTATTTATGAGTTCTCTATTACACTGCTTTAGTCAATGTGTCTGTTTTTATGCCAGTATCATTGTTCTTGTTTGTTTATTTGTTTTTTGGTTTTGTTTTTTTTTTTTTTTTGATTACTATAGCTTTGTAGCATATTTTGAAGTCAGGTTGTGTGGTGCCTCCAGCTTTGTTCCTTTTACCCAAGATTGCTTGG
>NW_012149623.1:0-1215 GCF_000956105.1 Propithecus coquereli
TTTTAGAATAAAGTATTAAGGGTGAGATTTGAGGACAAAAATAATTGCATTTCCCTATATAGAATTTTAGAACTACAAGAGGACTTAGTATCTAGTCTAGAAATAGATCTTTCCATACCCTACTTACATTGCTGATTACTCCCTGTACTCCTTCCTGCTAAGCTTCTACATGACTGCAGAATCCTTCTCAACACAGTGTTCCAGGCACTCATTAATAAACAATCAGAGGTGACATACAAGTGAAATCTTTATTAATCTTCCTATGGAGCATTTCAAATAATCATCTTTAATTTTCTTCAAAAATATGTCACAAATATTTCTCATGCATCATTTTGTTCTAGACATTGGACATATACCCAAATACAAGAGAGCTGAATCTTGGCCTCAAAGGAGTTACAGTTTAGAGAAGGGAAAAAGAGAAATTAATAGGTGATTAAAACAGTGTACTAAAAGTGAAGATGGAAGTGTGCATCGGCTACATGTAGGAGGGCCTCATGGTACAATCTGGGGCTGGACCTGATTTTTTTCTTGATAGATGATGCCTGCCTTTGTTTTGAATAATAAATAGGAGTTATTCAGGCTAAGCTGAAATGTTCTAGAACAGCAGCCATCAATTTTGTTTTTCAGTCTCTAACTTCTTTATACTCTTGAAAATTGCTAAGAAGTCCTCAAAAAGTGAAACATAGAATTACTGTATGACTCAGCAATTCCGCTTCTAGGTATTTACTCCAAGGAATTGAGAGTACAAACTCAAATACTTGTACATCAGTGTTCACAGAACATCATTCACAAAAATGTCCATCAACAGATAAATAAAATGGAGCATACACATACAGTGGAATATTATTCAGCCATTAAAAGGAATGAAATTTTGATACATGCTACAACATAGATGAACCTTGAAAACATTATACTAAGTGAAATAAGGTAGATACAAAAGAACAAATACTGTAGGATTCCACTTACATGAGTAAAACTGATAGAGACAGAAAGTAGAAATAGGGGTTACCAGAGGCTGGAGGGAGGGAGAAATGGGGAGTTATTGTTTAATGGGTATAGAGTTTCTGTTTGGGATGATTAAAAAGTTCTGGAAATGGATAGTGGCGATGGTTGCAAAACATTGTGAATGTACCTAATACCATTGAATTGTACACCTAAAAATGGTTAAAAGGATAAATTTTATGTTATGTATATTTTATCACAATTTTTTGAAAA
>NW_012149623.1:3867-6278 GCF_000956105.1 Propithecus coquereli
GAATGAAAGAGCTCTCTGGGGTTTCTTTTTTAAGGGCACTAATTCCATTCATGAGGGCTCCATCTTCATGACCTAATTTCCTCCCAAATGTTTCTCCTAATACCATCACATTTGGGGTTAGGATTTCAACATACGAATTTTGGAGGGATGTAAACATTTAGTCCAATGCATCTCTTTTTGGACATGTGCTTTCACTTCTCTTGAGTGAATAACTGGTTGTGCAATGACTGGGTCATAGAGTAGATAAGTGGTTCTCAGTGGGAGGCAATCCTGCCCTTCAGGGGACATTTGGCAATGTTTAGGGACATTCTTTATATTCATGACTCTGGGGGTGCTACTGGATCTAGTGGGTAGAGGCCAAGGATACCGCTAAACATCCTGCAATACACAGGATTACCTCTCACAGCAAAGACTATCTGACCCAAAATGTCAATAGCGTTGAAGTTGTGAAATCTTTTTAAAAAACTATTAAACTTTTGTACCATTTTGCATTTCTACTAGCAATATATGAGACTACCAGTTGCTCCACATGCTTCCCCACACTTGGTATTGTCAGTCTTTTTAATTTTAGTCATTTTGCTAGAAGTGTAATAATAACTCATTTTGATTTTAATGTATATTTCCCTATTTACTAATAAGTTGAACATCTTTTTATGTACTTACTGGCCATTTGTGTATCTTCTTTTGTGAAATGTCTATTCAAATCTTTTGCCCATTTTGTTTGTCTTTTTTATTATTGAGATTTAGGAGTTACTTAATTTTTTTGCCTTTTTTATTACGGTAAAATATATGTCACACAAATTTATCATTCAACCGTTTTTAAGTGTACAGTTAAGTAGCACTTCATATATTCTTTATTCAGCAACTTTATCAGATATTTTCACCCAACCTGGGGCTTGCCTTTTCAATTTCTCTGCAGAATCTTTTGAAGTGTTGATGTGTAAAATTTTGTTATAGTCTAATTTATTAATTTTTAAATTGCAATTAATTTTTTGTCTTGTTAAGAAATTTTCACCTACCTCAAGGTTATGAAGGAATTTTTCTTTTTCTTCTAGAAATATCATAATTTAGTTTTATATTTAGATCTATGATTCATTTCAAGCAAATTTTTGTGTATAACGTGACACAGGGGCTGAGTTTCATTGCTTTTTTCCATACACTATTCATTTGATCTAGCACAATATGTCTTTCCCCATTGAATTATTTTGTCATGTTTGTCTTAATTACCGTAGGCTTATAGTAAGTCTTAAAGTTAGGTGATATGAATCTTTCAATTTGCCTTTTCTTTTTTTTTAAAGATTGTTTTGGTTATTCTAAATTCCAAATACATTTTATAATTACTTTGTCAATTTCTACAAAAAACATCCAGATGAGATTTTGATGGGGTTTGCGTTGAATCTATAGATCCATTTGAAGGTAGTTGACAATTTATTAATAATAATTCTGCATCTTTCAGTCCATTAAGATAGTATGCTTCTCCATTTATTTATGTTTACTTTAATTCCTCTTGTCAGTGTTGCATCGTTTTCAGTGTAAAGATTTTACTTTTTTCTAAATTACTTACTATGTGCATATGTTTTTTGATGCTATTATAAATGGTATTTTGAAATTTCATTTTCTGATTGTTGCTAGTATAGGGAAATAAAATTAATTTTTGTATATTGACCTTATATCCTGTAATTTTACTAAATTTACTTAATTGTGGTAGTTTTTTTTTAAAAAGTAGTTGCTTTTGATTTTCAGTGTAGACAATGAAATCATCTGTAAATACTGTTTTCCTTTATCTTTTTCAATTTCTCTGCTTTTTCCTTTTCTTTTTTCTTTTTGCGTGTTGTACTGAGACATCCAATTCTATGTTTAATGAAAGCGGTGAGAGTGAGAATCATTGCCTTATTCCTGATCATAGGGGTAAAGTGTTTAATGTATTAACATTTAGTATAATATTAGCTTTATGTTTTTCCTAGACACTCTTTATCAAAATGAGGAATTTCCCTTCTATTACTGGTTTTCTGAGTGTTTTGCTTATCAAATGATTTTTGTGTATTTATTATAATAATCATTTGATTTATTTCCATGATAATGTGGTAAATTACATTGAATTGATTACTGTTTGAATATTGAGTCAACTTTGCATTGCTGTGATAAACTTCACTTGTTCATAATATAGAACTCTTTTTATGGATTTATAGATTTAATTTACTAATATTTCGTTGACTATTTTGACATCTGCACTCATGAGGGATATTGGCCTGTAATTTTGTTTTCTTGTAATGTCTTTGCCTTATAAAATAAGTTGCAAAGGGTTCTTTCCTATTTTCTGAATTTATTTAAGAGTGTTATTATTTCTTTCTTAAATATTTGATAGAATTCACCAGTGAAACCAGCTGGACCTAGAGTTTTCTTTGTGGGAA
>NW_012149623.1:6617-6956 GCF_000956105.1 Propithecus coquereli
TTGGACATTTTAAGTCATATTGGTGAATGTATATTATGAAAGTCAGGGAATGACCATCTCCAATATTCTAAAGGAAAGATACTCTAATTTTCCTTGTGCTGGAGTGATACACATGAAGTGGAGAAAGAAGAGTTCAGGTAAGGAAGTGCTGACTAAACATAACACCATTAGAAGAGTGTTTACCATGTGGTTCTCTGAGTTCTTCCTGATTAGGAGTACAAGATTTTGACATTTTCAAAAACTGGTAGTATGATTCACAGTCCAGTTAAGGGTCATAAGTTTGCCTGAAAAGGCATTAAAGGGCACATGGCGTGCATTGTCAGTTATGCTAAAAGTCAG
>NW_012149623.1:7131-7470 GCF_000956105.1 Propithecus coquereli
TTGGACATTTTAAGTCATATTGGTGAATGTATATTATGAAAGTCAGGGAATGACCATCTCCAATATTCTAAAGGAAAGATACTCTAATTTTCCTTATGCTGGAGTGATACACATGAAGTGGAGAAAGAAGAGTTCAAGTAAGGAAGTGCTGACTAAACATAACACCATCAGAAGAGTGTTTACCATGTGGTTCTCTGAGTTCTTCCTGATTAGGAGTACAAGATTTTGACATTTTCAAAAACTAGTAGTATGATTCACAGTCCAGTTAAGGGTCATAAGTTTGCCTGAAAAGGCATTAAAGGGCACATGGCGTGCATTGTCAGTTATGCTAAAAGTCAG
>NW_012149623.1:8497-9056 GCF_000956105.1 Propithecus coquereli
TCCAAGGTTGTGCTAATGGTTGTTCGACAAAATCCAAAAGCTTTTTTCTTCTTTCTTGAGAAGATGGACAAGTCTATAACTGGGGAGATTCTCTTGTCAGGATTAGGCTCACATGCCCTATGATAGTAAATCCATCTCATCCCTGATTCTTGTGTTAGGTTGAACTGCCAGGACTATATGTGCTTACCATTGGGTTCTGATTCACCAAAACTTGGCTGAACTGTGAAACTCACTGTCAGAAGATGGCACAGAGTTAAATTCTTTGGAGTAGATATATTTCATAGTTCTGTAGAATATCTTATCTAATAATAGCATTTTCAGTTATACAGTGTAAGATAAGGCAATCAGATCTTTTGCTTGAGGATATAAATTAATTGCTGGCAGAAGTCAGTCAAGAGAAAGAATATATATTTGACTAGGGTCCAGTGAGCAAGAAGTCTTTATTCAAGCAGGCCACTGATTTCTAGATGACATGAGGCAAGGTATTTAACCATGACTGTTTTCAGCACTCCATCTGAAAAACGGAGGGTCCTTATAGATCACTAACAATATGCTTGGC
>NW_012149624.1:0-568 GCF_000956105.1 Propithecus coquereli
ACACTAATTCATGGAGCAACAGGAAGGCCCCTCTTGCCACCTCCTGCCTCCAAACGCCCTCACTTCCCTTTCCCATTATGTTTTCTGCCTTTCTCGCTTCAAAGGTGTTTTGCCTAAATGGGTTTGTGTTAAGATAGCAAGTCTATCACCCAGCAAATTTCCCTCCGCTGGAGCCTAGCGCCGTGAATATGCAGCTCCCAGCAAGTAACATGCCCCACGGTCACATGCGCACCACACGCAGACACACACACACCTCACGGTCACGTATGCGCCACATAGACACACACACGCCCCACAGTCACGTATGCACCACACACAGACACACACACGCCCCACAGTCACATGCGCACCACACACAGACACACACACGCCCCACGATCACATACCACATGCACAGACACACACGCCCCACGGTCACGTACGCACCACACGCAGACACACACACGCCCCACAGTCACATGTGCACCACACACAGACACACACGCCCCATGGTCACGTACGCACCACACACAGACACACACGCCCCATGGTCACGTATGCACCACACGCAGACACACACACGCCCCAC
>NW_012149624.1:618-851 GCF_000956105.1 Propithecus coquereli
AGACACACACGCCCCATGGTCACGTACGCACCACACACAGACACACACGCCCCATGGTCACGTATGCACCACACGCAGACACACACACGCCCCACGGTCACGTACGCACCACACGCAGACACACACACGCCCCACAGTCACATGTGCACCACACATGGACACACATGCCCCACAGTCACATGTGCACCACACACGGACACACACACGCCCCACAGTCACATGTGCACCACACA
>NW_012149624.1:901-1971 GCF_000956105.1 Propithecus coquereli
CACATGTGCACCACACATGGACACACATGCCCCACAGTCACATGTGCACCACACACGGACACACACACGCCCCACAGTCACATGTGCACCACACACAGACACACACGCCCCACAGTCACATGTGCACCACACATGGACACACACACCCCACAGTCACATGTGCACCACATATGGACACACACGCCCCAGAGTCACATACGCACCACACACACACACACGCCCCACAGTCACATACGCACCACACACGGACACATACACACCCCACAGTCACATGTGCACCACACACGGACACACACACCCCCCACGGTCACATACGCACCACACGCAGACACACACACGCCCCACAGTCACATGTGCACCACACACGGAGACACACGCCCCACAGTCACATGTGCACCACACACGGACACACACGCCCCACAGTCACATGTGCACCACACACACACACACACACGCCCCACAGTCACATGTGCACCACACACGGAGACACACGCCCCACAGTCACATGTGCACCACACACGGACACACACGCCCCACGGTCACGCACCACACACAGACACACACACGCCCCACGGTCACGTACTCACCACAGGCAGACACACACACGCCCCACGGTCACGTACTCACCACAGGCAGACACACACACGCCCCACGGTCACGTACGCACCACACACAGACACACACACACCCCACGGTCACATATGCGCCACACACAGACATACACATGCCACACAGTCACATGCGCACCACACAGAGCTATGGACCTGACCAGCCTGTCCTGTCCTGCTGGCTCCTGTCTCCTGCCTGAGCAGGGCCCCCCAGCAGGCCTGGCCAGGTGTTGGCTCCAGGGGACAGACCACCAATGCCACTGCGTTTCAGGTTCCCACCAACCCTATCAGGCGGAGTTGAAGTCCTTCCCCCTTTCACAGATGGGCAGCCTGACACTCAGAGAGGCTAAGTAACGTGTCCAAAGTCACACGGCCAGGAGGGCTGGCTCGGGCTGGGCGGGAGGGGAGCCGAGTGCAAGTGTGATAGCCGTGCACAAACCTAAGCCCACCAGGGTGCGTCAG
>NW_012149624.1:12891-15068 GCF_000956105.1 Propithecus coquereli
TGTTATTTAGGAAAGAAAGAAAATGCAAACGCGTTTGAAACAGAGGGTTTTACCAAAATCTTTAATTGAAAAAAAAAAAATCTATGTTTTTTGCTCCCAATATCCTCCCATCTTTGCGTGTTGCTGCGGTTAAAAAGGCTTCCTTAAGATTAAATAAGCACTTCCCTGGCATCGTGAGCTCTTCTCCGCGGTAGCAGCGTCGAGTCCTCATTTTGGTCCCTCCTAGCACTTAGGCCCTGGTGGGTGTCCTCTCTCCCAACCCATCTGTTTCGGTTTCTGTGGCCTCCGCGGTGGGGAGGAGGCTGGGCCTGAGAAGGGTCCCCCCCACCCGCAGTCCACCATTCTGGGGGGAAATTGGATTGGGCTGCACTCTATAAATTAATGAAAAGATTAAACTTTTACTGAAGGGGGCCATCGACTTTTATGTCATCTCCCAGTGTCTTTCTGCTTGGGATGTGTAATATCTCCCAGGCCTTGATGTACTGTTTCTATAAACAATAAATTACTTGTAATTTAATTCCACACTTTCTTTCAGTAGTCTATTACCGAGTCGCACCTTAGCAAGGAGGTGTATGGAGTGGCAGAAAATTGGTTCTTGGGTGTCTGCACGTCTTTGAGCACACCCTAAAATTAAAAATAAAAAAAAAATAAAGGAAAGGGGCTATCGATCCACAGGCGAATGAAAATATAACGACTGTAAAATAATAATAAAAACAAACAGAGGAATAGGAGGAGACAATTTTCTATCACTACGGGGGGTGGGGGTGGGGTGGGGAGACATGCATCAAAAAGAGAAGAAGACTGAAAGCGTGCGTAAAAATCAATTAGTGAAAACGTGGACGTCTGGTGGAAATTGGGAGGGTAGGGGGCGAAGGGGAAAGAAAATGAACTGTACTTTCCTCCTCACTCGGCATTGTTTGATAACCCTCTTTTCGGCACCGCCTGTCCCATGTTGTTAGAGGCTAGAGTTTCAATTTAGTGTGGAAATCTGCTGTAAATAAATTGAGCATCTTATGGAAGCTGGTCCCTTATTAACCTTTTATTTTTAGTGTTGTACGGGAAGCTCTTATCACCCAGCTGTCAAGGTTATAATCGAAAGTTATGAGACTGCCGTGAGGGGCAGACGGTAATTTAATTACAACAAATATATTTCATCTATGGCGCAGAGCTAAATTAAATGTCATTATTCACTGTCTGTAATGGAAACCAAAAGGAAATCAGATTACGGTATTTGTGAAAGAAATCAGCGAATGGTCCTTAATGAAGAAATAACTGTGTAAACCAGTGTACTGTGCTTTACTTAGCATATTCAGGCCTAATTGGAATTGATCGTGAATCACCCCAAGACTGCTTTACGGTCGCTTAACGCGGCGGCTAATTCATGACTTTTATTCTTCATAATCTTGTTTTTTTCTCCCCCTCCCCTCGCTGAAGGGAAAGGGGGTTCACTTTCCAGAGTTAAATAGGATTTCTGTTTTTGAAACAAATGCCTTATCCTAGGGACGAGGGTTTGCTTTCGCGCATCTGCTGGGATGCTTTGCAGAGGACTGGATCGTGGACCCCGAGGAGAGAGGCGCAGAGGGCGGGCTGGGAAAGGGGTTCTGTCCGGCGTTAGAGAGGGGCACGGGGAGATGCCAGCGCAGCCTTTGGAAATAATAATTTGGGAATTTCAGCTTAAGGCCCGGGCAGGGGCCTTTTGGGGAATTACTCTGCATGCGGACGTGATAAAAGTTTTCCAGGCGTCCTGCCGCTTGGCGGGACGCCGTCCCAAAGGTCCGGGAAACCAAGTCCCAAAAGCCGGCCCAAGGAAAACCTTCCAGGAAGGAAACCGCTTCCTAGGAGCCAGCGACGGGAAGGTGCACGTTTGGTTTCTTGGACTACAGGGTTCTTCCTTCCTCTCCCGAGTTTGCTGAGAGGTTTCCCCGCGCGGGGCCCGCCAGTCCAGAGCTATCCGGGTAACCCAGGGCTGCGGAATCCTGTCTTTGTGCTAATTATTATGCGTGGGCAGTGACTGCCGTCGCGGCTTGGGGCAGGCGAGCGTGCAGGGAAAGCTACCCCGAAAGCCAGTTAGGAAGAATTAAGCGGCTGCGAGGGGAGGGGACTGCAGACTGAGTCAGCATGGCTGAAACGCACTGTGCTCCCGACTTGGGCTGTCTGGGACGGAAGGGGCTCCTGGG
>NW_012149625.1:0-391 GCF_000956105.1 Propithecus coquereli
AAGCCCAGCATACTATGGACTGGGTACTCTGACAAGTCCCCCTGCTACAATACACCAAGAATTGGGAAAATTACCACAGATAATTCTTTTATTGAAGTAATATTTGTCACATAAAATTAACCATGTTATAGTGTAAAATTCAGTGGCATTTAGTATATTCCCAATGTCCTGCAACTATCACGTCTATCTAGTTCCAATTGTTTATGACCCTGAAAGAGAACCCTGTGCTCATTAAGAAGTCCCCATTCTCCACTCTCCACAACTCCTGGCAACCACCAATCTGCTTTATATCCCTATGGATTTTACTATTCCAGATATTTCATATAAATGGAATCATACAATACGTGACCTTTAGTGTCTGGCTTCTTTCACTTAGCAGAAGGTTTTTGAG
>NW_012149625.1:441-994 GCF_000956105.1 Propithecus coquereli
GTGAAGTAAACACTCAATATTAGCCATTAATTACTATAGCAATAGCTATCTCTACTTCTACTACTGCTACCACCACTGCCACCTCTGTTGCTGATGCTGATACTACTAACGCTGCTACTACCACTGCTACACGCTAGGCTCTCTCTGAAGTCGTATTCCCAATACCTGCCCCGCCCCCACCAAAGTTCTGCATGTTCTATCTCTTACTTGGAAGTTGTCAATGCACGTTAGTACATTCAATCATCTGAGGGGTCCTGTATCTAAAAAAAAATACCAATACATGAGTGGATTAATAAAATGTGGTATATGTATACCATGGAGTTCTACTCAGCCACAAGAAACAATGGTGAACTAGCACCTCTTGTATTATCCTGGATGGAGCTGGATTCTACTAAGTGAAGTATCCCAAGAATGGAAAAACGAGCCCCACATGCACTCACCGTCAAATTGGTACTAACTGATCAACACTTATGTGCACATATGGAAGTAACATTCACTGTGTGTTGGGCAGGTGGGAGGGGGGAGGAGGGGATGGGTATATTCACAACTAATG
>NW_012149625.1:2457-3995 GCF_000956105.1 Propithecus coquereli
TCACAAAATGTCCTAGTAAGCTTGGGCTACTATAATAAAATACTATAGAGTAGGTGGCTTAAACAATAAACATTAATTTCTCACAGTTCTGGAGCTGAGAAGTTCAAGATCAAGGTGTCAGGAGATTTGGTTCTTGATGAGGACCTTCTTCCTGACTTGCAGATGACTAGCTTCTCACTATGTCCTCACATGGTTAGAGGGGAGAGAGAGAGAGTCAGAGAGTCAGAGAATGTGAGTGTGCACTTGGTCTCTCTTCCTCTTATTGTAAAGGCATTAATCCCATCATGGGGACTCCACTCTCATGATCTCATCTAAACCTGATTATCTCCAAAAGGTCCCACCTCTAAATACCATCACACTGAGAATTATGGCTTCAACATACGAATTTTGGGGGACATGGACATTCAGTCCATAACATTATGCTTTTGGTGTCATATTGACAAATCCATTGCTAAATTCAAGATCATGAAAATTTAGCCCTGTATTTTCTTTTAAGAATTTTATAGTTTTATCTCCATGCCGTTAGGTCATTAATCCATTTGTGTATATATATATATATTATACATATATGTATATGTATAATATATATATATATGATGTGAGGTAGGGGTTCAACTACATTCTTTTGCACATAGATATCAATTGTCATAGTGTCATGCATTGAAGGGACTATTCTTCCCCTAGTGAAGAGTCTTGGCATCTTTGTTGAAAATCAATTGGCTATAAATGTATCACAAATAAAATTTTAATGTATGTGTAGATGGCTCACTGGAAAGTAAATTAAATCTTCAGGGAAAAAAAAAAAAAGGAAAAGAAACTAACACCAGAACAGAAGAGAGTAAACAGAAAGCAAACCCCAAGATGCCCATATCACTGCTGTGATTAGGAGTGCTGTGATTTGGTTTTCGGCAGGGAGGGGAAACTAAATCTAAGTCATCCTCATTAAGTACAAAACCTAACTGGGTAGCACCCCAGCCTCTGGAAGAAGAATCACAAATCCTCACTGAAACAATGCATTAATATATATCATTTATGACTCGAATTCCTTCAGATTAAGCACAACAAAACATGAATTCACAATTTAAACCTACCAGACATGGAAAAAATTAGGAGATAAGTGAATAGCAGGGGAAAAAAAGCACTCACAAAATTGATTTAGATCATTAAGGATTAAACATACTGAAAGTTTTGGTTACAGAATATAAAATTGTGATATGAGATGTTTAAATAATTGAAAGATAGAAGTTTTAAAATGAAAGAACTAAAGACTATCAAATATGATCATGCAGAAGAAATGACTAAAAGTAATTTAAAGGTAAAAAATATAGCTATCGAAATGAGAAAAAAATATAGCTATCAAAATGAGAAAAAATCAGGGAATTGATTAAAAAGCATGTTAAACATAGCAGATAAAAGAATTAGTGAACTCGGAATTAGATCTGGGGAAATTATGCAGAATGCAGAGCAGAAAAACAATGAGAGGAAAAATGTAAAAGAGATATTGAAACATAAAGAATAAAATAACAAAGGCTAAAATT
>NW_012149625.1:4634-4939 GCF_000956105.1 Propithecus coquereli
AGGATTAAAGGCAAAAACTTGAAAAACATATTTCAAAATTTGCAAAACATTGATAATATTTGAACTGGGTAATGGGTTTGTGGCAGCTGATTATAACATTTTGTCTACTTTGGTATACATTAAGTTTTCCATTATAAAAATGTTTTTAAAAAGATACTTAGAATACCATGAAAACATTAATCGAAAAAATGTGGAATAGTTATTCTAATATCATACAAAACTGAATTTAGTGTAAAAAATTGTATTAAGGGTAAAGAGAGTTTCTACATAATTTTTAAAAATATCATTTACAAAGAAGATATAAA
>NW_012149625.1:4989-5314 GCF_000956105.1 Propithecus coquereli
TGTAGCAGAGACAGAACTGTAAGGGAAATTTATAGCCATAAATGGTTATATTAGAAAAGAAAAGCATATATAATTGGTATTATTATCAGTCTGGTTAGGATTTAGAAAATTGGGGTTGTAATCATTCAATTTAAGAAGTTAGAAAAATAAGACCAAAGATAGAAGATGCAAGGACAATAAAGATAAAAGTAAAAGTCAATGAAGTAGGAAAAAAAGATGTGATAGAAGATCAATAGAGCCAAAACTTTCTGCTTTGAAGAGTAATACAATAATCAAACTTCTGATAAGAAGAACAGCAAAAAAGGAGATATAACTATAAATACGG
>NW_012149626.1:0-384 GCF_000956105.1 Propithecus coquereli
GACATCTGCCAAAAACTAAAATTTATCAAATGATGTTAAGTGAGTGGTAGATTGGCTTTGCCTCTAGCATGTAAATGGAAGCACTTACATTAGACTGAATTTAACTACTAAGATTAAATAAAGAAAATAACCTTAATCTCTTGTATTTGTTTATTCTTCGAAATGTCAGTTGACGTATAATCCAGGTAGAAATGCAGGATGCTCAAATTATTACAGCCTAAGGGATCTGAATAAATGCCAACTTGATTCAATGAATTATTAGATAGATGCCTCACTGAGTTAAGGGGTGTCTCTGATGTTAAGATTAACAAAGAAATCTCAAAATACCCAAACATTTTGGGTTTTTTGCCCAACTGGCATAGTCAAATATTTCTTCCTGGGAGA
>NW_012149626.1:2019-2435 GCF_000956105.1 Propithecus coquereli
GTTTAAGTTAGGATCCCAAGAAACATCCAACTGGACAAGACATGAGGTTGATTAATTGTGTGACCTGGGGCAAGTCATATAACTTCCTTGGGCTACAGTTTCCTCAACTGGAAAATGAAAAGATTAAGAATTTGTATCTTCTAAAGCTTTTCCAGCTCTAAAATTCTGCAAAGTCGCTTAAATTCTTGCTGCTTTAGTTTCCACACAACAATAAGGAAAAAATGGCTGTCACTCTACAGCTGAAACATTTCCTGGAGGTGTTTTCACATATTAATTGTAAGATGAATGACACTGTTACCAATAATCTTCACTTTAATTTATTGAGTATTAACTCTTCCATTAGTGCAATAGAAGCAGGACTTTTACAAAAAGTACTGAGTGACAATGGAATAATTCTTAAGGTCAAACACTGATGT
>NW_012149626.1:2485-3500 GCF_000956105.1 Propithecus coquereli
GTCTCTTGGTTTAAGTTAGGATCCCAAGAAACATCCAACTGGACAAGACATGAGGTTGATTAATTGTGTGACCTGGGGCAAGTCATATAACTTCCCTGGGCTACAGTTTCCTCAACTGGAAAATGAAAAGATTAAGAATTTGTATCTTCTAAAGCTTTTCCAGCTCTAAAATTCTAGAAAGTCGCTTAAATTCTTGCTGCTTTAGTTTCCACACAACAATAAGGAAACAATGGCTGTCGCTCTACAGCTGAAACATTTCCTGGAGGTGTTTTCACATATTAATTGTAAGATGAATGACACTGTTACCAATAATCCTCACTTTAATTTATTGAGTATTAACTCTTCCATTAGTGCAATAGAAGCAGGACTCTTACAAAAAGTACTGAGTGACAATGGAATAATTCTTAAGGTCAAACACTGATGTGGTTACAGCACAAACGTTGTCTGTCATGGAGTATGATTATCCGTCAATAATGTTTGTTTCTCTTTCAGACTCAGGAAGACTATTACTGAGTGACTATGACTATTACTCGATATCCCCCGGTCTCTCTTTTCTGATCCTCTCTGCCATGCTTGCAAGCTTTGCTCCCTCATCCACCATTTGTAATAACATATAATACTGATGCAAACTTTGAGAGATGACTAAGAAACTATTAAAAGAACTATTTTTAATAGAAGAAAAAAATTGTATACAAGCTCACACAAATCAAAATGTTTGCAATAGTGCAATATTTGAAGTTTTGTTTATAATACTGAAAAATAAAAATAACCTATAATCTCACTTATGTGTGGAATCAAAGTTGAAACTCATAGAACTGGGAAGTAGAATGATAGCTACCAGAGGCTGGGGGTGGAGAGGGGAATTTTTTTGATCAAAGGGTACAAAGTTCCAGATAGACAGGAGGAACAGGTTTTGAGACCTATTGCACAGCAGTCAATATATTATATTTTTCAAAATAACCAAGAGTAAATTTAAAATGTCTCAACATAAAAAATATGTAAGAGAGGTGGTAGA
>NW_012149626.1:5782-6149 GCF_000956105.1 Propithecus coquereli
TATTTTTTATTTTTTATAGAGATGAGGTCTCACTGGGTTGCCCAAGCTGGTCTTGAACTCCAGACCTCAAGCAATCCTCCCACCCAGCTTCCCAAAGTGCTAGGATTACAGGTGTGAGCCACAGTTCCTGGGCCAGGCACTCTCTACTTTCTTTTAGGCCCTATAACAATAAGCATAGCATAATTTGTAACTCAGATGGTATTTCCACCATTAAGTTTCTCCTGATTTTCCAGGTTGCAAATATCCATTCCTTTCTCTGCACTTCCAAGCATGTTTTACCTCCATCAAAGCCTTCCACCCGCTCTCCCCTTTTTCTTAAGTTTTAAACATTTTTTTGAAAGGACTATATCTCATCTTAATTTACCTT
>NW_012149626.1:6199-6535 GCF_000956105.1 Propithecus coquereli
CATTTTTCTTTTAAAGCTGAGATGGAATGCTACCTCTCTAAACTCTGGAGACAGAATGAATTACTTCTTCCTCCACACTTCAATACTGCCAGAATAATATTTACCATAATATATCATAAATAATTATTTATAGGTCTGTCTATCCTGCTAGATAATGAGTTTCAAGAGGGCAAGGGCTGTAGATTATTCAGTACCAAATAAAATGCCTGGCTACAAAATAAATCCTAGTAAAAATTTAAGATTTGAGTTAATAGTGAGCTATCTAAAGAAGAAAATCCACAAGCACAATGAAAATGAAATATACTGGAAAAGCAGAATCTATTGAATTCAGTGTAG
>NW_012149627.1:0-416 GCF_000956105.1 Propithecus coquereli
TTGGTTACATGGATTGTTTTTGTGCTGTTGAATCAAAATTATAAGTGTGCCCATCAGCCAGATAGTATACTTTGTACCCATTAGGTATGATTTCACCCATCCCCTGTTCCTCCCTCCCACCTGCTTGGTTTCCATTGAATTTTACTTCTATCTGTCCACATGAGTGCTGATCGGTTAATTCCAATTTAATAGTGTGTACATATGGTGTTAGTTTTTCCATTTTTGTCATACTTGATTTAGGAGGATGGTCTCCAGTTCCATCCAGATTGTTGCAAAACGTATTAATTCATTTTTTATGGCTGAGTAGCACTCCGTGGTGTACTAAACATTTTATTAATCCATTCATGAATTCATGGGCACTTGATTTGATTCCACATCTTTGTGATTGTGAATCTTGCTGCAAAAAACATCGTAGT
>NW_012149627.1:2890-3242 GCF_000956105.1 Propithecus coquereli
GAGGCAAGCAAGAGCTGGTCTCCACAAGACCCTCAGATCTACTGTTGTCACAGTTAGCCAGACACTGACTTTCCATGAAACAAGTTGGCTGCCATTCCCTGTCACAAATCTCCAGATAATAGGTAACAATCACAGACATGTTTCTCAGCTCCCAATCAATTTAGCTCCTTTCCTTGAAAAATGTGTTTTATCTTCACAGATTCTACTAATCATTTCCTGAAGTGACTCAGGGGTTGGTTGGATTTTTAGCTAAATAGATATTTTTTCGAAGACAAAATCCTGGAGTAAATTAGATAAAACTCCACAAAATACAGAAGTATTAAAAACTAAACTAAACTTAAAAAAACAACTA
>NW_012149627.1:6456-6759 GCF_000956105.1 Propithecus coquereli
AATGGATGTGATCAGCTCCTTTTAAGATAATCTTGGTGGGTAGAACAGGATATTCCTTATGGCTTTTAAAATTTCATTCAGTATCTGTAATTAAACAAAATTTTGTTTACCTACCTTGGGCCAGGCTGATGGATATCAGTGACATGTATATCAGTGACCCTTATTTGAAAGTAATCTGGAATAAATAATGACATCAGTGTAATAAATCCAGTTGTGACCTTGGTGATCTACACTTTTAAATCAACCTAGACTGTGGTAGAACACAGAAGAGTGACTCAGAGTGTGTATGTGTCAGAGTGTCTT
>NW_012149627.1:10114-10975 GCF_000956105.1 Propithecus coquereli
AAATTAACGTTTATCAGCAATGTGGAGATAAAATTTCTTTGCATTTGCTTTTTGGCATGGTGATGAGACATTAAACTAAGGCAGTGGCAATAGCAATGGAGAAGAAAGAAAGATGTGAAATTGTTAAAGGTGTAATTTATGTGATAATAGATATTAGATAGCACTCATTAAATCCCTCAAAGTATTATTCTCTTCTTCTATATTGATTTTGAGGGAGTTTAGGACACATTACCCCAATATATGGCATGTAAGCATTTGAGAAAACGGCAGAGGCAGGAAGGATACTCTCACCTTCCCTTACCCTTCTCCCCTGAAGCAGGCCTTGAGACCTTCATTTGAGATATGCCTTCCCCACACCTGGCAGAAAGGAACATCTTCATCTCTGAAAACACAGGGTCACAGAGAAGAATCTGAACAAATAGGCTGTGCTAAGTTTCTCCCAGTTTATCGTTAAATCATACCCCCTTTGTCCAATCTTATTTCTCTAAGAATATCCATTTCTTCATTAAACCTAGCATAAAATTACACAAATTTAACCATTTCTTTCTGTCCTAATTTCCTTATGAAAACCCCTGTGTCACATAACACTTATTTTAAAAATTTGTGTGGTTTTCACCTGTTAATTTGCCTTTGTCAGTTTTTCTTCAGACGTAGCCAGGAACTCTAACAAGGCAGAGAAAAATCTTTTCTTTTCCTACAATTTCTAAATGGGGATAAGGCCATTCAGAATGAAGATTTAATTTTCCAGCCTTCTCTGCTGTAACCACTTTCTGAGTAATGAGATGTAAGAGAAAGTACCTTGTGCAGCAGCTTTAGGAACCCTTGTTAACCTACAAGACAGAGGGCTTTGTCCCTTCCTCC
>NW_012149627.1:24890-25211 GCF_000956105.1 Propithecus coquereli
TATTGTATTCAGGAATTTTGCTAAATGAGTAGATTATAGCTGCTTTTGCTATAGAGGGGAAACTTGGATAATTATGTGAGATGATGGATATATTCGTTTGTTACACTACAGTAATGATTTTACCATATATATGCATCTTATAACATTGTATTGTATAAATGTATAAATATGCACAATAAAATTTATTTTTAAAAAACAGAAGGAAATGGTAAAGGATCAATATAAAGGGAGGTTTTTAACTAAATTTTTTTTTTTTGCTTCTGTGACTACCTTGATTTTTGCCAAATAATCCCGAATATCCACTAAAAGTGTGCTAAGCCT
>NW_012149628.1:0-323 GCF_000956105.1 Propithecus coquereli
ATATAGTCAGGGGGAGAAAAATACCGTGAATAGCATTGTTCGCCATGAAAATCTTGCTTTAAGGCATGAAGATATCAAAGATAGTATCATATAGCCAATATAATTCCTAAACTTTGCATTCATAATTTTGGAACAAAAATTCTAATAATATTTTGGCCTAATATATCATACACCAGATTGAATCTTTCTTCCAGTAATCTCTGTGTACATATTCAGATACACATAACAAAATTAACACAAATGAACCTCTACTGTTTATATACTTGAAATAATCAAGGAACAAAAGTTTTTTTTATATTGAAAACCAATTCCATTGTATACAT
>NW_012149628.1:3499-4260 GCF_000956105.1 Propithecus coquereli
TATAAGCTTTTTCTATCTTTTATTTTTTACTTTTTAAACTTTTGTATTAAAAACACACAAACACACACATTAGCCTAGGCCAACACAGGGTCAGAATCACCCGTACCACTGTCTTCCACCTCTACATCTTGTCCCAGGGTGAGGTTTTCGGGGATAATAACATACATGAACCTGTCATCTCCCATAACGAATGCCTTTTTCGTGAATATCTTCCGAAGGACCTACCTAAGGCTGTTTTACAGTTAACTTTTTTTTAAATAAGTAGAAGGAATACACTCTAAAATAAGGATAAAAAAATAATAAGTACATAAACCAACAGCAGTCATTTATTATCATTACCAAGTATTACGTACTGTACATAACTGTATGTGCTATACTTTTACATGACTGGTAACACAGTAGGTTTGTTTACTGTAGCATCACCACAAACATGATTAATGCATTGCACTACAAGGTTACCATGATCACGATGGCACTACCCAATAGGAATTTTTCAGCTCCATTTTAATCTTATGGGACCACCATCTTACATGTGGTCCCTGTTGACCGAAACGTTGCTATGCAGCATATAACTGTATTAGAAGTTTGAATATTTCTTCTAGAAAATGTGCTTTGACTATGTTGTTATTAATAGAAATCTTGCTTGAAAAATCTAAGGGGCCCCTCTTGAATTTAATACAGGCAGAGCACACTAAATCTAAAAATCCAAATTCCAAAATGCTTCCAAATCTGAAAATTTTTGAGTGCTGACATGATGATCA
>NW_012149628.1:17460-18351 GCF_000956105.1 Propithecus coquereli
GAGCCAGATAAAAAAGATAGATAATTCTCAAAATGAATGTACTAAAATGATAGCAATTTTCTATAATCTCTTTCAGAAAATAGGGGAAAAAAAAGGAATGCTTTCTGACATATTCTATGAGACCAGTATTACCCTAATACCAAAATCAGATAAAGACATTACAAGAAAGGCATGCTACAGACCAATATCTATCATGAACAGAGGTGCAAAGAATTCTGAACAAAAAAATTAGCCACTTAAATCCAACAATATGTAAAATGAATTCTATACCACAACCAAGTGGGATTTATTTCAGGTATGCAAGGCTGATTCAACATTTGAAAATCAAGTAATGTAATCCATCCCATCAACAGACTAAAGAAAAATCATATGATTATACGAATAGATGTAGATAAAGCATTTGACAAAATTCAATGTCCATTCATTATACAAAAGCATTCAACAAACTAGGGGTATAAGGGAACTTCCTCGACATCTGTAAAAGAACATCCACAACAATCCTATACCTAATATCATACTTAATGGTGAGAAGCTAGATGCTTTCCCCCTAAGATCAGGAATAAGGCAAGGATGTCT
The DNA here is from genome assembly GCF_000956105.1 of Propithecus coquereli. Taxonomy (NCBI): domain Eukaryota; kingdom Metazoa; phylum Chordata; class Mammalia; order Primates; family Indriidae; genus Propithecus; species Propithecus coquereli. The sequence goes on from NW_012149628.1 coordinate 18,037, forward strand.
CCTCTCTGTATAATTTTAAATCAAAGTGATGAAAGTCCTAGCAAATGCAATAATACAAGAAAAGGAAATAAAAGGTATTTTAGAAGTGACCAATTGGAATTTAAAATTAAAAACACAATATCATTTACATTAGCACCACAAAAAAGTACTCAAGAATCTAACTAAATATGTACAATATCTTCATGAGGCCAACTATAAAACTGTGATAAAAGACATCAAATATCTAAATAAATTGAGAGATACTTCATGTTCATGGATAGGAAGATTCAATATTGTGAAGATGTTATTTATTCCTAAATTGATCTATAGATTCAA
>NW_012149628.1:20852-22265 GCF_000956105.1 Propithecus coquereli
ACCTAAAGTCCAAGTATTGGGAAGGCTGCGCTTCCTCTGACGGCTCTAGAAGAAAATCCTTCCTCACCTGGTGACTCCAGATGTTTCTGGGCTTGGGGCTGCATAACTCCAATCTCTGCTTCTGTTTTCACATGGCCTTCTCTCTTACGTGTCCTCTCTCCTTCCCTTCTAAAATCACTTGTCACTGGATTAAGGGCTTATGATAATACAGGATAATCTCATTTTCACATCTTTATCTTAACTATACCTGCAAAGGTTCTTCTTCCAAATGAGATCAGGTTCTGGATGGACATATCATTTGGGGAGGCTACCATTAACTCTACTACACTAATTTTGTGTTCCTTATTCTTTGTGGATTTTATTTTATCATCAAAAGAGATGGGGGTGGGGAGAGTAAGAAGAGTACGTTTAGATGATCATTAAGATAGTTTTAGTAGACCCTGGTTTGCAAAAATTATAATATCTGCCAATAACTAGTATTAGTGAAAATTTGGAACAGTACTAACTCTCATAGACTAATGGACAGATTGTAAATTCATACAACCAGTTTGGAAAACAATTTGGCTTTATCTACGAAAGTTGCAAATGCACAAAGTGTACAAGCCAATAATTCCACCCCAGCTATATAATCAAAGAAAACTCTTGTACATGGATCAGGAAACATACACAAGAACATTCATTTTGTCCTTCAACAATAATATGGATAACAATAAAAATGAACAAATATTGTTATATATGAAAAATTAAAGAATGTCATAAACATTACATAGAGTGAACGAAGCATATATACTCTGTGATGTATAGGTATACATTTGAAAAATGAGCAAAATTAAACCATACCTTTTAGGGATCTATCACGATGATAAAACTGTAAAGAAAAGTAACAGAATTACTATAAAAAAATCTATACTTCTGGATACTTTTAGAGGGAAAGTAGGCTTTAGGATTGTGGAGAGGCACCTGGAGAGCTTCTGGGATGCTGGCAATGTCTTCTTGTTGACTTGGATACTGGTAACAGAGGTGCTTTCTTTATAATTATCCTTCAAAATAAACATACATATATATTTCTCTACATTTTTATGTAGGCTGTATCTCACAATAAAAATAATTTAAAAATGAATAAAAGAAATAAGAGAGGAGATAGTAGTCTATGCTTTGACAGCTCTTGAATGTGATGGGAAGGAGAAGAAATGGCAGCAACTACAGAAAGGCACAAAGATGAGAGAAGTTTTATTTTCCTCATGTTCAGAGAATCTGGACTAAGGTTCAATAAGAAAGAGAAAAAAGTGATTTTTTGGTTTCAGCTTGAGTTCTATTTATCTATAGTCCTCAAAGAATCAAAATGCAAAGAAATAGAGCAGTGCTGAAGATGTTACCTATGAATCTAGGCCCAGAGCAGGGTTGCTATAGCAC
>NW_012149628.1:24650-24966 GCF_000956105.1 Propithecus coquereli
GTGAGCTCCATTTGGAGCCTGAAGAAACCTAGACCCAAAAGATTGCTTAGGCAAATACAGAATATCTCATTCAACAAAGTCATTATCAATTCTAGTTATAAATAATACATTAATGAAATATGACTGTAGTCATATATAGGCTCAGAATCCCAGAATTGTGAAAAATAACTTTGTAAACTCATTACCTTTTTCTAAGTTTCTAATGAAAGTGCTGCTACCTAATAAAAAGTTTTAAAAATTTCACTATTTCCCAATTCTTTAACTTTTAAGAAAAAGTAGAGCTACCAATTAGATGTATTATTTCTTTACTTGCTTG
>NW_012149629.1:0-316 GCF_000956105.1 Propithecus coquereli
AGTCATTTTGAAATTATTATCCTTTACTGTAAAAATCAATAACAAGTGTGGCATCAGTCCAAAGTTGGAGAGGCAGTTGAGAAAATAACCTCACACAATGATTTTTTGTGCGTGTGTAAGGTTCTGGTGGGCTCTGTGCAAAGTTGTATTTTTTGCAGTCTTCTGTGATGTTTTTTGTTATCAAGCACACATGCCTGAAAACCCTCCCTTCATATCCTCTTGACTCCATTTTGCCAGAGTTTGACCAAAGTGACTCCATTGTCATTCTGACAAATTTCACATTTCCCTCTGTTGATTAAGATCTTTTTCCTAAAGC
>NW_012149629.1:504-1677 GCF_000956105.1 Propithecus coquereli
AAAAAGATCAAATCTGGAAGCATCAAAGTACCTGACTACAAATTATACTACAAGCCTATAGTAACCAAAACAACATGGTATTGCTATAAAAGTAGGAATTTAGATCAATGGAACAGAATAGAGAACCCAGAAATAAACCATATACCTACAAACAGCTGATTTTTGACAAAGCAGACAAAAACCCACACTGGGAAAACCCCCTATTCAATAAATGGTGCTGGGAAACTTGGACAGCCATATACATAAGAATGAAACTGGATCCCTATGTCTCACCATATACAAAATTAACTCAAGACAGGTTAAAGACTAAAATGCAAGGCCTGAAACTATAAAAATGCTAGAAAAAAATATGGGAAAAATTATCTTAGACATTGGTCTAGGCAAAGAATTTATGACTAAGACACAAAAATCAAATATAGCCAAGATAATAAACTAATTATCACAACAGAAGAAATAATAAAAATAGGACTTAGTTAAACTAAAAAGTTCTGTACAGCATAGGAAATAATCAACAAAGTAGACAACCTACAAAATGGGAGAAAATACTTGCAAACTGTATATCCAACAAAGGACTAATATCTAGAATCTATGAGGAACTCAAACAAATCAGCAAGAAGAAAAAAAAAGCAACGACCCCTTCTAAAAGTGGGCAAAAGACATGAGTAAATCTTTTCAAAAGAAGATATCCAAATGGCCAACAAACATATGATAAAATGCTCAACATGACTAATCATGAGAGGAATGCAGATTAAAAGAATACTTTACCCCTGTCAGGATGGCAATTATTATAAAGTCAAAAAAGAATAGATGTTGATGCAGATGGAGTTAAAAGGGATTCCTTGTAAAGTGCTCGTGGGAACATAAATTAGCAGCCTTTATGGAAAACAGTATGGAGATTTGTCAAAGAATTAAAAGCAGACCATTGGATTAACCATTAAAAGCAGATCATTTGATCCAGCAATCCCACTCCTAGGTATCTATCCACAGGAAAAGAAGTCATTATATCAAAAAGACATCTGCATCCAAATGCTTTTTTGTAGTATTGCAGTATAATTCACAATAGCAAAGATATGCAATCAGCCTAAGTGCCCAACAACTGATGACTGGAAAAAGAAAACTGTGGTACGTGTGTGCGTGTGCGTGTATATGTGTGTGTGTGTGTGTGTGTGTGTA
>NW_012149629.1:1727-2201 GCF_000956105.1 Propithecus coquereli
TGATGCTTCCAGGTTTGTTCTTTTTGCTCAGTATATCAAGGGGGTACCTGCACCCCCATGTTTATTGCAGTGCTATTCACAATAGCAAAGATATGCAATCAACCTAAGTGTCCAACAACTGATGACTGGAAAAAGAAAACTGTGGTACGTGTGTGCGTGTGCGTGTATATGTGTGTGTGTGTGTGTGTGTGTGTACACCGTGGAGTACTACTCAGCCATAAAAAGAACGAAATAAAGTCTTTTGCAGCAACTGGAACTGGATGGAACTGGAGACCATTATTCTAAGTGAAATATCTCAGGAATCGAAAAACAAAGACTGCATGTTATTACTTATAGGTGAGAACTAAACACTGGTATACATGGTCATAAAGAGTGCCATAATGGAGTATGGAAACTAAGAAAGGGGTGGTGTGAGGGGGATTAGGAATCAAAACTTACCTATTGGTTATAATATACACTATTTGGGTGATGGGT
>NW_012149629.1:4117-4557 GCF_000956105.1 Propithecus coquereli
CAGCAGCAGCAGGGTTTGAGAAAATTGACTCCAATTATAAAAGAAATTTTATTGTGAGTATAATGCTATCAAATACAATTACATGCTACAGAGAATTTTTTTGTGAAGGGAAGACTCGATGTGCCAAACTTTATTGTTGTCTTATTTTAATAAATTGCTACAGCCATCCCAACCTTTAGTAATCACCACCCTGATTAGTCAGCAGCCAACACCATTGAGGCAATATCCTCCACTAGCAAAAAGATTACAATGGCTGAATGCTTAGATGATTGTTAGCATATTTTAGCAATAAAGTATTTTTAAATTAAGGTATGTACATTTTTTACATATAATGCTATTACACACTTACTAGTCTACAGTATAATGTAAAGATAACTTTTATATGCAAAAGGAATGCAAAAATTTGTGTGACTTTGTTGCAATATTTGCTTTATTGCAGT
>NW_012149629.1:4607-5670 GCF_000956105.1 Propithecus coquereli
ATCAAATATAGCCAAGATAATAAACTAATTATCACAACAGAAGAAATAATAAAAATAGGACTTAGTTAAACTAAAAAGTTCTGTACAGCATAGGAAATAATCAACAAAATAGGCAGCCAACAAAATGGGAAAAAATACTTGCAAACTGTACATCCAACAAAGGACTAATATCTAGAATCTATGAGAAACTCAAACAAATCAGAAAAAAAACAAACCCACAACCAAAGCAAATAACATCACTAAAAAGTGGGCAAAAGACATGAGCAAATCTTTTCAAAAGAAGATATCGAAATGGCCAACAAACATATGATAAAATGTTCAACATGGCTAATCATGAGAGAAATGCAAATTAAAAGCACAAGATAATACTTTACCCCTGTCAGGATGGCAGTTATTATAAAGTCAAAAAACAATAGATGTTGGTGCAGATGGAGTGAAAAGGGATTCTTTGTAAACTGTTTGTGGGAACGTAACTTAGCACAACATTTATGGAAAACAGTGTGGAGATTTGTCAAAGAATTAAAAGCAGACCTATCATTTGATCCAGCAATCCCACTCCTGGGTATCTATCCGCAGGAAAAGAAGTCATTATATCAAAAAGACATCCGCATCCAAATGCTTTATTGTAGTAATTGCAGTATAATTCACAATAGCAAAGATATGCAATCAGCCTAAGTGCCCATCAACTGATGACTGGAAAAAGAAAAATGTGGTGTGTGTGTGTGCATGTGTGTGTGTGTGTATGTGTGTGTATGTGTACACCGTGGAGTACTACTCAGCCATAAAAAGAACGAAATAAAGTCTTTTGCAGCAACTAGAACTGGATGGAACTGGAGACCATTATCCTAAGTGAAATATCTCAGGAATCGAAAAACAAAGACTGCATGTTATTACTTATAAGTGAGAACTAAACAATGGGTATACATGGTCATAAAGAGTGCCATAATGGAGTATGGAAACTAAGAAAGGGGTGGTGTCAGAGGGATTAGGAATCGAAAATTACCTATTGGTTATAATATACACTATTTGGGTGATGGGTACAATGAAAGCCCTGTCTTCGCCA
>NW_012149630.1:0-58902 GCF_000956105.1 Propithecus coquereli
TTGGGAGGACCATTAGAAGGTGAGGTCATCTCCCAAGGGCAGGAGAAGAGGCCTTATTGCTCAGAACATGAGGCCCCAGGGTGGGGACAAAACCCTGAACATCTGCAATGTCTATTGTTACTCCAGCGGCTGGAGGGAATGACCATTCTGGAATAAATCAACTGAACCTTTGACCTGAACTCCAGTTTAATTCACTCTTTCTCCTCCATTAGCTAGTGTAAGGGATGGGGGACGCAGAAGGGGAGGGATAACATATTTTATTTTTATGGCATTTTTATTCCAAATGACCTTCTGGGTCAAACCCACTCTCCTTTCATGAATTATGCATTAGAGGAGCCCTTTTGTTTCTCTAATGGCTTTAGTTGAGTTCACCTCCTAGAAAGATAAAACAAAAAATCAAGAATTTCAATTAAAAAGTTCACCTCTTGCCATAGCAATTGACATGGTTTTAATCGGGTCATTCCATAAAGGGTCTCTGTTGGTAGACTTTTCAAGCTTCCCAGGGTCTTAGAAATCATCCATTCCCGTCCCCATATTTCACACATGAGAAGACTGAGAACCCAGAGATGGGAAATGACATGCCCAAGTTCACACAGCTAGTGAGTGTCAACAGCTATGAAAGGGACAGAAATGGGAATATATTTCACCCACTTTATTTCATGTTCGGCGTTCCTTTCTGCAAGGAAGCCTAGCAGGGTAATACAGTTGCCATGGCTGCAGAAATAATTGCTCCAAAACCTAGTGGCATAAAACAACCACTTACGGATTTTGCTTATGGATTCTGAGTTAGTAATTTGACAGGGTGCAAAGGGGATGGCTTCTCTACGCTCCATGGTGTCTGGGGACTCAGCTGGAAGGGTCGAAGGTCATCTTTGGGGCAGGGTCATCTGAAGACATGTGCACTCACAGGAGTGCATGCTGTCTGCTGGCTGAGACCTTAGCTGGAGTTGTTGGCTAGAACATCTATATGTGGCCTCTGAGTGGTCTGGACTTCCTCACAGCATGGCGACTGGGTTCCAAAGAGTCCTGAGAGAAAGAGAGAGAGGGAAAGAAAAATTGGTGGAAGCTTTTATGGACTCAAAAGTCACTTAGTGTCACTCTACAACATTCTGTGCGTCACAGCAGTTACAAAGCCCAGTCCATTCAGTTTCAAGGGGAGAGAATGGAGACCCCACATCTCAATGGAGGAGTGTTGCCACATTGAAAGAGAGCATTTGGAATGGGACACATAGCGCTATAGCCATCTTCGGAACACACAATGTGCTACAAGACAGTTAGGACCAGGGCACATTAAATTTTGCCAATAGCTGGGCGATGTGGCTCACGCCTGTCATCCCTTTGGGAGGCCAAGGCAGGAGGATCGCTTGAGGCCAGGAGTTGGAGACCAGCCTGAGCAACATAGCGAGACCCTGTCTCTACAAAGAAAGATTGCCAAATTGTTTACTTAGTATCTGTCTTTCCCACTAGGTTATAATCTCTTAAAGGGCCAGGTACGTATCTGTCTTGTTTGCTGGCTAGCATACCTCAGTGTCCAGCACGGCTGCAGCTGACTCATAGTAAGAAGTTCATAAATTTTTGTTCGGAAAGTGAGTACCAAAAAGAAAGTCTTCACTGGCTAAAAATATACTCGTAGATTTCCCTTTTCCTCTTGGAAACTTTCCTATTCATCGAGAACCTGAACACCACCACCGTCTTCTCTAGAGAATGCACTGACCGCTTGATTGGGAGGGGTACCTAGCCTAGTCTTGGGGTGCTCAGAGCCGTCATCCTGGAGGGAGTTATATGTAAGAAGAGCCCTGGAGGATGAGGAAGGGAAGCCGAGGGAAGAGGCAGGAGGAAGGGCACCGCAGGCAGAAGGAATAGCCTGTGCAAAGATGGGAGGCACGGAGGTCAGGACGCCAGGCATGTGGGGTTTGAGAGCTGAGTGGAGAAAGGGAAGTAGGCTCGTGGGGCAGCAGGGCTTGGGTTACAATTCGGCCTTAAATGTCTCCCTGAGAAGTTTCCTTACCCCTAAGAGTGTCGGGAAGCCCCAGTGAGGAGGCGACATGATCAGATCTGTGTTCGAAGGCTCTGACTGCAGGGCAGATGGTAGGATGGGGGGACACAGTAGGAGGCGGGAGGCAGAGATCCTGATGCCAAATGAGGGGGGAACCAGAGCCATGGTGGGGGGCAGAGGGGCTGGCGGGAAGTGGGCAGACCTTTCCTAGGAGGATCTCGTGATGGAATGGACGTGGGCTGCGGGAGGGGCTGGGCCGGGCCGCGGGCTCCGGTTCAGGTCAGCGCGTGGACGGTGGCTCTACACACCCAGCTGGGGACTCTGGGGCAGGAGCACTGAGGAGGAGTTCAGTGTTCTGGACGTGCTGAGTTTGAGATGCCAGGGGCACGTCCGAGTGGAAGTTCTGTTAGGCGCTTGGATTCGTGAGGCCGAAACTCAGAAGAGTGGTCTGGGCTCTAAATCTGGACTGGGAAGCGGCTGGAGCGGCGGGAGCAGAAGTGCTCTCAGCGGGAGGGTGTGCGATGCGGGGAGAGCCATGGGGAGGCAGGTTCCAGATGGATCCAGGAAGGACAGCAGAAAACGTGCCCGTAGGTAAAAGAGCAGTCAACGGCAATTTTCGTAAGTACCGTTCCTCATAAGGGTTATGGGAAGAAGTAGGTGGCAGAGAGGGGAGGAATAAAAAGGAGGCGAGAGGGTGAAGGATGAATGAACAGCATTCTAGCAAAGTTGTCACATGCTTCCTGGCAGGTCTGGCAAGTCTGGGCCACCAGGATGGCTCCACCGAGAAAACTCCTAAGGCAGACCAGTCAGGAGGGACCTGTTCCACTCAGCCCTCTGTCCCAGAAAAGAACCAACGTGTGGGTTGACCTCAGCATCCCTCCCTAGCAACCAGCATCTGTGTTTAAATTCTCGGGGGAGGGGTGCTGTCATCGTGTGACTATCAACACAGCTTCTATGGTCACACCTGTTGTTTTTGTTTGCACAGCAACCATCATCACCATTTGGCTAATAGCACCGTGATCTGGGTGGGAATGTCCCCGTATCCCTGGCTCCAGGGGTGGCACCTCTCCCAAGCCTGACCAATAAAACTCAGACCTGAGATTTTGGGAAGAGAAGCATTCTGTAGGCAGGGGTGTCTGCCACCACCCTTGTCAGAAGTGGAGACACCCTCCCATCAGATGCAAGAGACAGAAAAACAGTCTTCATGATTCTTCTTGAGCTGCTGGATCCAGCCATACCTGAAGGTGATTAATTCCTGGACTTTTCAGTTACATGAGCCAATAAATTCCCCATTTCTGCCTATCAGAAAGGGCCGTGTGAGTTCTAGCACTGAAGGAGTAGTCCCAGCAGGCACAAACTGCTGAGGCATGAGGCATAGGGGTGGAGTTGGTGGAGGAGGTTTACTTGATTTCCTCTCAGACGTTTCACCAGGCATCTCACCCACCAAGTTGCTACCTTAGGGATTCTTCCCTCCCTTTTGCAGTCATCCCTTCCATTGTTTCCACTCGTATTCCTACCTCTTTGTAAACACTTCCTTGCTCAAAAAAAAAAGGAAAACGAAACAGTATCTGAGATGCACTGATGCTGGCTGGAGGTCGTCCCACCTCCAGAGGCAACACACATGCTTACAATTCTTTACAGTAAAACCAAGGACCGCATTGCATCCCCCTGGGCTCCCAGAACCCCGGTTTGGAAGTGGGGACTTTACAGGGACCCCATCATTGTGTGGTGTCTGTGCCTCCCTCCGGTGACTTGCTGACAGCAAATGCCAGATTCCAGATCCTGGCCCCGTGGCCCGCCGCCCCACGCGTACGACTGCGCCAACAATGCGCGCTCTCGTTCGTTTGTTCAGAACAAGCACTCATCGTGCCAGGCAAAGCCCAACTGCCGGACCACAGTTTGCTGTGTTAGCAAGAAACATCCCTCACACTGTCATCTAATCAGAGGGGAAACAGAGTCCAGAAGCCTTGGAGGTGACGAGGGGACTCTGTGAGTCATCACCGATGGCAGAGGAAGGGCCAGACACATCCCCACTCTTTCCACCTCCCTCCCCACGGCAGCCTGATCTTTGTTTCCCTCTCTTTGCTTCGGAACATGCCTCCTATTTAAGGCCTTCAAGTCCACGCTTCGTATTTTCTGTCCAGCTACCATGTGATGGCCTGTCACGCGCGTGGACCCATGGCGCGGCATCTCCCCGGCGTGGCAGGCTTGGCGCTTCCGTGTGGGCGTGCAGAGCCCTGCGCCCTGCTCTCTCCCTCCCTCTATTTCATTCTTCCTACCTGTCTTTCCTTCTCTCTTTCCTTCCTTCCTTTTTTCTTTTTCTTCCACTTCCCATCTCCCTCCAGGATTTCATCCTGTGGTTTCAGAAAAATGAACACTTAGGGAATAATACCAAAAAGCAGCCAGGCTCAGCCAATAAATCCTCTAATGCTTGTAATAGTTTTATTTTCTTCACGTTCATCCTAGTTTAGGAGTTTAATCAACATCTTTGAAATACTTGTGGTTTTCTCCACGAGCCTTAATTGAAGGCAGAGAAAGTCCCTCCCACCCTCTCTTTCTCCCTCCCTCCTTCCTTCTCACCCTCTCTCTTCCTTTCATTTATTCAATAAATGTTTTTTTTTTTTTTGAGGGTCGATTCTGGGCCAGGCCTGGGCTAAGTACTAGGAATGGTGACTAGAAACATGGACAAAATCTCTGCTCTAATGAGCTTACAGTCTAGTGGGAGAGAGAGATTTTCTCCAGGTAATTACACACGAATGTATTCTAATAAGCTCAGCGAATGCTTTGAGTTTCCACGGTGGCCTGGACAGAGACACTGACCCTGACTGTGGATTCACAGAGGCTTCCTTGAAGGAGCGGATATGAAGGATGAGTTTTCTAGCTAAAGAGAAGAGGAAAGAGCATTCCAAGCAGAGGGAACGGACTATGCAAAGGTCCTGGGGTGAGTGGAAGCAAGGTACTTTCACAGAATGCAAGAACAGTGTAACTGGGACAGAGAAAGGAGAAGACAAAGCCAGAGAGGTGGGCAGGGCCAGATGTCCAGGGCCCTTGCCTGAGGTAAGGGGTGGGGTCTTCACTCCAAAAGCAAGGGAAGGCCATGGAAGAGTTTCACCTAGGGGTGGACTTGGGTATAATTAACTCAGCATTTGCAAGCTCCAGCCTGGCTCTTGGTGCAGTCACGGTCAGGATGGGAGGATGTTTGGGTGAGCCTTTTCTAGCCTTGGGTGACCTGGGTGCACTGGGAAAGGGTGGTTTGGGTGGGATATGACATTCATCCCAGGGCTTGGACTGGGGCCAGATTACTGTTCTGGCTTTTGGAAAGGGAGCTAATTCTTCACGTGGACTTCCTGTGTGGCTCAGAGGCTGCTATGAATGGGAGAGCATCATCAGGTACTGATAAGAGCTTTGAAACTGGATACAGACAGATTTGGCTTTGCTATGAGACCCTGGCATCTTCTCTAACCTCAGTTTCCTCATCTGTAAAATGGGAGCATTAATAGTAATGAATATGTGTTATTTTTGTCTGCTGAGAATCCCTTTTTCAATTAGGAAATGCTCACGTGCTTTGGTGGCACTGGCGATCACTGTGCACCTCCCACCCCTGCATCAGATGGAGGGAGCGGGTGCGTGATCCCGCCCAGACAGTCACTGCGCCCCAGCGCCCTGTCCACAGCGACTGGTTTAAGGGAGTGGCCCAAGTGCGGCCAATCAGAGTCCTTCCATGAGATATGATATGGAGCAGTTGGAAGAGAGCGTCTCTTGCTTCTAGATTGTGGGCTTTAAGAGTATAGACTTGAGCTACTGGTGTCCAGCTTTCCTGGAAAAGAGAAAAAAACAGGGAGATGAGTGGGGAAGAGAGAGAAGGGAAATAGAGCCCTCATGTGTGAGAGAATAACCTTGTTACCTTGTTTGAGACCCTGGATTCAGCAGTTCCTGAAGCCCAGAACACGCGTCGAATTTCTCATTAGCTTCCATTTTGGCGTAAGGCAGTTTGAGCTGGGTTTTGTCACCCACCCTGGCTGTGTCTGACCAATGCTTCCAGTCATCAGGTCATCGAGGTAAAGCCCGGAAAGCCAATGTGAGTGCTGAGCAGGCAGAGTGCTCGATAGTCGCTACTGTCACTGTTTGGGTAACAACTCATGGCTGCAGAATGCTCGGGTAGAGTACAGACTGCTTCCCTTCCCTGGGTGTGGTCTCGTGTTGCCCCTCAAAGGGCCGTGAGTCACCACCGTGATCCCGTTTGAAAGCCTCAAACAGTGACTTGAGTTCTCCTTCGCTGCCTCCCCTATCTCCCGCCAACATTTGTGACTCTTGTGTCCCCTATGTCTCTCTTGAAGCGACAGTGGCAGCCACTAGAGAACGACCTGAAGGATGTGACCGTGTTTAGATCGAATTCGGGAAGACCAGTCCCCTCCTAATGGATTTCCCATTAACTTTTTGGTAAAGTGTATTAGTTATCTATTGCTGTATAACAAATTAGCCCTAAACTTAGTGGCTCACAACAGAGATCTGTTATCTCAAGGCTTCTGTGGGTCAGGAACTCAGGAAAGCTTAGCTAGGAGGTTCTGGCTCAAAGTCTTTTGTGAGGCTGAAGTCAAGATGGTGGCCAACGCTTCCTTCATCTGAAGGCTTGACTGGGGCAGGGAGATTCCCATCTAAGATGGAGCACTCATACGGTTATTGGGAGAAGCCTTCAGGTCCTTGACATGGGAACCTCTCCACAGGGCTGCTCGAGTGTCCTCGCAACATGGCCGCTGGCTTCCCCCACCGCGAGTGATCAAAGAGAGAGGAAGGTGGAAGCTGCCATGCTTTTTATGACCCAACCTCAGGAGTCACACTCTGTCATTTCTGCAGCATTCTCCTGATTACACAGACGAGCCCTATTCGGTATGGAAGGAGGCTACACTAAGGCATGATCCCAGGAGGCCCAGGGGCCACTGGGGGCCGTCTTGGAGGTTGGCTGCCACACTTAACAACGAGCGATGATGTTATTAAGCGTCATTAAAGGCAGCAATTTCTTGCAGGGGTGGGGAACCTGTGGCCTTCTGAACCCTTGAGTGTGGTCTTTTGACTGAATCTAAATTCTACAGAACAAATCTTTCTAATAAAGAGCCTCTGGAGCGACTTCTCTTCCCCAAGGAAGCTTTTGGATGCTCCGGATGAGATGGCATCACTGGGGCACCAAAAAAACACCCCTTCTTACAGCTCGTGCTTGCAAGAGCTTTTTACAGAGCTTGCAAAGAGCTCCTTAAATAAACTAGTGAAATGACTAAACTAATTTGCTGGTCTGTAATTTCCTGGCATGTCTGGAGATTTCCTAATAAATACTAGCTGCCGGTTGGCAACCTGCCAGCATTATGGCCCTCTCCTGAGTGACAAACAAGGAATGTGTAAAAGCGTCTCGGAGGGTTGGGAAGGGTGGCACATCGAGGGCAAAGCGCATCAGACGCCTGGGTTTGAGAGACGTCTTTTCCTCTTCACCACCACTGTATTTCAAGTGAAATGCTTTCTTCCCTGTGCCTCAGTTTCTCTCTCTGTGAAAAGCAATGATAACCCTGGATTTTCCTGACTCACAGGGCTATAAAAAGGTTTGGATGAGATGGTGCAGCATTTCTAAAAGTGTGGGCCGTGGAAGGATAGCACCGTGGATTGTTAACCCCAAAGGGCTTTTTGTGCTGCAGTGAGCATGGGGACTGTGTCAACCAGGTCCAGCCTTTGCTTGCCCTCCTTGCCTGCAGGCGGGGCCGGCTTCGTGGGTGGGCGCCCGGCGCAGCTGCACAGGACCAGTGCTCAGAAGGGCCTGAGCTCGGAGTTTAGTGCTTTGCAGTTGCCGTCTTGAAATCCTTAATAACTGTACCTGTGAAGTTGTGCTCTGCAAGTGGAGTCTGATGGGGCAATGAAGTCTGTGTCGGGGGGCCTGGAGTCTCAACTCACACGCAGCCCCCAACTGCCTCCCCAGGAGGGACTCTAGGCTGCCTGCTCCCCTCCCCCTGGCACGCCGGGCCCCACCGACTGCCCCACCCTGAGACTGTGCCACCTACGGCACCAGACCATCGTGGTCAGGGCAGGAACTGAGGGGAGGCCACATTCTGTTGTCAACTTCTGCCTCCTGCAGGGACCCGTGTGCAGGTGAGGAGAGGGCTGGGATCCAGTGCCTGTCCCACGGTGTCTCAGGTCAGGGCAAGGCGGCCACCCTCCCAGGGCTGGCAGCACCATGGCATGTTTAGCAGGAAACTTGGCAGGGGCTTTTCACCTACCTCTGACTCAGGTACCGATGAAGTTGCAACCCTCTGGGGATTTTCTGCTGTGGGTTGGGGCACCCTTGGGTAGAGGATGTACCCCTAGGAAAATGGCCTCCCCTCCACCAAACAGGGCTGTGCATTTTCACTTTGCATTGGGTCCTGCAAATTATGTAGCCAGTCCTGCCTGCAGGACTTATCAGATCCTTCAAAGTAGAAGGTGTTAAAGTGTAGTGGGTCAGAATGCAGACTTGGGAGCTGGACTGCCTGGGTTTGGGTCATGGCCAATCCACCTAACCTTTCTGTGCTCCCGTGTCCTCATCTCCAAAGTAATAACCACGCAGTTCCTACCTCCATAGGCTGCTGTGAGGATTCCACGAGGTAGTACGTGTAGCCTCGTGCCTGCCATGCAGTGAGTATTAGCTAATTTGATGTCTACTTATTTAATGCTTGTTTACCCCCAAACGACTGCAAGGTTCCTGGGGCAGGAATTTCATCTGTCTTGTCCACCGCAATAACCCCGGAGCCCAGCACTGTGTCTGGAATGGATTAGGTGCTCAAGCAGCACCTGTCCAATGAATGACTCTCCAGGAGGGGGCGGCCCACAAAATACCCGCCCCATCCGCTTTTGTCCAGAGAGTCTTACAGAGTCAGCGCCCCACAGGCTGCACAGTTAGGAAAAGCTGCGTTCCTCTCCGCCAGGCAAAGCCCCACAGGTGCAGGCAGCAGGATAAATAGCCCCTGCAAGGTCCTTCCCCCTCCTCTTTGTCCTTTGGGACTCAGTGTCTCGACCCTGCTGGGAACCGCTCTTCTAGACCCCCCACAGGCCCTGCCAGGGCTGCATAACTCGCTGCCCCTCCCCACCTTCCCCTCCTTAATTGGGCCAATCTGTCCCCTTGACGCCCCGCTCCTGTGCGTTTTCTTCACAAAGCCCTCTCCTGTCGGTTGACAGATTCACAACTGTCGTGGGCACATTTTTCAATGTGGGCTCTTCCAGCGATTTCTCAGCCAGGTTGCTGCTCTTTGTAAACCTACTGAATTTTAGAATTTCCCAATGATTTTCCTTGCCTTCCGTGATTCTTCTCCCTCTCCACTCCCCAGCTTTCTTTCAAGGGCTTCTAGCTTCTTTGCCGTGTAGCCCCGGGTCCTGGGGACCCTTCAAGGAAGCCTGAGTTATTCAGCATCGTGGAGAACCACAGCCTTAACTGGGGTTCCTCCAGAAGCTGGCCCCCAGACAAGGGTTAGGTGCAGTAGTTTATTTGGGAAGTGATCCAGGAAGCCGGAGGGAGAGAGAGGGAGAGAAGGAAAGAGAGAAAAGCCACTGAAGGTGCCTTGTTTTGCTGGTTACCCCCTGGGCAACTCACAGGGGACTATAAACACATTGCCCGTTGTCAGCAAGAGAGCCTGGGGCATTTATCTGCTGACTCCCACCCCCAACGCCCAATGTCAAAGGGTCTAAGGGTCGTCCCTGGGAAAATTGACTTCCCTGCACTTCGACCTGCCTGTACAACTAAGTGGCCTTTCCTGGCTTTGGAGGAAACCTCTGTGAGTGCTTGAGGTGGGATTCTATAAACATCTGCAGAACTCTCCGTCAGAATTTTGCTGAAATCAGGTGGGCTGCAAGGATGTGACTTGGAGAACACAGATGTCTGCTGCGGCCAGTTACACAGATTCCCTGAGTTTGGGATGGTCTTTTGGGGTGCAGACTCCTTGCTTGTTTTGTCTTCTTTTTAAGCCTCTGATTATGAAGGATTTTTGCTCTTTTGGGGGAGGCTGCAGCTGGTTGGTGCCTCTACCAGAAGGAGATCAGGTCCCCAGAAAGAAAGGGACATCCTATGATGGCAATTCTATGACGTGTTTCTGTCCCTGGTAATCAGTGTGTTAAGAGGACGGGTATCGATATTCCCAGGTAATATGAATGGGTCTCATTCCCGGTCCCATCGCTTTCCAGGTCCATAACTGCACTTGGGTGGTGTCCCGGATGCAACTCCAATGTCAGGCACACTTTAGGTATCGACAAGTCTAAAGGTGATGGGAGACAAACAAAAATTAGGTTGTTTTCCTCCAGTTGGTCTGTCTCCTTTTCTTGTCCCTTAACAACAACCTGGGTGGATCCCATAGGTTGACTGTACCCTTTCTCCACCTCACTGTATCCAATTCTCTCCTGCTCCTTCTAGAATAGGTCTGAAAATACTGTTGTTCATGGGAGTCCAACCAGGAAATGAGATGCCCTGCTCTGCCTCGAGTCCCCCCAGTCTCCGCAAGCTGTTCTTCTGGAACATTCCTCCTTCGCCTTGAGGAAGGAGAAAACAGTCCCCTTTGCCAGAAGTCCCAGCCCTGCTGGATCCCGATGTCTGTTGATGGAGGTTTGAGGGAAGGAAGGAAGTGATGGTGGCTGGGCCAAGTTGGGCACCTCTTATTACATCTGAATACTCTCACGGCCTCTTAGCGGCTCCCTTTAGGAAAGGGCTTTTTACTTGGGGTCTGGAACCTTGGATGAGAAAAAGATTTTTTTTTTTATCTATTTGCTAACCTCTAACTGAAATTCAGCATTTCATTCTGTTCAAAATGTAGACATCAACCCCCCCCATTGTATCAATAGTGCCTATGATTTTGTCACCCATTAAAATCAGAGATATTTGCATATCACACTATGGTAGTCACAGATATCTGAAAATGACATTTTCTGCTCATCTTTATTTAAAAACTATAGTAGTAATTAGCTCCACTGCTAGATCTTGTTATTTAATGTGTTCATAAGGAAGCACTAGTATTACTCTAAGTAAATTTGTTTAATATTTTGATAGACATAGAGCTGGTTCTCTCTGTAATCCTACATATTTTATTTTGTGCATTTAAAACCATTATTCTGAAAGGGTCCATTGCCTCACTGATACCAGTGGGGTGCATGGCACAGGAGAGGTCAGAAGCCCTACTCTGGAGTGTGTGGGTGCCTCGTGTCTGATGTCTAGCGTGGGGGGAAGTCATCTGCACATATCCATAGGCAGGATGGCCCCATGTCACGGTGTGCCTGGGACAGTCACTGTTTACTCCAGCTGTCTGGGCTTCATTTTTCATAGTGCCTCCTTTCACTCTTAACATCATCCTGGTTTGTGGGCAGGGGGGTGGGCCGGAGTGGTCGTTTACAGGTTTGTGAAGAAGGCCATCAGATCACGTCCTCACCCAGTGCTTAACATCCCACTATTCCTTCGGTTTAAGCATTTGCTATAGGATCTTGTTTAAAACGTAGTGGTGGATTGTGTGTGTACATGGCTGTGTGTGTGTGTGTTTGTTTCTGTGTGTGTGTGCTTACTCGTGTGGGTGTCGGGGGATGAGTGCATGCAGTGAGTCTAAGTGTGAACTGGTTTTTCAGATGCCTTCCTGAATAGTCGGCAGGACCTGGAGGAAGTAGAACCTGGGAAGTGGGGAGGGGGTCCATGGAAGGAGGGTACTTGGCCATGCTGAGCCCCTTGAGGTCCCTGAGGGAGAGTTCCCAGACCAGGCTGCCTCAGTTGCCCGGACCGAAAGCGGACAGCTCAGGCTGTGACCTGTGGCCCTTGGCAGGCACCTCAGCTTGGCTCTGAACTCGGTTTTACTCTGACGGTGAGAAAAACCCAGGTGATAGGTGAGCCCCTAAGAGAACCACCATCGCTCCCTAATGGCCCCTGCCAAGCCCGCATCCTCCCCACAGCCCCTCCCAAGCCAGAGGGCATGTGTCAAGGGAGGAGAGGCGGCTCACGTAGTCACAGAGCCCACTCCAGGGCTTGGACCACTTACTTGCCGCGGGGCCTGGCCCCTCTTCTCCTTCTGAGCTTCCTTGGGTGAGTGTGTCTCTTTGAGCCTCAGTTTTCCTGCCTGGAGAATGGGGGTTAGTAGTATCTGTCATCACTGTCCCAACAGGATACGGATGCCCACCCAACTGAGGATGATTCCGGGACAGCTTATTCACAAAGGGGCTGGGTTCAGGGAAGTGTAAGTGAAGGTGCACCCCCCCCACCCACGCACGCGAACACACACACACACACACACACACACACACACACACACACAGTAGCCATGCTCTAGCCCAGGAGGGACAGCAGGAGGGAGCAGACACTAGAAATGGGAGGACAGATCCTGTAGGGAAGCTGCTGTGAGGCCTTCGGTAACTCTGGTGGAGGGACAGGTCCAGCCTGGGCGTGGGGGGG
Source organism: Propithecus coquereli (assembly GCF_000956105.1). Lineage (NCBI taxonomy): Eukaryota > Metazoa > Chordata > Mammalia > Primates > Indriidae > Propithecus > Propithecus coquereli. The sequence continues at coordinate 12,423 of NW_012149630.1, forward strand.
ATATCTAATAATACCCAGCCTCCACCTTCTCCCCCCTCCATTTTCCTACCAGGGCTCTCCATTGGTCGAAACCCACGGAAGCCAGAGGCAAGGGGGCACAATTACACGGTCCTTGCTGGCCAGCCCCCAGTGCACAGTGGGGCGGAGAAGGGCAGGGCAGACAGGAGACCACCCTCACGCGATCCCCCGGGCGTTTGCTTAGCATGAGCGCATTCAACCCTCACGGCAGCCCCGTTCCTTGTTCAGGGCCTGGCGCGTAAAAGGCTCGTTAGACAGTCGCTGAATGAATGCGTGAGTGCGCACCCCACCTGCTGGCAGAAAGGCCTGTGGCGGCTCCTGTCTACGCTGTGAGCCCCTGGAGAGAGGTGTCGGGGCACGTGCCTGGCAGTGGGGAAGGCGGGGGACAGAACTGGTGCACTGGCTTCGTGCAGAGCGTGGATGCCAAGAGGTCTTGCACCGTGAATTCTGGGGAGTCCACAGACCACCAGGAACATAGAAAACTGCCCAAGGCCCCCTCCTCGGTTGAACTGGAGACAGATGGACGGCTCTTGGCTTAGGAATCCAGGAAGCACAGGCAAAGCCAGGCTGTATGATGCTCTCAGAGGACTCTCCACTCTACGACTTCCTTCCAGTGCTAGCAGGCAGTGACTCACAAGGCTCGCTGTGGTCCAGCTTGCTTTTTCCTCTTTGTTACTCTGATAGCTTTTAAAATTATAGAGGAGACATAACTTTATTGTTAAAATAATCATAAATTACAATTAAGCAGAAAAGAGACAATAAAAAATTATCACTGAGATACAATCACTGCTAATATTTTGGTCCATATCCTTCTAGATACTTTTCTACTCTGGTTTTTTTTTTAATCAGGATCCTGTTGTTTCCAACAAGAGCCAAAATAGCTAACAGGTTTTAAGTACCTTCTCTGTGCAGGCCCAGAGCAAAGCACTTTACATGCATTAACTCATTAAATTCTCATTTTTTTATGGAGGCACAGAGAGGTTAAGTGACTTGTCCAAAGTCACACAGCTAGTAAGTGGGGAAGGTGGAATTTGAACCTGGCCAGGCTGACTCCAGAGCCTACTTTCTTATATGACTTGATTATAAACCAGATAAGAGATAGGTAGGTTTTCAAAGAACCCACGCTGCTGGCCCCTAAAGTGTCATGAGGCCAGCTAGTGCATTCTTTTTTTTTTTTTTTTTTGAGACGGAGTCTCACTGTGTTGCCCGGGCTAGAGTGCCGTGACGTCATCCTAACTCACAGCAACCTCAAACTCCTGGGCTCAAGCGATCCTCCTGCCTCAGCCTCCCAAGTAGCTGGGACTACAGGCATGCGCCACCATGCCCGGCTAATTTTTTCTATATATTTTTAGGTGTCCAATTAATTTCTTTCTAATTTTAGTAGAGACGGGGTCTCGCTCTTGCTCAGGCTGGTTTCGAACTCCTGAGCTCAAACGATCCGCCCGCCTCGGCCTCCCAGAGAGCTAGGATTACAGGTGCGAGCCTCCGCGCCTGGCCCAGCTAGTGCATTCTTAATCACTGCAACATACAGGTAAAAAATCTTCAGCTCCTCAACTGAGAAATGACTATTGAGCCACAGTGTCCCCTGGCTTATGTAGCAATTCTGATCTCACTCTAGGGTCAGGCTGGCCCACAGAAAGTCAAGAGGAACCTTTATTAGGCATCCACTATGTGGCCAGCTCTCTGCCAGCCATTGGGGATAAGGGGTAGAATGAGGTGTAGCTTCCACCCTCCAGGTACTACTGTGTGGTCAGGAGAGACACACCCATAGGCGTGTCAGTATAAGGAGAGCCGTGCTCTGCTGGAGGGTGTGGAGCGGGACTCCTGCGGACACAGTGGGGAAAGAGGTTTTAACAAGATCATGAAAAGGTCGGATTCCCACCCTCACCTACTGTCTGGCCTGTACCCCGATGCCACCAGGCACCTGCAGCTCCCTGGCCTGGCCCAGGTGCCAGGGTTTCATTTGGTTCTTCCTCCAGCTGAAACTTTTGTGTCTCTCTGCTTTTTCCCTCAGTATGCTGCCAGATGGCCACCTCGCTAATCTCAACTTCATTCAGCATCAGGGGTTAATGACTCCTGAGTTCCAACAAGAGCTCTCCGTGCTGCAACCAAGGATCACAAACGCAAATGGCTGCAGGTCGGCAGATAACGTCCAGGCACTAAGCAGACCAGCATTTGGATGTTAAATATGGAGGAATATTCTTTACTCCCATAAAGATATATATTCTCATCTATTTTTTTCTGAAACACATTGTCCTTCAGGTCTATGTTCAAATTTTCTATTCCTTTTTTTTTTTTTTTTTGATTAATGTTCCCATATTTTTTTTTTTTATTTCAGCATGTTATGGGGGTACAGATGATTAGGTTACATATGATCTATTCCTTTTTAATAAATGTTAAATACAGATATGGCTCGAAACCAGGCTGAAACACCAAAAAACCCCCCCCCAAAAACCAGATAAATATTTCTCTCCCAGGAGAAAAATAACAGCTTGGCATGATAATAAATGCTAATATCACATGGAAAACCAAAGGGACTGGTGGCTTGGGCTCCCCCAGAAGCAGAATCCGAGACTGGGATTTGAGTGCAAGTAGTTGATTTGGAGGGTGATCTGGGTAAATAAAGTGCGTGTTTTGGAGTGAGTTAAACCACTGTGGGCAACTGGGACTCCAGTTCTGGGAGCCAGTGTCAAGGGGGCCCTTCAGCTACCCATCCGAGGAACGGGAGCTGGAGTATTTGTATATCAACTCCCGTCGTTAGTTGGGGGTTGTTGGGATGCTTTAGCAGTGCTTCAATTTTCCAGCCCTCTGTTATGCCATGCTTGTGTGCCAAGCAGGCTCCAGAAGGGCAGCAAAAGTCCTCAGACAAAGGACTACAGGCCCTGGGGGTTGGAAGTCAGGCCATCACGAGCCAAAATGACAAGACTCCAGGGCACAGCAGCATCTGCCGCGGGCACTGACCACGGTGAAATGAAGCACGCTCATCTCACCTAAAGGGGTAATTTAGCATCCACTGAATTTTGCCAAGCAAGAGTGTGGGCCCAGGGTTGCCAGACCTTCAGATTTCTCAAGAGAAGCTAGACATTTAGATTTTTATGTGAAATTTCTCAATTTGTAAATGTTGATGACAAATTCAAATTTTTAAAAAATACAACATATGAGCCAACCAAAGCATATCTGTGGGCTGGATCCAGTTTATAAGCAGCCAGATTATGAAATCCAATCTACCCTAACGGCTGATCTTGGCTGCAGATTGTTCTTGCTCAAGGCAAGCTCCAAAGATGCATTCTGATAAGGGAAGGTGAATATATTATTTAGGAGTAGACTGAATTGACGTAATAAAGAGACTCCCAAATACAGTGTTGGTAACCAGATAGACGTATGTTTCTTTCTCATGTAACAGTCTGGAGGTAGATGGATGGTCCAGGACAGCTATGCTGTATGAGGTTGTCCAGGGACCCAGGTTCCTTCTGCCTTGTTGCTCAGAGTGTTGTCTTCATCTGTGGGGTCAAAATTGGCTCACCAGCTCCTTTGTCCATATTCCAGCCAGTAGGAAAGGAGAACAAGAAGCTCAATCATTTTAAGAGTCAGATCTGGTAATTACACAGTTCCCTTCCTCTCACATCCCATTGGTGAGAACTTAGTCACATGGTTGTGTCTAGCTGCAAGGGATGCTGGGAAATGTAGTCTCTCTCTCTCTCCTTATCTCTTTCCTTCTCTCTCTCTAATTGGCCATATGTCAGCTTAAACTTGGGAATTCTATTACTACAGAATTAAGAAAGGGCTTTTTATATTAGGGGACAAGAAAAAGCCTCTGCCACTGTGGAAGAAGGGTCTGGAAAAGAGGAGGGGATCCCAGCCTGAGGCAGGTCCTACCTGAGAGGGATTTTTTTCTCAGGAGAATGAAGGAACCTGGCTTTCCTCATTAGTTCTTTTTATGTTAAATTGGTCATACACTCATTTGAGAAACCTTAATAGATCAGCCCACACCTGAAAAAAGTCAGTTACACTGGGAAAGGATGTACATAATGAGCACCTACTAGATACAAGGTACTTTCACATGTGTGAACATATGTAATCTTCACAATCATCCTTTGAAGTAGATATTATATATTCAGAAGAAAAATTGAGGACCAGGAAAGCAGGGCTGACATTCAAACTCTTTAATTAGGGTTAGGGCATGAGCACTGACCAATCGGAGCTACCATACAGATTTGTCCCATCAGAGAAGTGAAGGCCTTGGCCAGGATTTGAAACGAGGCCCGTTTGACTGCAAAGCTCACATTCTTTTCACCACAATTCGATTTCCTTACGCCAGCTGCTTCCCCAGAGACAGCGACACCAAATCTACTGGGTTGTTGAGAGGGTAAACAAACCGTGATGAATGAATCTCCTCTCCTAATATGAATGCGTTATTGTTGTTATTCTTCATACCCTGACAGAGTATTCTCAGCCTCTGCCGTTGCTCTGCTTCTATCTGGTGGATTAAGAAAAGTCAGAACTCCCAGCCCTAGCGGAAAGTTGCAACTGAGATTACAGTTAATGAAGAGTTGAAGACTCAGCAAGTGGCACTTGGCTTTGCTATTAACCTGGACAAGGCCATTAACTCTCCTGTAATTAATTGGCTCATTCTGTTGCCCCAGAAACACCGTACGGGTGTACCCCACGTTAAACAAGCCTGCTCTGTGAAAACTGAGACTTGTTGAAAAGATAAATGGGAGATAATTATTTAATTAACCACAAGAGACTTTGTTTTGCAGAATGGGATTTCCGTGTAGCTAATTTTGAAATAACACTGAAAATTTGATTCTGGAAGAAAGAGAGGCTACAAAGAGATGTCAGTTTTCTTCTGGTCCACCTGGGAATGTTCTAGAATAGATTAGATTTCAAGAACTCTGTGATGATGCATCAGGGAGAACTGGTAAAATCTGAATTGGGTTGGGGGTTGTTTGTGGTGGATATATTTGGGTTACTTGCCAAGTCTTTGTCCCACCTCTGAGAGTCTAGTCACCCAAAACCTACTGGAAGAAAGAGGTGGGTCTAAGCAGCCATGTGTGTGCCATGTGACCCCCTGCCCCCACCCCGACTGTATCAAAGATAAACTCCTGGCCAGGAACCAATCCATAGGTCTGATCCATGAGCCAACGGCTTCTGTCTTTCAAACATGGGGACCAAGGGACTCATAAGTACAGTTAGACAGTGCTCGTCACTTGACCCGAAAGATCACATAGAGTCAGGTTGGGGCAGCAACTGTAATGCCAGGTGCAGTCTCTTAAGAAGACAGAGGGGGTGTGCCAGTCAGTAAAGGGAAAAGGGGTGACAGACAAGCAATACGGGGCCTATCTAGCTTGATTTCCCATTGATGGGTGTCCATGGGATTCTCTGTTGCATCCTTAGAATAAGCATATTCAGGGTCCCTGCTCAGTGGGGACTTCGAACTCATCCCAACTTATCCTCCCCGATCAGGAACAAGACCTTATTTTTATGCCACTGCCTACTCAGTGCATCCAGTGGTCTCAGTTGACCCTTCTGTCTGAGGGCTTCTGTCCATTGGATAGGGGAAGGGTGTTATCCATGGGACACATCACTGCAAACTAGATGACTGATGAGGTCTGGTGGTCCTTGCCAGACAAGAGAGATGTTTTGATCACGACTCAGGGAACTCCTAGAAGCCACGATCTTCATTCTCCCACTGTGCTGCCTGTGAGTAAACTCGGTCTCTGCTTTGCTTCCCTACAGAGTAACCGACTCAATTCCTGCTGGGTGAGTTGAGGGTGGGGGTGGGGGAAGGGAAAGAGGTCCTCAAGGTACAGCAAAGAAATGTGGTGATTGCAGGGGGTGGGGCAGATCCTCCATTAATGCCCCAAATGTTACCCCACCCCCCCAGTGTGGGCAGATTCTATTTCTTGCGACCACATGTGGCAACAACGAGTCACCACAAAAGCCTTCCCCTTGCTTCGCCTCCCTTCCTTCCTGAACTTCTATAGGAGGGAGAAACCCTATCTGGCTACCCAGGAGTCTTGGGAACAACAAAGCCAAATTCATTGCGTGGCCCGGTCAAAATCCATCATGCCTAGGGCTTTAGCAACTTGGCTTTGTACATTCATAGGTCATTATGGAAACAACCAACTGGCATTCCAATGTTATCAGAGTTTCTTATAAAAGGGTCTGCCCAACCCCTTGACCTCTTCGCCTAATCCCTTCCTCCTTTTTAATCCCGTCTGGTCTGGTCTAACAACCTCTATCTGCTGGGCGTAACCCCTCCAGTCCATAATACCCCTTGTGCAGGCTCTCTTAGTGCTTTCTATATGCCATTGTGCTTGATGATTTACAGGTAGCATGCCGTTAAACCCTTGTGTGGTGGCTACTAATGACTAGCTCCATTTTACAGATGGGGAAGCTGAGAGGCTAAGTCAGCCATCTGCCTCCGCGGGCCGAGATGTTTACCACTCTGCTTTCCTGGCACTCGGCCTCCCTGGGTTTCCTCCTGCCATTTTCGGTGGCTGAAGCAGAGAAGGCCCAGGTGTCCTGCCTGGCAGCAAGGCCCCCGGAACTTGGCTCTTTTCTTTCCTCCTTCCCGGCGAGCACAGCTGCCAACCTGGAACACAGCCCTTTCCAAGAAAGCCCAGGAGAGAAGCCAAATGTTGACTCACCTGCCAGACGCGGGGATGCTACAGCCAAAGTGCCTCTGGGCCAGAGCAGGAGGGTTTGGCAAGGCCGGCCTGTCGTGGGGCTTGGGGAGGCTGCTCTGCAGGGCAGCTTCAAAGGGCCAGGCCCTCTTTCCCGAGTGCTTCAGGTTCCAGAGGCTGCACAGATCCAGACACGGTCCTCCCCTCCTCCTTCTGCCCCATCCTTCAGCCCTGGAAGTTTCTGAAAGAGAACATCTCCTCTCCATCCCCCCTCAGTGGCAAGCAGAATTCTAAGAAAACCCCCAAGAGTTTCTGTACTCATGCTCCACTCTGGTGTGCCCACCCTGCTTAATCTCCAGGACTGAGAATATGGTGGATTTGACTCCCATGATTAGGGGATGTTGTTTGGTGCACTTGACCCTAAGAAAGGCAGATTATTCAAGTGGGCCTGATCTAATCCCATAAAGCCCTTAAAGGCAGAGTTTTCTTTGGCTGGTGGCAGAAGAGGAAGTGACAGGTTGGAAGCAGGAGAAGGATTTGACCCACCCTTTCTGGCTTGAAGATGGAGGGAGCCCCGTGGCAAGAAATGTGGGCAGCTTCTGGAAGCCAAGGGTGGCCCTCAGCTGACAGCCATCGAGGGAGCAGGGACCCCAGCCCTGCCACTGCAAGGAAAGCAAGTCTTCTAACAAGGAGGATGAGCTTGCGATCACATTCCTCCTCAGAGCCTGCACGCACCCATGCAGGCCGGCTGACACCTGGATTTCAGCCTTCTGGTAACCTGAGCAGGACTGCCGACCTCACCAGAACCATGAGCTAATAAATGGGCATTGCTTCAAACTGCTAAGTGCGTGGCAATCTGTTATGCAGGAATAGAAAATAAATACACCTTAGATATCTAAGAGGCATCTCAAACCCCATCTGTCCAGCTATGTCCCCCGAACCCACTCCTCCCCATCTTCTCCCTGTGGTCAATGGCAGCTGGATTCTTCCCAGCTCAGGTCAACGATCTTAAAGTCAGCCTCGACGCCTCCATTTCTCACGCACCCTTTGTCAACGCCATCAGCAGTTCTTTTAACTCTCCCTTCATCGTGTCTCCAGACCCTGACTGCTTCTCACCACCCCGCTTAACCGGGCCCCTGCCTTTCTGCCCTGACAGCGCTGGAGTTGATTGTGGTCCCGGCCCAGTTCTTGCCCCGACTCCCAGGCAGTGCTGGCTGTCCTCCTCTTTAGCTTTTGCACCTAATCCCTCGGGGTGGCTGCTACATTCAAACACAGACACAAAGCAGAAGGGGGCAGAAGAGGGGGCTCCCACGCAGAGGCCGAACGGGGAGCAGGGGTCACTCTGGCCACCCTTGGGCTTGGTAGGCTCACAGAGTCGGCTGCCTGGCATGTTTCTGGAAATAACACAGTTGTCACTCAGGAGGAGTTCCCAGGCCTGCTTCAGAATCAGTGATGCTCGGGAGTCATGCTGTGGAGGGCTTTCCAGGGGTCAGGATTTTATTTATTGTTCAAAGTTTTGAGCCAGGAGTGAAAAATTGTTGTTGATGATCACTGGGGATTTCCCAGGGGCCCTAGAAGAACTTACTGGCAACCAGCCTCCGGAGTGGTTAAGATTGATAGCCTTCCAGCCCTCCGGGATGCCTGGCCAGCTTAGCCCTCCTAGCTGGCTTTCCTGGGGCCTCAGTTTCTTCCGTGAGGATTAAATGAGATACGTTTTCTTTTTGGTCGAACATTTAGCACAGTACTGGGCATTCCATAAGTTCTCATTAAATGGTATTATGGCTGATATACTGTCTGTAATTTACTTCTACACCTAAAGCATAGATAATCCACTGCGTGAATGCACGTGTATGCATGTGTGTGTGTGTATATGTGTGTGTGTGTGTATAGCCTTCATCTACATTGTGGGGGCCGTTAGTTAACATTGGAAAGATCACAGCCCCATGCTCCAGAGGAAGTTACCAGAAGTGCTCCAATTATCTGTCCTCGCTCAGCATACAGGGGAGTGTTAATTAGCATAATGGATTTCTAAAATGGGTTTTCATTGATGAAAAGAATGGCGTTCAGGAAAGGTAGGTAGCTAGGAACCTCTCATGGTGCACTTGCCTTGCCTGAGCATTGCAAACGAGTCAAGCCAGACAAGCTGCTTATTCTCTTAGAGAGGTACAGGCCTTGAAGTCCAACCAGTCCTGTGTCTAGATATTAAAGGGTGGATTTTATCACCTGCCGGACCAGGTTAGCTAAATACTGCACTAGCAATACCGGCACATCTGCCCTGACTAAACTTTTCGTGAAAGAGGCTGTCGAACTGTCTAAAAAGAGAGAGAGAACCGAGATGTCCCAGGCTCACAGAATGGGCGGAGTGGCGCTTTATGTGCCTGTTCCCCATTTGGGTCTGAGAAGGGCTCTCTTTGTAACATGCCATCCGGTTAGGTAGTCGGGGGAGGAAACCTGTGGCCTTCATAGACTTCTGATTATTGGAGGATGGGGAAGCCACAATCAAACTCCTCCTAATTTGAATAAGCAAATTACTTAGCCTAGTTTGTAACAATTGCTTTCAAGTAAGAGATTTACAACTGAATCAGGGAATAACTGGTTTCCTGTAGCTTAGAAAAGACAAGTTATGACAAAAAGTCAGAAAAGTATGAGAATAAACCTCTGTATAGCATGTCCTGGGGTGGAATTCTAGTGTTGTTTTAGATGCAAATCAAACTTAGAAGGGGTGTGTGTGTGTGTGTGTGTGTGTTTGTGTGTGTGTATAGACAAATGGAGGAGCAAGTAGAGGATAAGAGAAGAGAAAGGTGAATGGAGAATTCTGATTTCATTTTTCTCCCAGGAAAAGATGAGAAATGCCATGGAAGTTTCTAGAAGTGGCATAGCTGAATGTGATGAGCTGGTGTTTGGACCTCAGACCAGGATTCAAATGCTGCCTCTTTTTCCTTCCAAGGGAACTTGGGCAAGTTTCGTAACCTCTCTGAGTCTACTTTGCCATCTACAAAATGAGTATTAGGATACTTTCTTTTGAATTGTGATTAAAGGGAATGGACCTGAAACCACTTAGCAAAGTATCCGGCACAGGGTGGGCCTTCAATAAACGGCTGCCTTTGCTGAATATTTACGGAGAACCAGGGCCTCTGCACATGGTGCCTGGGTTACAGCAGCAAATAAAGCATAGAGTTTCCCAGACCTCACACTCTAGCAGGGATGATGAACTTCATGAAGGACACGCATGAGAATCCCCTGATATGCCTGTTAAAAACGCAGATTCCGAGTCTCCAAACGTCCCAGATCTGAGGATCAGTGGGTGGGGCCAGGAACACACTTTTAATAAGCTCCCCAGGTGATTCTATGGGCAGCCAGGTTGGGGACCCACTGACTTAAACGCTGTAATTCTCTGTGGCCTCAGGTTTGGCAACGCGCCGGTCTCCCTTCAAAGGCTCCCTCCTCATGACTTTGAGCTGACTGCGCCCACATTTGTGGGAGGTGCTGCCTTCTTCCCACCTTAACCACTCCATTGCAATGGGGACAGGGAGAATTACCCTTGTTATACATTTTTTTATAGGCAGTACTCATACATCATTATCAGAAACTTCAAACACTTCCCTGAGCATCGAATTGACAGGCTACAACTTGAGTTATGAAGTCTTCAGTAGCTAAATCCTCTAAACTGAGAAAAGCTCCCTTCCTCAGATCTGCACCTAAGAACAATGAACTTCTAGTCTGGAGGCTGCTCCTGACTGCATGTGACTTTCCCTCCTTAAAATCATGCATTGTGCTCTTATTTGCCTAAAAAAAAAAAACAATAGATGCACTACAGAAAATGGGGGCAATATAGTATTGCACAGAAAATAAAGTAAAAAGAGTAATCCAGCCCTCCTGAGACAATCGCCATTAATATCTTTGGTATATTTCCTTCCAGTCTTTTTTCTATGTACATGAATACATGTATTATTTTTTTTGTTGTTCCCAAAATCAAGATAGTACTTTAAGTGCTATTTTTTGACCAGTTCTTTTCATTTAGTAATATGCTTTAAAGTAAAAAGTTAATATTTTTTCAGGCCATTAAATATTCCTCTACAGCAGTGGTTTTCATGCTGCGTAGGGCAGAACCCTCGGGGTTCTGTTGAGGTGGCTAGTGGGGGAGGAGTTGGGGGGACTAGAGGGAGAGGCCAGAGGATGGGGCTCCAGCCCCTAGAGCCCAGCTTTCATTGCAGCAGCCTCGCCTGTGCCTGGTAACTGGAGGGCCATGTAAGATTCCATCAGAAAAGGATTCAAAGGACAGTAGGGTCCTGGCAGCAGCTGCAGCGGCTCTCCTCTTCTCTCGCTCTCCTTGCCATCACCCTTTTGCTTCCGGAAACATGGCCTCTGGTGTGGCTGTCTCCGATGGCGTCATCAAGGTGTTCAATGACATGAAGGTGCACAAGTCTTCAACGCCAGAGGAGGTGAAGAAGCGCAAGAAGGCAGTGCTCTTCTGCCTGAGTGAGGACAAAAAGAACATCATCTTGGAGGAGGGCAAGGAGATCCTGGTAGGTGATGTGGGCCAGACTGTCGACGATCCCTACGCCACCTTTGTCAAGATGCTTCCAGACAAGGACTGCCGCTATGCCCTCTATGATGCAACCTATGAGACCAAGGAGAGTAAGAAGGAAGACCTGGTGTTTATCTTTTGGGCCCCTGAGTGTGCACCCCTTAAGAGCAAAATGATCTATGCCAGCTCCAAGGACGCCATCAAGAAGAAGCTGACAGGGATCAAGCATGAATTACAAGCAAACTGCTATGAGGAGGTCAAGGACCGCTGCACCCTGGAGAGAAGCTGGGGGGCAGTGCCGTCATCTCCCTGGAGGGCAAGCCTTTGTGAGCCCCCTCCGGCCCCCTGCCTGGAGCATCTGGCAGCCCCAGACCTGCCCCTGGGGGTTGCAGGCTGCCCCCTTCCTGCCAGACCGGAGGGGCTAGCGGGATCCCAGCAGGGGGAGGGCAATCCCTTTACCCCAGTTGCCAAACAGTCCCCCCTCCCCCTGGATTTTCCTCTTCCCTCCATCCCTGACAGTTCTGGCCTTCCCGAACCGCTTTTGATCTTCTGATTCCTCTTGGGTTGAAGCAGACCAAGTTCCCCCCAGGCACCCCAGTTGGGAGGGGCCTGTATTTTTTTTAACAACACCCTTACTCCTCACCTGTTCCATCCCTTCCCATGCTGCCAACTTCTAACCGCAATAGTGACTCTGTGCTTGTCTGTTTAGTTCTGTGTATAAAGGGAGTGTTGTGGAGATGACCCTTCCTTTTTCCTCTGGTCGCAGCCACTCATGGAAGCAGGACCAGTAAGGGACTTTCGATTAAAACACACACACACACACACACACACACACACACACACACACAAAGAAAGGATTCAAAGGCTTAAAAACATTGAAAACCATTGCCCTAAATCATCATTAAAATCTTTTTTTTTTTTTTCTTTTTTGAGATGGGGTCTCCCAATGCAGCTCAGGCTGAGCTTGAACTCCTAGCCTCAGGCAACCTTCCTGCCTGGTCTCCTGAGTAGCTGGGACTACAGGTGAGCTAAAATCTCTTTTTAAACCTAGTTTCTTTCCTTCTTTCTAAAAAACTTAAATGAAATGACTCTTTAAAAATTATAAAACATGTATTTGCTAATTGTTAAAAAGCCCATTTATTATTTTTTTTAAAAGACAAATGATATATGTACTTTGTAAAAATATCAGATACAGATTTGAGGAAAAACGTATCTTCACCCAAGGAGCCCGGCACGGCCCGCTGCCCACCTCCAGAGGCTCAGCTCACAAAGACCACCCAGTTACCATGCACGTCTTGTCCCACACCCTCTCTGCACACGTCTTACTTCCTCAGGTTGAGGTGCCCCAGAAGCGGACCTGAGACTCGGATTTCAGTGCAAGTGTTTCATGAGGGAGGTAGGGGGACCCACTGCCCTGGTTTGCCTGGGGCTGGGGTTTCCCAGGTGGCCCTCTAAGGGGAGGTAATCCGGGAAGCAGATAGAGAAGCGGGAAATGCCGCAGGCTACCCCAGCGGACGGCTGGAGTCCTGTTTGGGACTTAAGTGGGGCGCTCTAGAACACCCCACCCATCCCCCACCCCACCGCGTGTCCCTGCCTGGTTGTGGCTCTCCCTGCCGGCAGGCCGGCCCGCCTCCTGCAGCGCTGGAAAGGGCTGGGGCAGAGAGACGCGGGCAGCAACGCCAGGAGGGTAGCTGCGGAGCACCAGCAGCGCCTGCTATGAGAACAGTCTGCACACATAGTTTACAAAATAAAAACGGGATCGCTCCATTCTTGATTTTTATCGGCACCTTGATTTATGTAAGGTGCCTAAAGGAAAGACGTGCCGGACCACAAATCCAATACTGCAGTCATTTCAAGGGGCCAGGCTGGGAACTGCCCTGGGTTAGTGCCATCCCAGGGCTCGCCATGTAACGACCAGCGTTGGAATCGGATGAAATACTACTACTACCGCTGCCAAAAAAATACCTCCGATGAGCTCTCCGCTGCATGCAGCTCAAAACTGTCGGCTGAACCATCAGAAGAAACTAACAAGAGAAGCCTGGAGAGTCTTCCGGCGCCGGGCAGGAGCCACGCGCCAGCCCGCGGCGGCCCCAGGGACAGGGGTGCGCCCCGCCCCCCGCGCTCGCAGCCTCGCGACTGCTCTGTCTAAACAAGGGAGGGGAGACGTAAGCTCCTTTTGTCACCCCGTCTCCATGGTTATTGGACACGTGATCGTCTTTTTTGGAGTTCTTGGCAAGACCAGCGGTGGGTTTGGCTATTGCATTCTTGTTTGTGAAGGAAACCAAGGGACGGAATCATTCTTGCAGAGAGCCTTCAGGCTCCCCTAAAACAATTTTGGAGGTGCATTTCTGCCCTAGTGGATTTAGGAACCCCAACCCTGATGCGTCAAAATGGATGCTGTTGAGAATTTGAACACTGATTGAATTTAAGACAATTTGATGATATAAAGGAATCATTGTTAGTTTTTTTTTTAAAGTTGTGATAATGGGACTGTGTTTGAAAAGAGCAATCTTAGCCTTTAGAAACACATACTGATGTTTACAGAGGAAACGATTTGGTCTCTGAGATATGCTTAGAAATGTATGGGTAGGGAAGGATGAAGCAGAATTGGCCGTGGGTCCACGAATGCTCATGGTCCTGTTCTGTCTACTTTTGTAAATGACGTTTTTCATGAATGCAAAAGTTTTTGTTAGTGAAAAAGGACGGTGGTTGAAAAGCAAATCTGCTTTTCTTTGTTTTCAAAGGTCATGATAAGGATCCAGTGAATGAATGTGGCTGCAGGATAAACTCTGTCAGTTGCTGTAGTAGAGTTATATGCCAGAACATTCTAACCAGTGCATCATGGTGATGGAGGTGGGGTGTGTGTGTGTGTGTGTTGGGGGTGCAGAGTTATTGCAGGGCAGCACATGGAGTCTCAAACAGAACCATCCACCTATGACTGGACAGGGTAGAATTTTGAGATATTAACCACACCCCAACCCCAGACTCCCTAGTTTATGAAGCCAGACAGTTTGCCTGTGTTGTATAGGGGAAGAAAGGGTGCCCCAGAATCCAACAAATAAAAGAGTTAAAGTTTTGGCATTTTGAATTTCAAAAGCTACTGTCCAGGGCTAAGAAAAAGACTTGATTAGTGAGAGTCATTTTTGTCCCTTCCTCCCACCCTCCCACATAATGACAGTTAACTTTAGTCGAGCATTTATGATGTGCCAGGCACTGTTCTAAGCATTCAACAAATATTGTTTTTTTAAATCCTCTGACAACTCAGAGATAATTATTTTTACTTTTTATGTTTTTCTTTTTTTTTGAGACAGGGTTTCACTCTGTCACCCAGTTTGGAGTACAGTGGCCTGATCAGAGCTCACTGCAACCTCCAACTCCCAGACTCAAGCAATCCTCTTGACTCAGTCTCCCATGCACCACCATGCCCGGCTAATTAAAAAAAAAAAAAAAAAATTTTTTTTTTCTAGACATGAGGGTCTTGATATATTGCCCAGGCTCGTCTCAAACTCCTGGACTCAAGAGATCCTCCTGCCTCAGCCTCCCCAAATGCTGGAGTTACAGGCGTGAGCCACCGCGCCCCGCCTCTATGAGATAATTAATTTTACAGTTGGGAAAATCAAGGCACAAACTGGTTAAGTAACTTTCTCAGAGTTGCATAACTAATCTGATTTCAGAGCCTGGGTGCTTAGCCATCACCTGGGTAGACGAGAGAACACCACAGGGTTCCCGTGCCCAGCTTGGCGTGGGAGGAGTTGACTGAGACGGAGGACCAGGGAGGACAGGCAGAAAGGACCCAGTGTAGAAGGGAGAGAATGAATGCAGCATGGAAGTTGAAAGCAGGCTGCAACCACCAATACCTCTGTTCCTTGGCACTCCTGAGGCCTCTAGAACTTGGACTCTACCTTGAGGAGAGTAAGGGAAACTCTTAGATGAGAGTAATTTTGTTTCTGCCATCCCTGGGATCGGGGATCTAGTAAAGAAATTCATTTCAGTTTTCAAAAAAAAAAGGAGAAAGGTTGATTCATGGTTGAGTTTGCAGCCTGTGATTCTACATGCATGACAGTGTGATACGGTTTCTGTTGCTGTGATTAATAAGGCATTCTAAAGGAATCAGGGTCCCGGTTGGAATATTAGATTTTCAAGTCAAAATAACCTGGATTTGAGTCCTAACTGTCAGTTAGTTGCTAAGTGGCCTTGGTGTGAGCCTTAATTTCTAATCAGCAAAATAGGGACGAGAGAACTAACTGTACCCACCAAACAGGGTGGTGGGTATAAGTGCGAGAGGAAGCAATGCATGCAAAACGCCCAGCCCTAAGCCTGGCCCAGGGCAGCTCCTTACTACATTGTAACCTGCTTGTCTTAATTCATTGGTGGGATAAATAAGAAATGGTTTTATTGTTTCCAATAATTGCCCCCAACCCAGCTGCAGTAGCATTTCCCATTGGGAAACATCCTTAGCAGTGGTTCAGCTGGATTTTACCGGTTCCTTTACTAAAACCATCACTTTAGTTTCTTAGGCTCTCTCCTGGTTGTTTTAAAGCTTCAGTCTCACATTGGACTGAGAGCTCTTTTCCTGCACCTGCCTTGGTGCAGGCACGAACTAGGACTCTAGGGGCCTGGAGGGGAAGTGAGGATGTTCTCTCATACCCCTTTGCCCTCTCTCTCCCCTTCTTTTGTTGGCTTCTTGAGGCTGGGGGCCAGCAGAAAGGAGAGGAAACGCCCCCCTACATCTCCTGTCTGGACCTGCTGCTGAGGTTGTAGACTTCTCTCTGGTTGCCCAGAGCCACTGTCGCTCCTGGATTCTGTGGGCTTCGTGTGTTTGGCCTTGCACCAAGCTCACCTCCCAGCATCCGCCTGGGCTTTGTTGGTTCCTTCCTGGATCTGGCCATGCCTTCTAGCTGACCCCACCCTAATCCTCTGTGTGAGCATAAAGCGTCTTTGCTCTTCTACCTTCTGTGCCTAACTTTTGGGCCTCTGGGCATGTATGAACTTCAACTTGTACACTTCTTAGGAAATAGGGACTTCCAGTGAACTAGGGACTCTCTTTCTGGTAGACCCCACTGTGCCATCCTAGTCCAATTCTATCACCCTCTTTCTGGTCACATAGAGGAAAGTCAGCAGGTCCTCCATTTAGGAAATGAAATTCCAAACACCCTTACCTGCAGGTGACTCTAGCCACCAGAGTGGCTCTTTCTGGGTCTCTCTCTCTCTCTCTTTCTCCCCTGTCTTTGGAGGTGAGAACGCACATCCTTATGGAGGGGAAAAGAGGAGAGGAAAGGGCTTCTCTTCACATGTGCTGCACTACTCCAAAATGTGACTACCTCTCTCCACAGCGGGGTTGGTGGTGGCAGTAATGGTGGTGGTGGAGATGGTGATAATGATGATGGTGGAGATATTGAAGATGGTGGTAATGATGATGGCAGTGATAGTGGAGGCCATGGTAATAATGATGTTGGTCGTGATCGTGAGGATGGTGATTCTCCTACACTGTCACCTCAAAGAAAGCCCTGAGGGGAGGTGGCTGGTGCTTTTGACTCTCAAAGGACAGATCTCTGAACTTGAAAGATGGGCATTAATATCTTTTGCCCTCAGCTTTAATTAATTAATTTAATTGTCTTCAGCAGAAATTTCAGAACAGGAAAAATTCCACTCAGTCATTAACACCATCCTATTACATTAGGTGTAGTGCTATCAAGAAGAAGAATGCGCCTGTAGTCCTAGCTCTCTGGGAGGCCGAGGCGGGCGGATTGTTTGAGCTCAGGAGTTCGAAACCAGCCTGAGCAAGAGCGAGACCCCGTCTCTACTAAATTAATCAGACAACTAAACATATATAGAAAAAATTAGCCGGGCATGGTGGCGCATGCCTGTAGTCCCAGCTACTCGGGAGGCTAAGGCAGGAGGATCGCTTGAGCCCAGGAGTTTGAGGTTGCTGTGAGCTAGGATGACGCCACGGCACTCTAGCCCGGACAACACAGTGAGACTCTGTCTCAAAAAAAAAAAAAAAAAAAAGAAGAAGAACGGTTTCAGAATTCTTTTAAAGTGGTACTGGAAATATGACAGCTTCTCCTATTTCTTCAGCTAACAGAAGCTAACGGTACAACTCCTAAGGTGCAAGGATCTGTGAAAGTCCTTGACATTAAAAAGGGTTCTTTGTATCTGAAAGCTTTGGAACCAGTTCGGTGACTGGGCTGGTCATAGGTGCTTCCTGTGCTGGGTGAGAGGTCTGTGGAGCTTTGGGTACAGGCTATTACCCCAGAGAGAGCGCAGCTAGATGATCAAGAAGAGGGTGAACGAGCCCCCTGCCCTTTGCTAACTCTACATTCTGGTGGGCAAGATGATCCAAGCTGGAGGTGGTTAGCTAGAGAGGAGGGAGGCCCAGCTCCTGGTTTTCTTTCCTAGTGCCTTATGATAGGTTAATTTCTTTCTATTTACCTGAGGCTTCCTATAGACCAAAGTTTCTCCACCCGGGCACAATTCTCTGTTGTGGGTGCTGTCCTGTGCATTGTAGGATGTTTAGCAGCACCCCTGACCTCTACCCACTCGATGCTAGTAGCACCCTCCCCCTGTTGTGACAATCCCATATGTCCCCAGACATAGCCAAATGTCCCCTGGAGGGGAATCACCCCAGTGGAGTACCACTGCTGTAGGCCCTACCAAGGCCAAGGCCGATCCTTCTCCTCGGAGGGTTTGGATACCGAAGCAGCAGGTACGATATTTTTGAGCCACGTATCCAAGTTGCATAGCAAATTTAACATACTTTCTATTTCTGTTCCGCATTCCTATAACTCATTTCTATATATTCCCCTTTGGGCCCTCATTCTTCCTGATGACATCTGTGAGAAAACTCCCTCTTTTTCAGTTTAAACTCAATCAATTCAGGATCCTTTTATTTTCTTTCCTTCCCTGCATTCATCAAAGATTTAGGGAGTTCGTGGCATTGATTAGGGAGAGATGGGAACCAATTTATGTTCCATGCTGCTGTCTTCTGAAATGGATGGTTCCTCTCATGGGTCACCTCTGTGTTGACATCTGTGTCATTGGTCTGAACCAATGGTCATATCTGTCATTATCTTATTTGGCTCCATTTGATCCCCTCCTCCCCCTCTAGTGACTATAGTCCCCTAATTTCTGCAACCCATAGATTCTGGGATTTTTTCCTACCTTAATAGATATTCCTTCTTTGCCTCTGTGGCTACATCTCCCCTCTTCTCTCCTCAAATATCAGAGCACCCTGGGGCTCAGCCTGGAGCCCCCTTTCATTTCTATGTAAGCATTCTCTTTAGATCTATGGCTTCAAATACCATGCTTTCCCACAACTCCCAGTCTCTCCAGTGGTGACCTTGCCTTAGAACGCCATGCCCTTGCAGCCCATTTGACTTTTCCACATGGATCTCTGACTTGGCTTGGTTAGAACACCTCCTGTTTTCTTTCCTCCAAACCTGCTCCCCAGTCTTTTCTCTAGGAGAACAGCATGTCATCAGCTCTGTTCTTCAAGCCAAAGATCAAGCAACTATCCTCAATCAGTCCCCTCTCTTCACTTCCCTTCCCCAACACATTCCATCTAGCAAGACGTGACTTTGACGCTGTTTCTGGAACACAAGAGGAATCAGTTTGTTGAATTTTCGCTGCTACCACCTTGGTCCAGTTTGCCATCATCTCTTGCCAGCATTTCCACAACCACCACCTGACCGATGTCTCCTTCCTTCCATTCTTGTGCTTCCTACCCCACCATTCACCCCACACAGCAGCCAGAATAAGCTTTAAAAATACAGAAATCATCAAGTCATGTCACACTCCTGCTTAAACCTTATGACTGCTCCTGATCACACTGCAAATGAAATCCTGACTGCTTATGCTGGCTTACGGGCCCAACCTGATCCAACCTTTACTAGCCTTCCCAGCCTCATCCTCTACCTCCTCCCTTTGCTCCATTTAACTCAGCCATACTGGCTGTTTTAATAATCTATTGCTGCAAAACAAACCACCCTGAACCTTAGCACCTTGAAATGGCAACCATGGATTATTTCTCATGATTCTGTGGATTGGCTGGGCTCAGCTAGGCAGTTCATCTCTGTTCCACTCTGATGTCAGTTAGGGTTACTCAATGTGGCTGCATTTGGCAGGGACTTCTGCTGGAACTGGAGCATCCTCTCTCTCATGAGGGCCAGCCAGGCATCTCTTTCTCCCCGCCTTGTCTCTGGTGGAGAGACATCTCATTACATATTGGCTCAAGGCTCCGAGTGAGTGAAATTGGGAATTGCCAGACCTCTCGAGGTCTAGGCACAGTGCTGAGACACTGTTACTTCATCCACATTCTAGTGGTCAAAACAAGTCACAAGGTTTACTCAGATTCAAAGGGAAAGAAGTAGACAAAGAAAATGTGGCCACCTTGAATCCACAGTCCCAGCCTCTTTCTGTTACTTGCCCATGACCGGCACATTCGTTCCTTGGGGCCTCTGCACCTGCTGCCCCTTGACACAGACTGTCCTTCTCCCTGCTCTTGGTATTGCTGGCACCTTGTCATTCACATCTCAGCTCATAGCCATCTCTTAGGAGGTGACCATCCAATAAACAAAGCCACCAATTATTATCATGCTACCCTTTAAATATTCTCTACAGAGCCTGAACGCTTTATGACTTTGTTACTTTGTTTAATTATTTGCTTATCGCTTGTCTGTTTTCACTGGAATAAAAAGCCCCGTGAAGGAAGGAACCCAGACATTTTGTTTACATTGCATCTTTAGCTTCTAGAACACCTGGAACAGAGCAGGCAGAGGCCCTCAGTGAATATGTGTTGAATAAATAAATGCTAGAGGCCTCTCTATCCTGTGGAGGTGAAGATCTTTGGAATCACTCAGACCTGGATTCTTATTATGCCCTGTGTGAACCTGAGGGAAGTAACCTAACTTATCTGTGCTTCAATCTTTAAAACAGAATGAGAATTAAGAGTGTCTACCTCATTCTCATGGAGGAGTTGTACAAGCCAATGAAAACGATCCATATCTAATTTATCAAATGACCTGGTACTTGGTAAGCCCTAATTATTTTTTAAAATTTCTATTTCAATTGACACATAATAATTGTACATATTTATGGGGTACAGGGTGAGGTTTCAATATATAGATACATTGTATAATGATCAATTCATGGTAATTAGCATTTCTAACACCACAAACTTTTATCAGTTCTTTGTGGTGAGAACATCCAAATTCCTCTCTTCTAGCTTTTTTGAGATGTACATTATTAACTGTAGTCACTCTGTTGTACGTGGGAATACCAGGACTTGTTTCTCCTATCTCACTATAACATTGTCCCTGTTGTCCAGTCTCTCCTTGTCTTCCCATGTCCTCTCCCTTCCCTAGCCTCTAGTAACCTCCGTTCTACTCTCTATTTTTTTTTTGAGACAGAGCCTCACGCTGTTGCCTGGGCTAGAGTGCAATGGTGTCATCATAGCTCACTGCAACCTCAAACTCCTGGCGCAAGTGATCCTCCTGCTTCAGCCTCCTACGTGGCTAGGACAGCAGGTGTGTGCCACCATGCCTGGCTAATTTTTTAATTTTTTTGTAGAGATGCGGTCTCACTATGTTGCTCAGTCTGGTCTTGAACTCCTGGCCTCAAGCAATCCTCCTGCCTTGGCCTCCCAAAGTGCTAGGATTACAGATGGGAGTCACTGTGCTTGGCCTACTCTCTCCTTCTATGAGCTCAACTCTAAAAAATCCCACAAGCAAGATCATGGAGTATTCATCTTTCTGTCTTTGTCTTATTTCACTTAACATAATGTCCTCCAGGTTCACCCACACTGTTGCAAATGACAGGATTTCATTCTTTTTTATGGCCAAATAGTATTCCATTGTATATATGTACCACATTTTCTTTGTCCATGTATCTGTTGATGGGTATTTAGATCACCTATTGTGAATAGTGCTGTAATAAATATGGGAGTACAGATACCTCTTCAACATTTTAATTAATTTCGTTATTTTATCATTGATCTCATAGAGACAGAGAGTAGAATGATGGTTAGCAGAGGCTGGCAAGGGTGGCGGAGGGGATAAAGTGGGGAAGGTTAATGGGTGCAAAAATATTGTCAGATAGTTAGATACGATGAACAATATTTGATAGCACAACAAAGTGACTGTAGTCCACAGTAAGTTATGATATACTTTCAAATAACTAAAAGAGTGGATTCGGAATGTTCCCAGCTCAAAGAAACGATAAATATTTGAGGTGGTGCATATCCCAATTACCCTGATTTGATTAATACACATTGTATGCCTGTATCAAAACATCACATGTACCCTATAAAGATACACAACTATTACGTACCCATAATAATTAAAAATAAACAATTACGTTATTTTAATATAAATGCTAATTTACTCCCTCCCTCTTACCGCCCTTCCCTGAGCTCCAAAACCAGGAGAGGAAAATTCCATGTAACTCTAGAAGGCAGGGATCACATTTCATTGCTATCCTAAAAATGGTTTCACGTGGCTGCCTGCTGGCTCCAGCCAAGAGTGGGTCCTTCTCTTGTTCTCGGTGGTGGAGGACAGGTCGGCCGAGCTCTGGACCCCACTCTCTGCTTCTCACAGGGACCTGCTGCTCCTGCTGCAAGGAGACTTCTGCCAGACTTCCGGGAGGTTCCTTTCGGATTAGAATCCTGCCAAAGGCCTAGCTGGACCCTGGTATTTTCATTAAACTGTTCGGTCTGTCTCAATTAAAGCCTTTTGAAACCACTGTACTTAATTTACCACCTAATTACTCTTACCTTGTTTGTTTAATGAAGCTTACATAATGACTCTGGTGATCTTTACAAAACCTTAGGTGGAGATTTTACTTTTCACTTTATAATTTGTGATTTTTATATTAATGTTTTATAACCTTGGTTCTTCATCATAAAGTCGTAAGGAACTTAATTGATTTGAAACTGACCATGCCCTGAAGTGTGTACATGTCAAATTGATTCAAATTGATCCAGTGAGTTTAAATAAAGCTTAGGCCAGAGAGCATGATGACACCTGATAGAAATTTTCCTAAAGCACTTGACTCGGGGGACTCAATTATGCTGCCATCTCGACACAGTAAATTATTGGATAAATACTTTTTTTTTTTGCATTTATCACAGGCTGAAAAGACGGGACAGTTCAAAGTAAAAAAAAAACCCTCGGAAAAGTTAGACAAGTGTAAAATGTTCTATTTATAATTCTCCCTTCTGGAAAGCTGCACAGAACTCACATTTCGAGAGCATGCAGGTTTGAAATAGACATATATTATTTATATATATATATATATATATTTACGTGTTTTGTTTCACAGCCTGACAGTCAACATCACAGTGTCAAGTTGAAAATGGTTGTAAATTAAATAGTGATAATAGAAGCAATGGAAAAACACAAGAGCCATTTGGGATGAGTTTGCTTCTTTTTTTGATCTTTTTTCAGGGGTTATCAATACCAGCACTTTTCCCATAGAGAACTTTCTCTGGGCAAATGAACTCACAAGAGCAATCCTGGGTTTTCTAGGGCAGGGTGCATTCTGTTGCGCATTTCTGCCAAACGACAGGTCAAGTTAGTTCTAATTGGCCCTAATTGCACTCCTTCCCCTGAGAGAGGCTGCATTCTTTTACCTGCCTCGCAGCAGTCCTCACAAAGGTGTGAAGTCCCTTTCTGGCTTTGAAAAATATCAGACATAATTTCCCAGTGGATCCCTTTGAACCAAATAAAACTGGTTGCTGGGCAGAGGGGAATGAGCCTGACTCCAGGAGAGGTGCGATTCCCAGGGCTCAGGGCTCTCTGAGGTCCCGGCGGTTAACGCTCACTCTGAATTTCGCTGTCACTGATCTCTCCAAAAACGTTTTCCTTTGGTAAGCAGTTCTGATGGTCCCTGACTTGCTTTCATATCTCTGGTTCCCGTTTCTTGCAAGTCAGTCATTTTGCTTTATACTTTTTTTAAGAGTTTTTAAAGAAATGTTTCTTGGGCTTGACTGCGGGTAGTCTCTTACGCCCCGGCGTGGGGCGCTGCCCTGCTCAGCAGTGGTGCTATGTGCCAGCTTCCTCATGGGTCTCCTGGGGTTCTAGATTATTCTCCTTGCTGCATGCCCCTCAAGGATAGCGTCCCTAGGGCCGGGTGCGGTGGCTCACGCCTGTAATCCTAGCTCTCTGGGAGGCCGAGGCGGGCGGATTGTTTGAGCTTGGGAGTTCGAGACCAGCTTGAGCAAGAGCGAGATCTTGTCTCTACTAAATATAGAAAGAAATTAATCGGACAACTAAAAATATATAGAAAAAAAAAAAAGAATTAGCTCGGCATGGTGGCACATGCCTATAGTCCCAGCTACTCGGGAGGCTGAGGCAGGAGGATCGCTTGAGCCCAGGACTTTGAGGTTGCTGTGAGCTAGACTGACGCCACAGCACTCTAGCCTGGGCAACACAGTGAGACTCTGTCTCAAAAAAAAAAAAAAAAAAAAAAAAAGGATAGCGTCCCTGACTGCGTCCCTCACCCCTGTGTGCCCGGGGCTGAGCACAGCCTTTGACATAGAGCACACGCTCGGTAAATGCTTTCTCTTCATTTTTTCTATGGAGGTACACAAGGTGTACAAACCTTAGCTGACATCTGGAAAGATTTTTACCCATGCAGTCACCACCCGCATCAAATATTGAACATTTCCAGCCACCCCAGAGGGCTTCCTCGTACCCTGTCTCTGTTAAACCCCAACCATACCCATTCGGAAGCAACCACTGTTCTGATGTTAGCACGGTGTATTACATCGGTTTTGCCTGTTTCCTGAACGTTATATATGGAATCGTTCACTGTCGTGGTGGCCATGAAAATGCATCTCTCAGATTTCTGACCGTGAAGATGGACCGATGGCCAATTCTGCTGGGCTCTGAAATCCATCGCGTGTGTGCGAGGACTTCTTTCCCACAGGCTGCTCCTCCCGTAGACGGGGCGTAGCGGGGATGCTGGCGCAGGCCTACGCCTGGGAGACGGGAGCTCCTCGGTGGGCGATTTTGGCTCAAAGACTCCCACTGGCCTTGCCGACCTTCCTTAGAACTGCACAGTCGTGTGGACGTTCCCAACCACCCTTCCTTCCTCCCCTCTCTCCTGCACCAGGCGCAGAACCGCATCGCAGTCTGACGGTTCCCGGCCTCTCCTGGCTACCTCCTTACTATCCCTCACCCGCGTTCCACCTGATACGTCTCTCAGACGTTTAATCTTGGCATCTCCTTCTTGGAGCACCCAGATCACACGCATGTGAACTCTCCTCTGTGGGTGTCCTTGGCTTACCGTTAGGCCCGGGATTTCCATCTTGTTGCACAGAGCAGTGACACTTTTTCTTTATTGTCACACGGCATTCCATTGGAGGAATATGCCCTCCGGACTTGGTGGGCATTTGGTTTTACCTGTTCTGGGCTAATATGAATAAAGCTGCTATGCACATTCTCGGACTCGTCTGTTGGTGGCGTGCGTTCCTTTCATGTGGGTGTGTACTTGGCATTGGCATTGTTGGGCTGTAGAGCAGTGGATGTTTATTATTAGCAGGTACTTTAAAACAGTTTTCCAAAGTGGTTGTACCAATTTATTTTCCCATGCTCGTAAGGTATTTACTGAATGAATAAACTCAGGCCAGGAGGGTCTTTGAAGGACTTAACTTTATCCCTGTCACTCCCCTGATTGCGCGCACACACACACACACACACACACAGAACTTTCCATGGCGCCCCATTGGTATAATGTCCAAATTCTGAACTTACGAGATGTCCAAGCCCTGCATAACATAGCCCCTGTGTGACTGTCGGTCTCGTCGCCCACCACAGCAAGTGCCCACGGCCTGCCAGCAGCACCAACAACACGTGCTTCTGTTACAGTGGTTCTCTTTTCTTTGGATATGCCACTGTCTTTCTCCCCTCTGGGTTTTTTGCACATATTGGACAGTGTGCTTATAACATGTGAGCTCATCTTTCTCCCTAACTATATTTCCCATTTTGCCTAGTGTACGAGTTAGAAATGTTTTTGATTACAAGCCATAAAAAAAAAAACACTGAATTTAGAGTAACTCACATAGGAGCTCATCCCCCACCCCTCATAACAAGAAATGAGAGGTAGGTAGCATGACAATGCCAGGGCTGGTTCTGTGCCATTTCCTTTTGTCTCAACCTTGTTGCCTCATGGTCAGAAGATGGCTGCTGCAGCTCCAGGTATTACATCCATATTCAAGGCAGGAAGAATGGGAAAGGACTAAGCCAGTCATTTGTCTCTTTCATGATAAAATTAAATTCCCCCCCCCCCGAAACACCTCCAGCAGACTTCTGTTGGAGTTACCTTGGCTGAACTCGGTCACACGGACACCTCTAGCTTCGAGAAAGGCTGGGAAGCTATTCAGCCCGTCAAGCTTCCACAGTGGAGGACAACAAGGGAGCAAAAGTTTGGAAATGGCTATTGAGTGAACCTACCCAGGTCTTCCTTATTCAGCCAACTCTGACTCACCCTCCAGTCTCAGCTTAGCTGCCCCTTCCTCTTGGAAGCCTTCCTTGATCCCTCACCTTTGGGGGACTAACTTAGCTGTTTCATCATCATATTGGCCTCTGAAGTTTTCCCTAGTCTTGAATTTATTTGCTTAACCTTACCTTGAGGTATGCATAAAATCAAGCCCTTCAAAAAAAATACCGGGAAAATATGTACATTCATGATAAAATATATAAACAGATCCCGCCTGAAGCCTCTCTACCTTAATCAGCATTTTACCTGTTTTATTATCAAGTCTATGTGCAACCACAAAGCCCCCATGGCTTCTTGGGAGAGTCCCCACCACTTCCCCAATGGGATAAAATCCCAGGAAAGTGCTGGTGAACTCGTCCCAACATCTGTGCCTGTCAAAACCCCACCAATCCAGACTGGATACTTTTTGTTTTATTGCTACAAGAATTGAAAGCGTTAAAATCCCCTCCTTGGGGGGCCATAATCTATTACTAGTTTAGTAGGTAAGACCTTGAACCTGGGACCCAGAATGCCTGGGTTTCCCTCCTGACTCTGCACTTACCCAATACATGGCTTTGAGTGAGCCACTCAACCTCCCAGGGCCTCAGTTTTTTCAACTGTAAAACGGGGACGATAACAGCCATTACCTCCCAGGGTTGTTGTGAGGTTCGATAGTAGCGAATTCGCCCTGGGAAGCCTGCCACGTGGCAAGCGCTCAGCCCGCATTGGCTGCCTGTGTTCCCTCTGAGCCGAGCTGCCAGCTGCTCACCCGCCAGCCCCTCTGCTCTCTTCCTCTCTAAATTCAGTTAGTGAAACGCCTAATGCAATCACTGCCTGAATCACTGACTCTTACGTGTCCTGGGAGAATTTACGGGCAGGTGAAGGAGCTCAAACAAGTGCCTGAATAACCAGAAAGCAGTAGGCGAGGTGGATTGCAACTTGCTCTGTGCCTTGCGTTAGCTTGCTCACGCTGGCTTGTTTCTTTCTTCCTGCTTCTGTAGATGAGCAATCTTGGAGTGGTTTGTGAATTTATAGTGTCCCAGCAGGGGACTGAATGCAGGCTTGTCTCATTCAGAGCTGGGGCTCCTGACTGGGAGCTGCTTTTATCGTGTAGAATGTGCTGGACAGCACCAGGGTGGCACAAGGCGTTTCGGAGTTCAGACACGGCAGAAGTCCCAGCTGACGTGGGAGTTTCCAAAAAATTTTCGTGGACATAGGAAACCTGATTTGGAGGCTGGGAAAGATTTCCATCGGGTGTCTGGAAGAAACGTAGGAGGAGGGAGAAAGGGTTTTTAGATGCACGGAACAGCAAAAACGAAGGCATAAATTCCAAAAGCACAGGATATATTTTGAGGGAAATGACAGCTAGGAGGACAGACTCTGCCATTGCCAAAACCTTTGATTCAAAAAATTCCAGCTCTGCCAACTACTAGCTGTGTGACCTTGGTTAAATTGCTCAACCTCTCTGTGCTTCAGTTTCCTTGTTTGTAAAATGAGAATAATAGCAGTTCCCTTGAAGTGGTTTGGAAAATGAGATGATGTCCAGGGCCTGGTATAGTGTAAGTGCTGCATAATCGCCATCTACATTCACTGTGCCACACAGGCTGGTGGCCTGTAGTGTCACCAGCTCCCAGGAGATCAGGGTGAGAAGAACATAGGAAACAGCTGCTGAATTTTCTCTGGTTTTAAATAAAAAGAAAAGAAAGCTGGAAGTGCTTGTTCCTCCTGGTGTGCTCTCACAGCAAATGGCAGAGTGGATCATGCTTCATCCCGTCTCCTTCTGCAAGTGGCTGGTCAGCAAAACGTCGACAGGAACGTGACCACTGAGAACAAGCAACGCCACTCACCTGAGTGCCTGAGCACGAATACTTGGCTTCAGCAGACATCTCGGGCCCTCTCCCCAGGGAGAAACTCGGAGGTTGCGTTCTGGGATAAATTACACAAACTTAATGTCAATCTGCCGCCCTTTTGCTGGTCACTAACAGGCTCCCGCCCCCGGCCTGATGGGAGCGGGGAAATCAGAAGAAAAGAAACGGGTGATATTTTTTTTTAAAAAGTTCCTATTTCCCTCTCTGTTGAGCCAGCTGGAATGTGATCAACAAACCGCTTCGAAGGACCCGGGACACCTCAGCCCATCCTTCCAGCGCCGTCTTTGTGTTGGTAACAACCAGCGCTGGGCTCTGCCTCCGTCCTGCCCTCACCCCTCCCCGCCCCGTCCCCCCAGGAGATCTGAGGAGAATTTAATCCATATGGCTCTGATTCCAGCGCTCATCAAAATGCAGTTTTCCAAGAGCCATTTGATCTCCAAGATGTTATGTGAGTGTCTTTTCGTATTTTATGTTTTCCCTTAGAAAAGAAAAGCTGACGGTTTGCCAAAAGCAAATGAACTCCAAACCCTCAGGGTCTGAACCGGGTTCAAGCGTCAGATCCAGGGGAGCCGAGGGGAGTGTTGCTTAGTCGGGGGCCTGGAATATTCTCTTCAGAAGCCGGGTGAATCCAGGCAAGGGGGGGGGTCACTGCCTTTGCTTTCCTTGCGTGTGTGCATGTGTGTGTGTGTCTGTGTGCATGTGTGTGCGTGTGTGTTCTGCCCACTCTGCTATCCCATGTATTAAGTACTTCCCAAGGGCCAGGCTTGGTGCTCGGTGATTTGTGTGAATGCTCGTTGTGTCTTCATAGTCACCCTTCCTTCCCCCCCTTCCTCCCTCCTTTCTTTCCTTCCTTCTTTCGTTCATCATTTATCAAGCGTTTATTATGCATCGGGCAGTGTTCCAGGGTCTGGGGACACAGCGGTGAATAAGACAAGCCCCGTCCCTGCCTTCATGGAGCTTACATTCTGGTTCACATGCAATTAAGCTAACGAATAAGGTGGTTCGAGGTACTAATCAGTGTTATGAAGAAAGTCAAAGAGGAAGGTGACAGAGAGCGGGAGCTCCGTTCGATTTAGATGGCTCGTCAGGGAAGGCCTCACCGAGCCAAGATGATCCGCGTGACACCAGGGGTTCAGCCACGGGATGTCCCCTCTCCTCGCTGGAGAAGGAACAGCAGGCGCAAGTCCAAAGCCGAGGGAACCGACAGGTGAGGAGTGGAGAGGTGGGGCCGGCGAGGAAGCTGGGCCGACACGGAGAGCTGGGGCCCCGGAGTTTAGGAGGGAGAGGCCAGGACCTGACTCCAAGTTCACGCCATTGCCCTGGGGGCTGGGTAGGGAAGAGGGTGGAGGGGCCAAGACAGGAAAAGGAAGGAAGGAAACGGATGCTGACCTCAGGGGAGGGGTCTCCCTGCCCATGCCAACTCAGGCGCTGCCGGCCGCGGACAGCTGTTTGAGGTGGGGCCTGCTGTCCTCACCCCACCGCTCGCTAATGCAGTCTCAGGAGCTGAGTACCTTTGGACACCAAGGGGTTCTTGTCTTAGTGGCTCAGATGGATGTTCCAGCAGGGAGGTGGGATTCTAGGTATGCTTTAGCAGGGGGCTTGCTGAAGGATGGCAGGTACGGCGGGAAAGAAGGGAGGGATCAAGCACGGCAGGTCGGTAGAGGCTTGAGCAACCTGGGCAGCTTATGGTGGGGTTGTACCCATTCTCCAAAGAAGAAAATGGAGGCCCAGAGAGGTTGAATAACCTCACTGAGATCCCATCTGAAGGCACAAAGTCGAGACTCGAGCCCAGGACTCTCTGTCCCTTAACTGTGCTTTCACAGCTCATTGGTGTGCCCCTGGACCATCCCGGCACTTGCACCTGTGGGGGCGAGCGCGGCACGTTCCCTCCCCGACATCACTGTGGCCCTCTTCGCCCCGCCCCGGTGACACAGCTCCCTCGCGGGAATGCACATGCAATGCACATTCTCTCTCTTTCAGGGCTCTTCTGTTTTAAAAACAAGCAGAACATGCACACTATTACTTTTCTCTTTACTGATTTAATTTTATTTTCAACAATCGGCTTGTACCTATTGTATATACAATAGGCATTTACTAAATACTGTTTGTTGATTGACTAAGTGTCCTAATGAATGCTGTGATTTTTGCTTAATAGTAAAGAGCTGTAGAAAGTTTTCATTCATTCGTTTATTCATTCATTCAACATTTCTGAACACCATCCCAGACGTTATGTTGCCTACTAGGGACTCAGAGACGAACAAAAGCAAACCTCTGCCCTCAGACAGCGTCTAATCTGGTTAGCTGTGAGTGTGTGAGAGTGTAGAATATGCGGGACGGTGCGTAAGTAAATACTTTCAATACTGTCTGTGTGCAAAATATTGTGAGTACATATTTTGAGGGACATTTGACTCTTGGGGAAGTGGGGAGGGGTGCATTTTATTAGGGATGGCTTCAGGGAGAAGGTCGCATTCAAGCCAAGACTTGAGGGACGGGGGAGGCATTCCCCAGGAACTGAGTGGAAAACAAGGTGATCGTGTTGGGAGGCACGCGTTCCACCTTTGTGACCCTTTCTTCAAGTTGGGAAAAAGGTTGAGGCGGGTGGAAACAGCTGGGGGTGGGTGGGGAGAGGAGATTACAGACATGTCCCCAAATCCTTCTGTGGCTTGGAATGCTTTGGGATTTCTGCAGCCAGTTTGTGGGCTGCAGAAGTTCCCCAGAGTATATTTCTGGTACTGATGACTGTTGATATGGTATTGATGAGTATGGTAGACGTGGGCTGTTTTTCTCCCCAGCATCCTTTCCGTGTTCTTTTAGCAACAGCTCTGATGCTCCTATGGGACCTTTCTCTTTCGGGGGGTTGAAGAGGGTCAACCCCCCGACCATTGGAATAGCACATTCCCTTGGCCGTAGTAACCATATGATCCATGCCATGCCAGTCAGGGCCCAAGAGACTCCATTCGGGGAGTTTTATTTTAATCACTGAAGAAGTGGAATTCTGCTTTTCTGCTGGATCTGATGCTGGCCAGGGTGTGGTCCAAGGAGCTGTTGGCAGCTACTTTGCAACTACTTGCGGCTTAGAACGGCACCAACGCCAAGGAAGCAGAGTCAACACACGGAGCGGGAAGCTGGTTCCTGGTGACATCCTTTGAACCCTGAATCAACTGATACCTGCAGCCAGCCTTATCCTAGGTCATGAGCCAATAAGTTGCCTTTTTAGCTTTAGCCAGTTTGGGTTGGATTTCCTGTAGCTTATATCAACAGAATCCCTGCTATACCACGGCCAACAACGCCGCGAGATGTCATTGCTCCAGGAAAAGCTTTTTGTTTTTCCCCTAGAAACTTTGGTCTTAGAATGCAAAGGAGGAATGGCAGTGAGAATTTCAGGCATGAGGACCAGGAATGCAGCTGGGAGGGGCGGAATATGGCTGCTGGATTTTCAGTTGTTTGTGCTGTTCTCACTGTTGTCAACCACCTTAGTGTCACTCAGTGGAAGGATTTATTGCAGTGGTATATTTCAGTGGAAAGAGTTTTGTTATTTCACCATAAATTTTTGTTGGTGGTGGTAGGGACTTTTTGTGGTTTTGTTTTTATAATCGAAAGTAGTGGTTTAAGTAGTCGCTGTATTAGAGACTGCTTTGATTTGAAAGGATCCTAGAAGTCACCTAGTTCAACCTCATCAAGCCTCTGCTTGTTCAACAGTGAAACAGAGATAATCAGAGTGTGCACCTCGTGGGGGCGTGAGCTGCCATGTCGGCTAAACTCTGATGGAGCTTGCATTCAGGACTCCACAGAAATAGCTTACTTTGAACAGTTTGAGTTCACCATCTCATTTTAGAGGATCCAAGTAGTACTTCTTCACAAAATTATATATTTTAAGTATGTAAAGGGCATGGTGACATGCACACGTAGTCCCAGCTACTCAGGAGGCTGAAGCAGGAGGATCGCCTGAGTCCAGGAGTTCGAGGCTGCAGTGAGCCGTGATTGCGCTACTGCACTCAGGCCTGGGTGACAGAGCGAGACCCCATCTCTATGAATGAATGAATAAATGAATGAATGAATGGTTTAATGGCTCTCTCTGGGCCTCAGTTTTCTCATTTGTATAATGGGGGAGATAACAGCACCTAGCGCATGAGGTGGTCATTGAAGATGAAATGGACACAGCCCAGTGCCCCTCCGGAGTCGCTCTCCAGCCTCTGTGTCTGGGAGGCTGACCTGAGCGGGTGGTGGTCACGGGCTCCGCTTCCTCTGGGTCTGGAGGGTCTCCGCCCGTAGGAAACACGAGGCTGGGGCAGGAGAGAGTCAGGTCGGCTCACTCCTGTGGGGTCAGCGTGAGCTGACTGTGTCCCGTCACCAAGGGCCTAAGTCCCTGCTGGGCAGCCCTCTTCATAGCACCTGGCACCTGCTCTGTCTTCTTGCTGCCTCAGGCCTGGGCTCAACAGCTCCACCGTTGCTGGCCCCCGGGGCACTGCACTGTCCCTGTGGTTTCTCTGCCTCTTGCCCACACCTTTGCAAGTGGGCACACTGTCGAGCTCTGCTCAAAGCTCCCAATGTGAGCGTGGCCTCTGCTTCTGCTGGCTGCTGACGGATTCACTCACCACCCCGCCGCGAGACCGGGGACAGTGCCTGGCACACGCTCAGTACAGTCTCCTGCTGTTGTTCCTTTGTCGTCTATAAAGCAGACAATCACATTCATGATGGATGTGTGGTTTGACCATCAATTTCATTGTTCGAGGTCTTCTTTTCTTAATCAGATGTTGTGGTTTTACTCTCATGAATTAGGAGCGGCTTTGATGAATGAATGACCCTTCCATCTAAGTGCAGGCAGAAAGAATGGATTAAGGGCATGATCTCCAATCCCCAGACACTGCATCAGACTCTCAGTCCCCCAGTATTCTGATCTTCTCTTCTCATAACCCTCAGGACTTAACTATAACCCAGGAGATTTCCTGCTTATGCCAATCTAACTTAAGCAAACTCAAATGTACCCCCTCGGTAGGTGGACTGTGGACCGAATGTTTGTGTGTTTACATGTTGCAAGTTTATATATTGCAGCCTTAATCCCCAAAGTGATGGTATTTGGAGGTGGGGCTTTGGGAGATAATTAGGCTTACATGAGGTCATGATCGTGGGTTCCCCATGACAGGATGAATGTTCTTAGAAGAGGAAGAGGGGCCAGAGCTCTCTCTCTTTCTCTTCACCACATGAGCACACAGTGAAGAGGTGGCCATCTGCAAGCCAGGACGAGAGTTCTCACTGGGGAACCAAATACGCCAGCACTTGGGTCTCGGACTCCCTAGCCTGCGGAGCTGTGAGAGATAAATGTCTGCTGTTTAAGCCACGCAGTCCGTGGTACTTTGTTATAACAGCCTGAGCTGACTAAGACAGTGTAAATATTTCATGTGCGTAACGATAGCGTGAACTCTTCCTCCCTAAGAGCTCACTGTGGGCCAGGCACCGTGCTGAGCACTCTGCGTGAATGACCTCATTCAATTACCACAGTAACACTTATGACTGCTTGTATTAGGAATTGCTTTTAATTTTTAGAAAGAGATCAGGAATAACAGTGATTTTAAAAGATTCTTAATTCTTCTCACACATAAAGAAGCCTGGAACTTGGCAGCCGTGGGCTTAGTAGTAGCTCTGTGATCATCAGAGTCTCAAGCTCCTTTTGTCTTTCTTAGTTCAGGGGTGCTATCTTCAAGGTTACCTCGTCGTTCATTATGGCTGCTGCAGCTCCAGCCATTATGTCTATATTCCCGACAATGAGGGAAGGGAAGAAGGCCAAAAAAGTTTTTAAGTGCCAGCGCAATAAATCTCCCTTTACAACACTTTCCCAGAAGCCCCACCCGACAACTCTACTTACATCTCATGGGCCAGAGATTGCTCTTGTGGCCACGCCTAGCCACAAGGTAGGCTGGTCAAGGTAGTCTTTCAGCTGGTCTCACTGCGGTGCTCAGTAATGGCAAGACTCTGTTCCTAAGGCAAAAAGGAAGAATGAATATGAGGCAGGTGGTTTCTGCCCTAGTGCTGCTGTTGTCCTCATTTTAGCAGTAAGGAAACTGAGGCTCTGAGAGCCAGGCATCTCGCCCAAGACTACGTCAGTGCTAAAACAGAGCTTGCACTTGGGTGCAGGCCTGCCCAGCTGCAATCCAATGCCCATGTTCTCCACCTCTGTCTGCTAAGGACAGAGTTTGCCTAAGAAGGAAGGCAGAAACCGAAGTAGGCAGTCACATGCGTGCTCACATGTTTCCACTGCTACTTCGTAGCCACCTGGCGAATGGGGTCAGAGTTTTAATCTATCTGGCTTGTGTTCAAAACCGACTCACAGAAGGTTTTCCAGAGGGCACCCTTATGTAGGTGGAGGACTGTCTTAACTTGTTGCTTGTCTCTCTTTTCTGGTCGACTGTAGGCCTCGAGCGGGTTGTGTGCACAGTCGCCAACGCGGGCCTTGCACGTTACAGCGACTCAATAAGCGTTTGTTGAATGAATGATGGGAAGGAGGGAGGAAGTGAAGTAATGAACTTGGATACAGCTAACGATCTTCAAAGCAAGCCAACTTATTTTTCCTGTATGTATGTACCACCAGGTAACCAGTTGTTGCAAACTTCACTGAGAAATCCACCCATTGTCAACCACGTCCCACGAGTGTCTATCTGTGAAAAATAGCACGTGTGGCCCCCAGGAGACCTTTCTTTCTGGTAGATTTTCTGAATATCCTTTTTAACTGACTGGCCTATAAAATGCACTGAGAAATTATGCTAATGCTAGTATCTCTCCAACCAAGTCCTACTGAGGATTGAATCTATTTTTCAAAGACAAAACTGAGTTTTAATTTAGTGCCCCCTTGACATTTTCCCTTTCAAGCACATGAAGGATGCTTCTGCGGAGGGAGAGGTCTTGGGAAATCTTTCACGGATGGCTACGCTTCACGCCTGGGTGGAGTAACCCTCAGCACGCCAGCTTTCAATTAGAAGTAAATAAATGGAGACAGCTTTGCAGTGTGCCGGGTACTTGGAAAGATCAACCTCGGGCCTCGGGGCTGGGTTTCTCTCACTGTAGCTGAAAATTTTCATTTACATTTTTTGGTGTTTTTTGAGCAGCTTTAATGTGCCTGGTTTAACCTTTAAGACCGTTTCCCCCTCTTCCTGCCGCTTCTCCCCCTCACCCAGGCTTTGAGAATGCCACAAACCTGGAGGCACCTGTAGGGAATAGGGTGGCACCCTTTCGCCACGCAAGGGGACTCTGAACTGAGGTCTTTGGATGGAGGTTCTTGGAACCAAGTAATGGCTGGTGATTGTGATTCTGTTTAGAATAAGGGCAGATGGGGACATGTCTGTCCTTTGCCCACCACAGCCTAAGGCACAGGTGGATTGGTGGGGGCTTTGGTTAGGCCTGAAGATAGGGCACATTCTGGGCAGGGACTCCTAGCTGTGCCATTTGCCCACATTTCGAGACCTGAAGGGAAGGCTGTGGCATCGTTTTGAGCTTTTTCTATTAGGGAACTGTATCAGTTAGTTGTTGCTGCATAACAAACCACTCCAACACTTAATAGCTTAAAACAACACCATTTAGTCACCATTAGCACAATTTTATAGATCAACAATTTGGCCAGCCTCAGCTGGCCAGTCCTTCTGGTCTGTGCTGGGCTGGGCTGGTCTCCAATGGGCATGGTCAGCTACTGGGTTGGCCTACGATGGTCTCGGCTAGGATGGCGGGGGCCACATGGGCCCTCGTCATCCAGCAGGCCAGCCTGGGCTTGTTCACATGGTGGTAGAAGGGTCCCCAGAGCAAGTGCAGAAGAGCACAAAGTCTCTTGAGGCCTAGGCTGAGAACCAGCATGATGTCACTCCCTTTGCATTCTATTGGTCAAAGCAAGTCACAAGACCAGCCCCAATTCTGGGAGGGGAGAAATGGGCTCCACCTCTTAAGCATTTTTCCCATTTCTGCAATCAATAACAGACAGTGATTTTCCAAATCTGCTTCTCAAGGCCTAGGGCCTCCATGGAAGGGTCTCAGGGGCCACTGTAGGGTCAAGATTAAAGTTTGGGCTATCCTCTTCCACCTTCAACCAGAGTAACTCACTTTTATCCACGGGCTATATTGGACTTCCCAGAAAGGTTTCCTTTGAACAAAGGTTGCTGTGGTTAAAAGATATTTGAATACCAATTAGTTAGAAGTACTTGTCAGGCTCTCCCTGCCTCCTTCTGCCCTCTGTGATTCGTAGAATTGGGCTTCCTGCTTTCTGGTGAAAGAGAATGAACACCAAGAAGTAAGAAGACTCTGGCTTTGGCCATTCACCCATCACTCTGTGCACCGACAATCCCCATGCAATATCAGTTTCCTAGTCTGTAAAAAGGAAGCAGAAGACAGTAATGCACAGTAGAAGATCCACAGAAGATTCTGGTTGGCAGTGTTGTTTTTATATTCTAACTGAGAACTCAGTTCTCAGTTGCTAAGTGGTCTGGTTTGGAATTTTCCTAGGAAGACATTAAATGGAAAAAAAAAAACAAAAACAAATCTCTCTGCCCATTGGACTGCAGCCAAATGGTAAAATTCAGTTGTTAGAGATTCATTCCTTTGTCTGAATACATTCAGGTGTTCTTACTCATTAATACTTAGTTTGAATTGGTTGATCAGATCTTTTTCTTCCATGAATATCAAGCTGAACCCTAGGTACTGAAAAAATGTGAACTTTCATGGAAAGTTTTGCAGGGGAGGGAAAGATGATGTACATATGTGTGAACAATAGAGAGGATAGGTTTGGACTGGCCATGGAAGATGGGGGGAGGAACAAGGAGGTTTGTCCCTTTAGGCTGGTGGGAGGACAGCCAAGAGGTATTTGGCCTGCTTTCCTGCTGTGCCTGGAGCTGAGAGTTTTTCTATCTGCTGCACAGGGAAGGACAGTTCATCCTCCAGTTTCAGCCATCATGATCCTTAAATGGTTTCAGGCCCTCCAGGCTGTGGAGGATTATTCAAAGCCACCATGGCCACCATCCAACAGGAAGGAACTCTGTGCCCTTGAATGATGGAGGAGCAAGGATTTTCCCAAACTCCCCTGGGGCGTGTAGTGTCGGTGTCTCAGGGAGGAGAATCTGCTCCCCACACCCCACCTTCCATTGACAATGAGCAGGTCACCCATCAAGTTGGTCCTGACCAACAGGATCTTCCACGTCTCTCAGCAGAAGCTTCCACTCAGCCAGGCCTGGGCAAACCGGCTGCAGCTTGCCAGGGCCACGGGCATGATGGACAGGGGAGGGCAGATGGCTCCAGCCTGGCTTTTCAGGTGCCAAACGCAGACGGGGGTGCACTGAGGACGGGTGCCCCATCTTGGGGTGACAAGAGGTGGCCAGGAGGTATGTGTGCCTGGATTCCACAGGCACCAGCAGACACCCGGCTTTCTTAGGTAACAGGTAGAGAGGCAGGTCTGGCTATGAGCCAGCCGTCTGTATAGAAGTATTCCACTCCCCCTTTCAAATTGTATTTTTGTACCCAAGATAAACTAGGGAACCATGAGGCCTTTATTGGAGGAGGCCTTTATTTTCCAGAAGGATTTGGCTGAGAATTTCTTTATCTAGAAACCCTCCTATAATACTTTTTAGAGTTGCCCTTTTTTTTTTGGACTGTCTATGCTTTTTTATTCAACAAGTAATCTGTGTTCACTATGGAAAAACCTGAGAAAGAACAGAGAAGTAAAAGTTTTGTTTGCGGTGGAAAAATTGCTTGGAAATAGCTTCTATTAAATGATTTATTTTTGTTTTGTTTTCCATTGTTTTCTGCTGAGGGCATAGCCTATAATTTATTTACATAATTCCCTATTTTCGAGGATTTGGGGATATGGTCTTTACAGGCCCCTGTACCTGCAAAACTCCCCGTGAGAGTCCGCTACTGTCACTGGTAGCTCGTGGATAACTCACCCTTTATTAACTGTCTGCTCTTGCCTGCTGCCTTTCCCCAGTTCCCGACTGGTATCGTTCACCTCCCAAATAAACCATTTGCACTCAAATCCTTGTCTCCGGGGCTGCTTCTCAGAGAACCCAAACCAATGCAGCAATACGCCAGCTTTGGGTATGCAATCATGCACGGCTTGAAGACGATTTGGTCGACGACAGGTCGCACGCGCAATGGCAGTCGCGTTGAATTACAACGGAGCTGAAAATTTCCTATGCCTCGTGAGGTCTAGATGGCCCTGACCTTGTGTGGGCCTGGGCCAATGTGTATGTGTGTGTCCTCATTTGTCACAAAAACATTTAAAAGTAGAAATTAAAAAATTTTAAGACTAGAAAAAAGTGTATAGAATAAGGATGCAAAAAAAGAAAATTTTTTTTTATAGTTGCACAATACGTTTGTGTTTTAAGCTGTGTTATTACATGAGCCAAAAAGTTAAAAAAAAATTAAAAAGTTTATAAAGTGAAAAAGAGTAAGCTAAGGTTAATTTGGTATCAAAGAAAGAGGAAAAAATTCTTTGTAAATCGGGCGTAGCGGCAGTGTGCAGTATGTATAAAGTGTACAAGTGGTGTACAGGAATGTCCTCGCATTCACTGGCCGCTCACTCGCTGATTCGCCCAGAGCAATTTCCAGTCCTGCAAGCCCCATTCATGGCAAGTGCCCTATGCTGGTGTGCTATTTTTGGTCTTTTCCACTGTATTTTTTTTTTTACTGTACCTTTTCTGTGTTTCGAGATCTTTAGATACACAAATACTTACCATCGTGTTCCAATTGCCGACAGGATTCAGTCCAGTACCACGTTGTACCGGTTTGTAGCCAAGGAGCAACAGGCTACACCCTACAACCTGGGCGTGCGGTGGGCTACACCACCCAGGCTCGTTCAAGTACACTCCGTGACGTGCGCACAACCATGGACTCGCCTAATGATGCATTTCTCAGAACGCATCCCCGCGAAGAGACGCATGACTGTGTACTATGACTCCCTTTCCTGGGGTTGGGTTTGCAGACAGCTTTTCAGGAGCAAACCTTTTGCCTAACGTAGAGTGCTCAGAAGTCAGAGCGCTCCTGATTCACTTACGCTGTGCTGGGCTGCGCCGCCTGGGTTTGGCAACTTAACCTTTGGCCTCCAAGTTTCTCATCCTTTTGCTACTCAATTTATGTTAGACTTTCGCCAAGGCTGTCTGGTTACTAATGACTAATGTTGTTTTCCTTCCTTGTTTCTTTGTCCCTGAGTTAATCCTCTCTTACAGTCCTGCTATCTCCCGTCTGGATTTTTCTTATCAAAAAATCTTTACTGGCCCGGGTTCCGCAGCCTTAGCCTGGAAGCAGGAGGCCCCAGGCCATGCCACGGTGTAGGTGAACGGTTTGTTTTGGGACTCTCTTTACTCTGCTCCGAAAACCCTGCTTTTTCTTGTAATCCTCCCTGGAAAGAATTTTTTTTTTGAATTAGGTTGTCCTCTGAGGTGATGTCTCATCCAAGCAGAGAGAATTTTTTTTTTTTACAAAGCATTAACATATATTATTTAACTTGGTTTTCTCCTCCACCTCCCAAAACATGCCAGTTTGAGTGTCCGAAGTGTCAGAACCCTGCCAGAGTGTGTTCTAACACGTACACGTATTGAACTAATACTAATACTAATACTGATAGTTTGGTTGGCTCCACCAGTTACTACCTCTGTGATCTTGGAAAAATTGCTTAATCTTTCTGTGTCTATTTCTCTGCCTGTAAAATGGGGATATTACAATAATAGGATCCACCTCGTGGAGTTCTGGTGCAGATTAAATGAGTTAATATCTGTATAGCACTTAGGACAGTACGTGGCACAGAGTCACCTTTCAAAGCATATTTGCTCTTTTTATTAATTCATTCATGAAATAAATAAAGCACCTACGGCATGACAGGTCATGAGGCCACAGGCTGGACTCAGCCCCGAAGCATCTAGTGAGGGAGGTATTGTAGGACATGGCCGTTCGCCCCGCCTTGAGATGCGAACCACAATCACAAGTCCTTTTCTTTCTTCGCCACGTGAAAGGAGCGCAGGCTGTCAGCCGGGAGGACGAGCACTGCTCCGGGAGGCCAGCGGCGATTCGGTGCAGGCAAACGTGTCAGCTCTGGAGTGGTCGCAGGAGGGAGAGCTAACCGGCTTCTGAGAGCTGGTGATTCGGGTACTGGTGTTAATGGTTCTCCAGGTCTATCGGGAAAGAAAAGATCAGGATGAGGCTGTGAGTAAAAGAGAGGATCTGGAAGGGACTGCAGTGTGGCTTGGGGCCCTGGGATGCATGTCCACGAAGCGGGGGCCGAACAGTGCGGGTGGACAGGAGAAGGGGCCATGCGAGGGCCTGGTCCCAGGCTCGGTGTTCTGTTAGACTGTGGCCTCAGCAGCCGCCCGTGCACCCGCTCTGGAGCAAACACGGCTGGTCGGGGAAGAGCGCGGACTCTGGAGCCTGACCGCGTGGGTCCAAACCTCCGCTTCACCGCCAGCGAGCTGTGGCCAGCTGTGTCTTCCAACCGTGCCACAGCCCGTCCACAGGCTCTCCTCACAATGTGGCTGCCACTCCTGCCACCAGAGGGGTGTCTACGTCCCTCTCCTCCAGGAGGAGCGGGGACGTGTCACTGACCTGACCAAACGAGTGTGGCAGAGTGGATGCCGTGTGGCCTCCAGAGCTACGTCATAAAGAGGATCTGGGGTCTGCCTGGCTCTCTCTCGCCCTCCCTGGGGACATCTGCCCTGGGAACCCAGCCACCACGCTGTAAAGAAGCCGAGGCCACCTGTGGGGGTGCCCCTGGGTATTCCCGTGGATAGCCCTCGCTGGGCCCTCCGGCAACAGCCAGCGCCAGCCAGCAGGCTGTGTGTGAGCCAGCCTTCCGATCAGTCCAGGTGTTAGTGAAGTTTCTCCCTCGTGGCGATAGCACATGTAAATAATTTAGACAGAGCGAAAGTGCTATGTGCTTGCTGTTACTGTTCTATTATCATCGCACGCGCTGCAGTTGATCCGCAGGTGTCTGCAGTGCTGCGCTATCTACAGAGGGCTTCCCCAGTACTGGCTGGGGATACTGGCCATGCTGCCTCTGACAGACCAGGTGAGCTCTACCCTACAGCGCCCCAGGTTACCCGTGAGCCAAAGAGGAGCCCTGGGCACACAACAGGCGGCGTGGAGGTAGAGGGCAGGTGTGCCGAGCTTTTCTCGTTGCACTTGGCAGGGGGAGCCTGAACCGGGCAGAAGCGAGGGCCCTGGTGGGACAGTGCTCAGCGACCCTCATCACACAGACAGCACAGTGCGGTTTGCCAGATCGGATGGGCTGGGCTTGGCGTGCTATCGGAGCCTATAGGAGGGGCTTTTATCCAAGCCTTAGGGGGCCGTGAAAAGGGTATCAGAGAAGGTTGACTAGAAATTGCCCA
The DNA here is from genome assembly GCF_000956105.1 of Propithecus coquereli. Classification (NCBI taxonomy): domain Eukaryota; kingdom Metazoa; phylum Chordata; class Mammalia; order Primates; family Indriidae; genus Propithecus; species Propithecus coquereli. The sequence goes on from NW_012149630.1 coordinate 53,287, forward strand.
GTGAAAGAAAAAGGAAAGGGAATTCCAGGCGGAGGGGAGAGTGTGAACAAAAGCCTGATGGAGAGAAAACATTTCATTTCCGGGGATTTGCAAATCTGAGGGCCGTGAGAGTGTGGAGGGATGAGCTCAAGGGCATTCTATGGAACCACTGGTCTGCACTCCTCAAAAGCTCAGCATTGCGAAGGAGAAAGGCAGGTTCAAACACAGTTTCAGGTTAAAAGACATGATACATACATGTCCGCTAAACGGAATGCATGGTCCTGGGCTGGTCCCAGGTGGGGAGAAGCAGGAACACTACAAATGACATTCTTGTGGCAACTGGTGACATTTGAATATGGATTGTGGACTAGATAATAGTATTGCATTTGTATTAAATACAATTCTATTTTATATAAGAGAATGTCCTTTTTATTAATAAAAGGAAATTCATGTTGAAATATTAAGAGTAAGGAGGTATGATGTCTACAATGGACTCTCGAACGTTTCAGGGAGAAAATGATGTTTATTTAGGCAGACGGAATAATAAAGCACATACGGCCACATGTTAGTTGGCGAAGCTGGGCGAGGAGTATAAGGGAGCTCCTTCTTCTATTCTTGCAATTCTTCTCTACGATTAAAATTATTCTAAAATAAAAAGTTTTAAAGAATGAATAGGGAAACAGAAAGTGTAGGCTAAGAGGCAGGGAGGGGAAAGAGAAACGTCTGGAAGTCAGGCTGCACGTTTTATTGGAAGGGACGCTGAGTCGCAGAACGGCCGAATGACTGGTCAGGGGTCAGTGAGCAATCAGTGTGGCTTTGTGCCCCTGAGCGCACTTCCCAGACCCAAGCGTTGCCTCTTTCCAGTCCACTGGAGGGCCGGGAGGGAGGAGCGTGTGTCAATATATGGCCTCTGATGTGAGAAAGACCTCAGGGGTGTCATTTCTGCTCACTGTGCGGAAGTATCCCAGAGCTCCTGTTATTTCAGGTCATCGTTAATGCGAGTCCTGCCGTGAATTCCACGTGCACTGCCCTGAAATTTGCCCCATATGTTTGTAAAGGTTGATTACATCTTTGGGGTCTTTTTCTAATGTGAACAGAAGCTATCAAGTTTCAATTGTTGCAGCTCGTTGGGACCAAGCGTCTTTTCTGGTGTGTCGTAAAAGGGCTCTGCATCCGATATCTGACGTCAGACAAACAGGTATTTAACGATCTCGGTTTCAGATGATGCGTGATGCTGTCATTTCCTGAATAAGAAATCGAATAGGAGCAAATCTTTCTTTCCCCTTTTACAAAGGAGAACAACTCGATAAAGAGCAATGGAATCCTAGCTAAATATGGGTCCAGGCTTCAAAAGGAGACCTCACTCTCACACACTTTGGCAGAAGTATAAATTGGTACAAGCTCTTTGGAAATCTGTTTGACAATAGCTAATAAAACCTAATATATGCTGAATAAAAGCAATTCCATGCTTGTGCACCTTACCTAAGAGAAAAGAATGCACATGTCCACGTAAACACATGTACAAAAATATTTATAGCAGCTTTGTTAATAATAACCCCAAACCAGAAACAACCCAAATGTTCGTCAGCACTAGAGTGGATAAATGTGGGATATTCACATACGGAGTACTACTGAGCCATGGAAGAGAATGAAATACTGAAATATATAATGACGTGGCTGAATCTCATGGTTACATAAACACGAAAGAAAACATTCAGAGTGATTGTATTTATTTGAAGTTTAAGAACAGGTGACTCGAGTCTATGATGACAGAGGTCAGAATAGTGAATTTTGGGGGGTGTTGATCATGACGGGGTATGAGAGAACCATCTGGGGTCCTGGGAATGTTGATATCTTCATCTGAGTGGTAGTTACACAAGTGAGATTTGAGCATTTCACTGCATATAAATTAAATATTAATAGAAAAATAGATACAAAGAAAAAAGAGTTCTTTTCCACTGGTAGGGTTGTCTTGAGGGGCTGCAGAATGAGACATCCCAATGACTGTGCCTGATCGCAGCAATCTGGGGGTGGTTGTGTCTTCAGGCCCCATTCTGCAATAGTCAGCCGCGTGTGTTCTTGCTGATAGGTGCTGGGTAAGAGCCGCCAGTCACCCAGGGCTCAGTCAACACCTCTGCACCAAGCCAGTGGCTCAGGACTGCTTCCACCTGGAGGGCAGAGACTGAGACCACTCAAGCTCTAGGACAGCTTTTCTCAAACTCCACTGTGTAAAAGAATCACCTGGTGATGCTGTTCAACTACAGATTCTGATCCAGTAGGTCCCAGGTGGGGCCTGAGATTCTGTGTTTCCAGCTGCTGCTGCTGCTGCTAGACCAACTAGGAGTGTCAAGGTTTTAGAGGCAGACAGGTCAGGGAAAGAGTCTTGGCTCTGCCATTTATGAGCTCCGTAATCTTTGCCAAATTACTTGACCTCTATGAACCTCGGTTTCTTCTTCTGTAAAATGGCAAGGTGTGGGGGGCAGTTGGGGTGGGATGGGGAGGGACAGGTGAGACAACCATCTCCTAGAATGATGCAGGTTAAACAGGATAATAAACACAAAATGTTTAGCACCGTGCCTTGCCTGTAGTAAGCTCTCATTAATTGGTAACTGGTTGTATTTGTTATTTTTAATAAAGAAGGCTTGAGTCATAATTTGGAGAAAGGTGAGTGAGTGTGGTTAAGAAGGGCAGGAACTAATGAGCATTTATTTCCCTTGTAGTCTATTGAAGGAGGATGTTTTCTCTGACTTCTCTTTTCTTCCACTTCATCCCATAATCTTTCCTCTGAATTCATCCCCTCGGTCTTCATTATCCAGATAAGATGTATTACATCTTCAGGCTTCCTCCCACCCCAGGCTAACCCAAATCTCACTGAGCTGGAAGAACTCAGGCAGAACTGAAGCTGGAAGCTGGGCAGATTGTCAGACTGTGCCCGGAGGTGATGTCTTTGTTAAAGAAACATCCTCCCCACCTTGGCTCCTTCTGGTGGGGCAGGCCTGGCCCCTGAGAGTGGAGGTGCGTGGCGGGGCCTCTGCGCATACCCACACCCGGCTGCCCTCCTCGGAACCCACCCGTGTTTCCGCATGCATAAGGCCCCTCTGGAGGAAGACATATGTTTCTCAGTCTGCGGGGCTGTCAGTTGGTGTCTTTTTCAAGCACCGAATTAACTTGTCGTCCTAGAGGGAAAAAAGAGAAGTGCTTGGCTTTGTGTTGTCTGCAGGACGCTAGGCCTGGCCTGGGTCCAGGTTTTGGGTACTCCTCTCTGGATGGGAGGTGGGGGAGCCATCTGAGTGGAGCCTGGAGGCTGGGGGAGCGCTAAGGCACAGTGTGGTTTAATTCTATAGAGTGAAGTTGTGTTTAGTGAGTGCCAGGCACTAGACCAGGCACTGAAGGCTCAAAAATAGCCCACCAAACCAACAATGGCACTCACCACAGAGCAGGAAGACAGAAAGGAAACAATGGTAATGCCCTAAGAGAAATGCTTAGGTAGGAGTGTGCAGGTGCACAGAGAAGGAGGACAGACAGGGAGAGTGTGGGAGCCAGCCTTCGAGGACGGCCTCCCCATGAACCTCACTTCTTGACATTCATGCCCTTACGTAGACCCTCCCCATGTTGAGTCTGGAGGGATCTGTGTAACCAGTAGAATTTGGCAGAAGTGGACCCACGTGACTTCCAAGGCTGGGTTACAAAAAGCCTTACAAGTTCTGCCTGGTTGTCTTGGAACACATGCTCTGGAAAAAACCAGCTTTTCCAAACAAAGCTGGACTACACTGAGCCCACCGTGCTGTGAGGAAGCCCAGCCCAGTCATGCGAAGTCATCCCAAGAAGACAAAGAAATACCGGCCCAGTAGCCAGTTGTGTCACCCATCTCGGCCAGGCACCGGGCGGTGGTGAAGGAGCTAGGATGGGCCTTCAGGTAACTCCAGAGCCACCTGCCACCTGACTGCAACTGCAAGAGAGACCCCAGGAGAGGACCTTTCAGCGGAGCTCCGTCAACCCACAGCACCTCGAATAGCTGTGAACAGCAATAATAAATTGTTGCTTGCAGCTGCTGAGGCTGGAGTGGTTGGCTGTACACCAATAGGTAGCAAGGGAAGAAGGGCTTCTGGGAGAAAAGATGCCCAAGCGGGGAGGAGAAAAGTGGACGGCTGGATGCGGAGGAGCATCCCATGCAGAGGTTCATCCGAAAACCACACAGGCAGGAAAGTCAGAATGGCTACTGGGGAAACAGGAGTGGTTGAACATTAACAGAGAGCAAAGGCCGGCCGGAGAAGTGCGGAGTGAGCCGGGAGAACTGGGCAGGGGCCAGGACCAGGGATTGTAAGTGACATACTGTGTGGTTTGGGGGAGCTTTGTATTTATTTACAACTTTGAGAGGTGCAGATGTGAACTTCCCCCCTAAATCTTTCCGTGGGCTGCTGCTATTATTGTCCTCAGCCCCTGCGACAAACACCACTCAGAAGGTTTGATGAAAACAAACGCTGAACGGCCTCGTTGGCTCAAAGAAAGAGGGGAGAGGGTTAAGCACTGTTCACAGCACTTCGACTGTTTTTCCCAAGTCTGGGAAATATTATGCGATTGACAAGTCCTAGATCCCATTTTGGCAGCATCCAGAAACCACTTTCCTGGAATTGGTGATTTATCCACAAAGTACCTGCCCACCAGAGTTGGGAAATATGTAATTTATAAAAACACCAAGCCAGGTCTTCCCTGAAGTCTCCCTTATGCCTACTTTCTTCTCCGGCCCTGGCTAAAAAGGGAAGACAGTCCCCCTGGCTGCCACTTCCTCTCTGCCATCCCATCCACTTCCCTTGCTAGGCCTCCACGTTCTCTGCTGTAAAATGGGGACAATAATGCCTACCTCATCATTGACTTAAGAAAATTAAGTGAAATATTGGGAATCAAGTAGGAGCAAGAAACCCCATGCACAGGGCACTCTCAGCAAACAGAGGCTATTGTGAACATTGTCGTTGCCTTGGGGCTCTGGTCTGATCCTCGAGCCTGCTCTTAGGGTAACAGGTACAGAATAAAGGAGCTGTCCTCGGCCGACATCGCTAACAGACCAGGCCACGCTTTGTCCCAGCACGCAGATGGTCTCACAGTCTCCGGCAGCCACTGATATTAATTAATAGCTCACATTTCTTGAGATCTCACTAGGCTACAAATGAATTTTCTCCTTTAATCCTCATAAAAATCCTACATACTGGAAACATTTTACATTTGAGGAAATTGAGGAGGAGCGAGGCTGACTTGCCCAAAGCTACGAAGCCAAGAAGAGCCCGGGCTGGAATCGGAACACTCCAGAGACTGCTGTTTGGCTGCTGCCCCCGCTGCCTCCCAAAGGGGTCTGTCCTAGCGAGGGGCCGTGCAGGACGGAAGCGCACAGCGCTGCTCATTGTTCTCAGAAACTTAGATGAACTGCACCTTGTCTTTGTTTAGGCGCAGCCCCTTCAATTAGCACGTCTGGTGACTTTGTCTTTTCCGACCAAGTGCAAGTGTAAAAGCAACAAAGGAAGGATCCATTTAATCCTAGTTCCCCATAATTACTAGTGGGAAATAGCCTCGGAAAATGCCAGACGTCGTTCTGAGGTTTTGAAGCCTGATCTGGAGCTTAGACTAGAAAATTAGTCCAGTGAC
>NW_012149630.1:59272-84561 GCF_000956105.1 Propithecus coquereli
GCTTGAGCCCAGGAGTGTGAGGTTGCTGTGAGCTAGGATGACGCCACGGCACTCACTCTAGCCCCGGGCAAGAGACTGAGACTCTGTCTCAAAAAAAAAAAAAAAAAATAGTTACTGAATGGGCGGGTGCAGGGTCTACTTCTCTATTGGGCCCAGTAGACATGGTGCCCGGGTTCAGATACTGTTAGGGGCCCATGTTAAGGTTGGAATTTTAATTTCTTAGAAGAAAAAATAAGTATAAAAATAGTAAATATGTAATAATGAACCAGCTTAGATTACGTTCTTAGTACCGATGCAGTCATAAAATAAGTTTTAATTGTTTTCAGTGGAGTAATGATGCGTGAGAGCGCTAATGCAGTCCCGAGTGAGTGAAGACCATGTGTACAGGCCCAGAGTCTGACACGGGGCGGCTTGTACACAGGGTCCGTTTCCTCCCGCCTGCGCTTTGAGAAGTAGAAGTGCAGAGCAGACATTTGTGACAACACACATACCCAGTGGCTCAGTCCTTCCATGCCCACAGCCCCCCACCCCAAGCACCTCCTCTCCTGTGCACCGGGGCTGATGGGACCAGAGTGGGCCCTTCACCAGGAACAGCCAACAGGAGCTGCTCGGAGACAGAGAACCAGGCAGGACAGGCTCTGTCTAAGAGGTGCTGCAATGAGCAGTGGCCATTCCAAAAGGATTTGAAGTGGAAGTATGAGGAAAGAATCGGTAAATAGTGGGAGGAAAAGCTAGCGAAGACACAGAGAAATGGAGACAAAGTAATTGAATCGTGGGAATGGTGGAATGAAGTGAGGATCCCTCAACTCTCGTTAGGACTGGGACTGGGGCTAGCTGGTCTGGTTCCTGGATGGACCTTAAACACAACACTCACCTGCGTTGACTGAGTGCCTTCTATCTCCTAGGCCTTGGGCTAAGTGGCTTACATGCATCATCTCATTTAACCTCCCAACTACCCTATGGAGGTGGTTTTATGTTCATCCTATTTTCCAATGTGGAAAGGAAGCTTAACTTATTTGCTCAAGGTCACATAGCTAGCAAGTGGAAGAATGAGGTCTCCAACCCAGACTACTGGACTCCAAAGTCCACAATTTAACCAATAAACCCTCTTGCTTTGCCAAATTCCAAAGTCCGTTCCAGTCTCCATGAAGCTCAGCAGTTCACCTTTCTTGGTTTCTGTCCAGATCCTTATCTTCAATGTGTCATATGTGTCCTTGCAACTCACTGGACTAAAGGACTTGAGGTAGTCTGAGTGTCTGTTCTTTGTCTGCAGCAGACCAGCAGTCCAGGAGAAGGCCAAGAAGGAGAGAAGGAAGACCTGGGGCGAACAACAGTAGTGGACACAAAAAGAGAAGCTGGTGCAGAGCTGTGTCTTAGCGAAAAGAAGCCCCAGTTTGCCAGGTCATGGTGAGGATGCGCTTCAAGGGCTTGGGAAGAGGCCAGATTAGGGAGAGTCCAGAGAGCAAGACCAAAGAGGTTATTCTTTCCCCCATAAAAAATGGGCTTAAACGGGAAGAAACAGGAGGATATGTGTACAAAGCAATGTTTAAGAAGCTTTGTGTGGTGGCTTAACCAGAATGAATTTGCCACAGAGAGGCAGGAGACTACTTTTACAACAGCAGGACAAAGATAACCAAGATAACCAAGTTCGAACTGGGGTGGTAACATGGGGGATGGGGAGTAAGTGCATTGTAGAGAGAGACTGCACAGGAGCGATTAAATGAAGGCAGCGGGGAAACAGAGGGAGGAACTTTCTACAATAATGTCCAGAAAAGAACTCTGAAAGCTCAGTGGCAGAGATTTCTAGTTGTCCACAGTATCCCTTTGCCCCTTGAGCACAAAAGCTCATGGTTTTTAGCTGGGCACATGCTGCCCAGGATAAGCACTATATTCTCCAGCCTCCCTGCAATCCGATGTGGTTATGGGTGTCTGCTGTAGAAATGGGTCTGCATTAATGTCCGTGTTGTGCTCTGCCACTGGCTGGGAGCAGCCATGGGAAGAGTGATCTTTCTTGGTCACGATGTGGTGGCAGATTCAGATTTGGAGAGCGGCAGCTGGGACCATTAGTCAATTAAGATCTGAGAGGCTCATTTTCATTGCTGCCACATGCTTTTCCTCCATTTTTTTTTTTTTTTTCCATTTTATTTCTTCTTGCTGGTTCCATGCTCAGGCAGACTTTCCCCTAATGACTGCAAGATGGCTGCCACAGCTCCGGTATCACATCTTACCATGTAAACCAATAGGAAAGAGGACTGGCTTTTTTCCCAGCAGCCCTTGTGAAAGTGTCATTGTGTCTCATTTGTTCTGACTGGGTCACATGCCCACCCCTGAACCAATCACTGTGGCAAGTGAAATATGCCTTGCTAATTGGCTGAGGTCTAGACCACAAGCTCCACTCTTAGAAGGAGGGATGACACTCTAGCCAGACTCTGGGGTCAGAGAATAAGGGCTGAGGCTGAGTTCCTAAAGAAAGATGGAATAGGGGGGAATTAAGCTGGAGAGACAACAAAAAAAAATGTCTTCCATAATACTATTTAATGTCCTCACACTTATTTCCCCCTAGATCCCTGTTTTCAGGAAGCATTTTGCTGAGTTACTTATGCAAAGAACATATTGAGAAATGCTGGACTTTAGAAATGTAGGAAGTGTATTATATCTGCATAATTACACCTCATAATTACTCTTTACAAATGGGCCATGAGAGTTAGGAATATTTGCAAAGAGAAAAAAAAAATCTCCAAATTAAATGGAGTCACATGGGTTGATTGAAACATCCAGTTGCCTCTTCTTGTTATATTCTATTTTCTTAGAGATTTTTTTTTCAAAAACAAATAGAGAATTTGCCATATTTTATGCATTTTTAAGAGAAAAGATAATGAGACTCCATACATTTCCTCGAAGTGTCCTTAATGACCTTTCTATTGCATCCCAAGTGCCCTTGTAGCCTCCTAGATGGGAATTGATTATGGGTCTTCATTCTCCTCTTATCCCTGACTGCACCTATGGGAAAACAGGCCATGCCCTTCCCCTCCCATCTGCTCTGGGAATTAATGTCCAGATAAGATCCTAACAGAAAGAAACAATTTGGATCCAGCCAACATGAGCCAGTGGGGCTAGGTGGCCCGTGTTTTAAGACACTGTGTCCTGGCATGTGTGAAATGATAACATCTTCACTGATTGTGAGGAGTTACATGACAGTAAAAGCACCTTCAAAAAAATTCATCACGGCACATCGTACTTAACAGACTGCATTTTAAAGTTTACAAGAGACAAATCATAAATACCGTTCTTAGTGTTCTACAGTTTCTCTTTAGAATAAATAATAAGATTATCAATAATAAGAAGAAAAAGAATAGCAGCAACAACTATGATTCACTGAGGCCTTTCTATATGTCAGGCACTCTGCTAAGTGCTTCATATGCATTATATTGTTTAATCTTTACAACCATAAATGGAGTAGGTAATATTATTGTTCCCATTTTACGGATGAGAATATTGAAGCTCAATGAAATTAAGGGGCAGATTCAAGACCATATAACTAAGAAGTAACAGAGTCAGAGTTTGAAGTCAGGTCTGTCTGATTTCAATATGCGTGTTCTTAAAATTAATGTGCTATACCCTGCGACTTAATGACAGGCTCTTTTCTCCCCTAGTGTACCTATCTCACGGGGATACTGGGAGAATCAAATGCAGTAAAATGTGTAAAGACATTAGATACTTCCCTACCTGTAGGAACTGGCCCTTTGGGAGCTGCAAGTTTTATTCTGACCAAACCCTTTTTAAAAAAATTATCATCTTTTATAATTTTGATGACATTGCCAAAGATCTCTGATGTGCCTATTTGCCTTAAATTGCCAGACCAGCCCCAAGAGACATGTACCTGGGTTTTACCAGCTCTTGCCACCCACTTATAAGGCAGGACCCTGGTTTGTCACTGAATCTTTCCCTAACAAGCATTTATAGAAGTCACCGGGGTGTCACATATGCGTTCATGGATATGAACAGTCAGCACTCGATGGCATAAGCCACTTTATTCCCCTTCTCCTTATTCTGGGCACCCTCGGTGCACGAGGTACCATTGCTGCTTCCTCTGGGTACAGTGGTACCTGATGGAGGGGCACTGTCACTCCCCATCCCTGCTTTGCTGGTGCCCCCCAAGGAGCCGAAGCTGCTCTGTTTTCAGGAGTCCTCAGTGGGTTAAAGGGGGTGGGGAGTTTAACTGTCATCCCCGATATAGTGAAATAATCTGTCAGAGGGTGTGAGGAATCTGGATATGATTCTTTTTTTTTTTTGGTAAACTTTATTCCAGTATAGCATGCGTACAGAAAAGACATGAGTGTTCAGTTCCATGGATTTTTTTTGTAAAATGAACCCACCCATGTAACCAGCACCGAGATCAAAAAACAGAACATCCCCAGCACCATAGAATTTCCTTTGTGTCTGTTTCCATTAGCAAAGTGTAACCTCTCTCCCCCAGGGTAACCTATCCTGGCTTTTAACACTAGAGATTCATGTTACCTGTTTTTAAAAGTGATATAAATAGGAATCATATAGACTTTTTAAAATCTAGTTTCTTTTGCTCAACATTATGTTTGTGAGATGTATTTATAGCAATGAGTATAGCTGTAGTTTGCCATGTTCATTTCTGTGTAATATGCCATTGTATGAATATAGCACAGTTTAGTCACCCATTCTCCTATAGATGGCCATTTGAGTAGTTCCAGTTTGGGACTATTATGAGTGGTACTGATGTGAACATCTTTGTTCTTGTGAACATATGTATTCATTTCTGGTGGAGATGTACATGCATATTAATACATACGTATATAAAATTGCTAGGTCATAGACTATGAATATGTTCAGTTTTAGTGGATACTGCCAAACACACTTTTAAAGTGATTATACCAATTTATACTCCTATCACAGGAATTTGGATAAAATTTTTATAGCATTAGGGATTTTTTGTTTGTTTTTGTCCAGAAGACCCCCAAAACCTAATCCTACTCAGACCAAACTGCCCTCTCCATCAGTCTCTTGAATGTATCAATTAGAGTTTGTGGTTGCAAACAACAGAAATCAACTCTAGCTAACATATAAGAGGTGGGCACACAACGACAGAAGGTAATTTTCCAAAAGGAAATCCGGGTGTTGCTAGAAGGGGAAATGGTTCTGGGCCAAAGGGTAAGACTTGGATATGGACAGGAACCAAGACAACTTTGGAGGCTGTGGCATGAACCAGAGCAGCAGTCTCCAAGCAGGAATCTTTCTTCATTGGATCAATCCTGCATTGAATGTCTCTACTCTTCATCCTTCATTATACAGTGGTCCAGGAAAGGAAATCCAATTGACTGAACTTGTGTGGTGGGCCTGCTCTACGGCCACTTTAGAGTAGGCAGAGGCAGGGCCTGTCCCTTTGACTTCTATAGCTGGAGGTGGTCACCAGGAATTTCTCTGCAGATCTCATGCACCAAAAATGAGATAATTCCCCCAAAAGAAACCTGCATGAATAGAAAACGGATCCTGGGCAGTCAAAAAGTGATGGCTATCCACCAATTTAAGAGAGAAATGTGCACACCGAATAATGGCCAATAGGAAACAAAGTCGCACATTTTTGGTAGCTGGGGCTTGGCCCCCAAACTACATAGATGACTCTGGAAGCTCAACTGGACCACATGGAACACCTTATTTTTTCTAAACTTGTGTATTAATTTCTTAGGGCTGCTGTAACAAAGTACCACAAACTGGGTGGCTTAAAACAGCAGAAACTTGTTCTCTCCCAGTTCTGGAGGTAGGTGTTTGGAATCAAGGTCTCAGCAGGACCGTGCTCCCTCTGAAGGCCCGAGGGAGGATGCTTCTGTGACGACTCCTAGCTTCTGGGGTTGCCCGAAATCCTTGGGATTCCCCGGCTTGTAGCTACGTTGCTCTGATCCCTGCCTCTGTCTTCCCATGGAATTTCCTTCTGTGTGTACCTCTGTGTCCCCTCCTCTTCTGATAAGGACACTCCGCCTAAACCAGTGTGACCTCATATTAACTAATAATATCTGCAAAGATGCTATTTCCAAATAAGGTCACATTCTGAGGTTCCTGGTAGACATACATTTTGGGGGATGCTATTCAACCCACTGCAACTGATTAGGTTCAAACCGGAGACACCGGTGAGCTCTGCTCCTTTTAATTCCTCCCACCACTTGCTGGTACCCAAGTCTGGCATTTTCTTGCATGCTGGCTACATGGAAGAAATGGGTGATAAGAATTACAGTCGCGTCCTGGTCTTTCCAGGCGTTATAACCCCACTCTACTGCACACCAGATCCAGTCAGATTCCGGAACCGACCAGATGGCTTAGCGTCAGAAGGCCAAAGTGCAAACCCTGGCTTGATCTTTTCACTATCAGGGTGACACTCTTTGTGCCCTGGCTTCCTTATCCATAAAATGCAGTTGATAAAAAAAAGAAGTGCTATTTGATAAGACTGTAGTAGTAAAAGTTAAGTGGAACTAAATTCTCAGCTTGGTGCCTGGCACGACATAAGCCCTCACTAAATGTTGTTCTTATTGATTTGTGTCTTCACGAGGGAAGTGGGTGTGGGAAAGGAGCTTAAAAATGATTCCCCCTCAGAAAGGCCCTACAGAATTTTAATAAAACCTTGTGGGTTTTTTCCTTCCCTACAGTCTTTCCCCTCCTCTTCTTTCCTAGCCCCGTCCATGGGAAGCCAGGCTGGAACATAAAACCTAAGAACAGACTTCACGGTCTAAGCGCCCTGCTTAACAATCGAAGCTTTGTTACCCGGCCAAGCTTAAGGCTCCCAGCTCCGTTTCCCCTTAGGGTGAGTGCTGTCCCAGAGGCTCCCTGAGCCCACGTGCAAACAGACTTTCCGAGGCCTACCCCATCCATTTACCAGGCACACCCAGACAGGCCTGGGGCCCACACTGGGGTCCCTGCTCTGCCTACTCACAGCTGAACACACGGCTCAGTCATCCCTCGGGCTGGAGACGGTCTGGCTGGGGCACCTGCGGCCGGAGCAGATCCCTGAGGTTGTAAATCAGGCGGTGCAGGGATCATCCCAGGAAGAGGATTTGGGCTTCCTTCTGTCTGAAGGCTCTGGCGCCCTGGCTTCATCTGGGGGATGGCAAATAAGACTGGCTTCTCCGGAGTGACACAGGGCTGGCCAGGGGCCAAATTGCTATTGATTTTTCTTGCTAGGGTCTGAGGCTGAGACAAGAGGCTGCTTTTTGCTTCAGCTGTGTGGGCCGGCTCCAGGGAAGGTGGGGGCGGGTGATGGGTGAGGGGCCCCTGGCTGAAGTCAGTGGGGGAGAGGGCACATGTCAGAAGCAGAGTCATGACTGCGCAGCCATCGCCTGTCGTGTGCGATGGAGGATGACCGTGACGGCCCTGTTGCATCCTACCAAAGGGTCCAGTGGGGGTTTTGGTTTTTTATAATTTGCAAAAATATCCTTTACTGTCTGATTTCACAGTGGGAAGGGGTTTGACACCTCCACCTGCCTTTCTTCCTCCTGCCAGGATGATGGGTGCTGAGCAGAGCAGAACCACAGGTCCGGTTCAGGCCGGACCCCCCAATATTGTAGCGTGAGCACAAACGGAGACCTGCGTAAGCTATGTCTACGCATTTAAATATTAGCCATCCCACTAACAAACGTTATTTCAAATAGGTTCTACCCTCCAACTTTGATGAACACGTCTTCCCAATGCCCTGGATTTAGATTTCTCAGGCTCCACGGTGTTCCGCGCCAGAACGCGGTGTCGCGGAAAGCCAGCCCATGCCGCCTGCCCCCTCCCCTTCTATTCCACTGCTTCTCCATGCTCTGTCCCCACCGTCCTGCAAACAGCTTCCCCCTCGTCAACTCAGTCTCCCAGGGAACATAGATGGGAAGAGGCCCACGCACCTCCTAGAAACCCTTGGACAGGGAATCAGAGATTCCAGGTACCCAAAATAGGGTCTAAAAGGGCGAGGGCGAAAGGCTCTAATGGGCACGATCTCTTGGTCTTGTGAACTCCTTGGATTTCTGTGCCTTTGGGGAGGCACAAGGCCGGAGGAGGGCCAGAGGGGGCCCTTGGAAGCGGGAGGCCAAGGCAAGTTCAAACGGCTCTTCCGTCCATAACAGCACCAGGAGATTGAAATCTTGGGCCAGTTCGGAGGCCACGTTTGCATGGTAGACGGCGTGACGTCTGAAGATCTGGGGAGATGAATCTCTGCCTTCCTGTCCTCCCGAGGAGAAGGTTCACAGGACAGTAAGGACTGCCGCAGAGCTAGGAAAATCGGAGGAGAAAATGGCAACTGCTGGGTCTAGAGAAGCCTGACCCCGGCCAATGCCTTCCTCGTGGCCTTCCCTAGGTCCAAGGTTCCCTCTGAAGGCAGCTCTTCCCTCCGCAACCCATGTGTTTTCTGTTGCTTCCTAATCCTCCGCTTGGCAGGCCCCTGAGCGCCGCATCTGTATTTTCGTCTGCTCTTTTGTCTGATGAGTCTCTTCCCACGTGCCTGAGCTGGCAGCAGGGCGCCTGTGAAACGGAGCTCCTGCCCCTTCACAAAAAGGTTCATCGTGTTCCTCATTGAAAAAGCCTTTGCAGCCTTCCTTTTCCTCCCTCTTGCCCGCCATCTCCCTTTTCTTTTGGTCCTAGTATATATTTTGGAGCAGAGTTGGTGTTCCCTGCATTTTTTTTAAACCACGAAGTTGACTGTTATGTAACAGTCTCATGGACCTGCCTCCCAGAATCTGAAGTGTCTGTTGCTATAACTACAATGCTCATAAATTCAGCCTCCCTTAACATTATGCATTTTCCAAACTCCCCAAGTGAAGACTCCGAAGGGTTGGGCTACCTGGATTTTTAACCATAAAGTTCATGTCTAGACCCCCCAAAGCTGGACTGTGTATATTTAAAACATTTATAAAGGGACCTGGGTTTCTTTTCATTTCTCCAGACACTTTAACGGAGAAGTTTTATTTCTGCATCTGGAATCACAGACTTTCTAAACTCCCCAGGAAAGAGATTTCGCCTTACTGCCAAATCCTACAAGAAGTGAACTGAATAGGGTGGAAAGGAGAGGAAATTTGTGATTTTGAACTAGCGTGTGGATGTCGGGCCCAGTCTGTTTTTCCTGCTATGCTTCGTGTTTCCGACTTCAGCTCCTGGAACTCCGTGCGGCCACCAGGTCATGTATGAGAGGGGACAAGGGGACATTGCGAACTGGTAATAAGCAATTGTTACTGTGTGAAAGGAAACCCATTCTAAAGGAAATGAGGCTGCTGCTACTTCAGGAACCAGGAGTCCAATCACTGTCCTCCATTCCTGCTGTCACCGCCCTAACCCAGGACACCAGCTTTCCGTCCCTGGCACGCCTCACATACCTTCTGTGAGACAGCTGTGTCTTCCCCAGCAATATCCATTCTCTTCTTCTCTTATAGAGAACCCCAGTTTGGTTGGTGACGGCAATATGCCAAGCCAAAATCTACCTTCCCAACCTCCTTCAGATACCGGGGTATCTATCAGATATCTATTGCTGCATCGCAAATTATCACAAACTTGGCCACTTAAAACAACACATATTTATTATCTCACAGTTTCAGTGGGTCAGGAATCTGGACACAGTTCAGCCAGGTCCTCTGCTTCAGGGTCTTTCACCGGTTGCAATCAAGTTGTCAGCCATAGGTGGGGTTTCAGCAGAAGGTTCAACTGGGGAAGGAGCTGCCTCCAAGCCCAAGAGGTTGTTGGCAGAGTCTGGTTCCTTAAACGGCTGTTTGATTTAGAGCCTCAGTTCCTCACTGGCTGTTGGCCAGGGGCTGCCCTTTGTGGCTGGCCATGTGGCCTTTCTAGCATGGCAGCCAGCTTCATCAGAGTGTGCAAGCAGAGAAGGCAATACAGAGAGTCCACCAGTGAGACAGAACGTAGGATCTCTTGTAACCTAATCATGAAAGTGACATCCCATCACCTTTGCCATGTTCTCTTGGTTAGAAGCAAGTTCTTTCTAACCACAATGCCACGCAGTTTGAGCTCCTGGGCTCAGCCAGGCTTGAAGTCCCTCAATCCCTGGACTCTTTGGTTATAGGAGACAAAAACCCTCCCCTCCCCTTTTCAGCTGAAGCCCACACGAGCTGAGTTTTCCATCACTTGCAACCAAAAGAGAATATTCTAATACAGTAGGCTTACATAAATATTTGATGAGTGGATTTAAAGGAAGTGCTGAAGAATTGATAAGCAATTTTAGAACTCTGAAGGCTTGAGAGCCTAGAAATAACACCCAGGAGTTGGCAAACTTTTTCTGTAAGCAGCCAGCTAGTAAATATTTTAGGCTTTGCGGACCACATAGTCTCTGTTGCAACTAATCAACTCTGCCGTTGCAGTGTGAAAGCAACCATTGGCAACACAGCAATGAGCACGGCCGTGTTCCAATAAAACTTTATTTACAAAATCAGGCAGCAGGTGGGATTCGTCCCACAGGCTTCGGTTTGCTGACCTCTGCCATAAGGTCCTGATGAGCACGGGAAAGATGAAGTGTTTCACACTTTTTAAAAAATCTGTGCCTGGTGAACTTGGGGGAAGCAGCTGCGAAGTTAGGCTGTGTTTCTTCTCAATCTCGTATGCATCCGCCCTCTCCTCTTCCCCAGTCCTCTCAGTGTCCGAAGGGTGTCCAGGTCCTCTGTGTCTCCACGTCCATCCCAGCTTCCCATGCTAAGTTGGTCACGAGTGCCGTCATCATGAGACTTTCTTTGCTCTCTTCCCTTCCTCTCACCCTGAACTTTTTTTTTCTTCCTTTCTTTTTCACTTTACTCACTAACATTTTAGTCCTTCTCCTCTTTTGCCCCCTCCTTCCATGCAGATAGGAAGCAGAGTGTTCAGAAAGAGGTGGGAGAGGAAGCCAAAGAGAAAAATAAATGAAACCAGAATGGCTCCCTCCCGAGAACCCCGCCCCGAACCTTGCATGCTTCCCCAAGTGCGCTGGGAGGGAAGATGCCTCTGAGCTGTTCTCCACAGGAGAGCAGAGGAAAGGATCCCCCTCACCCAAACCTCATTTCAGGGAAAAGCACGTCATCGTAAGGTGGGCATTCCTGCTGGAGCAGGGCTTCCTCCTAGAAGGGAAGCTCCAGGAGGGCAAACAATGTCCCCAGGCTATCCCCAGGGCCTGGCACAGTGCCCGCGCTGGGAGAAGCATAGCAAAGAGCTGCTGAGTGAGTCAGTGAGCTGCGCTCTTGCAGCTGGGATTCTGAGTGATTTCTCAAATGAAGGCTCACTTTATTTTCAGGCTGCTAAAGACTCTGCTTCCTTAGCTTAGCTCCAGGCCAGCTGCAAAGACTCCCTAAGCTGAAGGCGGGAGGGGAGATTCTGTCCTGTGTAATCTTTTTAAGTGACTTCTTTGGAAAAGGCTTTGCATGCATTAAACACTGGGTTGGCAGAGTGTTAAGCATCTTTCAGAGGCAGTGTCAGGCAGCTGCTGCCAATAGGGACCACGCGAGGCTGGGTGAAGGATGGAGGAGGGATTATCTCCTCTCTGTGCGCCAAGGAGGGGCAGAGACAAGGGCTGCTGTAGCTCAGTCCTAACAGTGACCAGGTCCCTCACCGTCTCCAGAAAACACCGAGTGCTTCTCCCTCTTTTCCCTCAGGCACGGCGTGGCCCTGCAATCAGGAACACAGATTTGATGCCTACGTGGCCTCGGTTCACAGTCTCGCCACCTCCCCTACTAGCTGTGTGATCCCGAGCAGTTTGGATCCCCTCTCTGTGCTCTTACCTGCGTGCCGGAACACCAGCTATGCTATGCACTTACATTTTAACAGAGCGTGATTCCCAAGTCAGCTGGAAATCACGTGTAGTCCACAATACCCTTGAAAAATGCCTTAAATTGCCATAAAATTCAGCCTATGCGATTTTGCGTTATCTACAGCGCGTACAGAATTTTCCAGGCCCACTAAAGGACCTGACGGGAAGTCTGTGTAGGAGTGTTCTGTCTTCCAGACAATTAGCAACCTCTTGGCAGTGAGTGGCGGTGGGGAGGGGAGCGGTGAGGCGGGGTGAAGATTTCTCAAGTGTTCTCTCTTGTCCGAAGGTTTTCTCCATGCTGGCGTCATAGCTTCTGTGACCGTCATACGTGTTAATAATCAGTTTGTTTGCAATTGGAAAGATCAAAGAAATCGTGAGGTCGGGTGGGCGGGGGTAGGGTGGGGGTTAGGGAAGTTGAAAAGCCCTCGGAGAGTTGTCCCGCAGATTAAATGAGATAGCGTATGGTCCGTGTGCAGGGCTGTGCTTGGCTCAAAGTGCTCGGGAAAGGATAGGTCTCGGACTAACATTATTACTATGTCTTTGGAACCTCCCCGCAGCCCGGCCTGTAATTACTCAGACAGTGCAGTGGACGCTGGCAGCACTCGACCTGTGTTCCTTGGGTCCCTCTGCCATTTTCATACATGCCTTCTGTCCCACTGGCCTGCGCCTGAGTCTCTGTCCTCAGGCTGCTGGGGCCGGCTCAGTCTGTGCCAGCCGAGAGCTGGAAGTGCCCACCCGGCTCCCTCGCCCTGATCTTCCCACGGGCTGAGCCACACTGTCTCCAGCACCCCCCTGCAGGATGGAGCCAAAGGGACCCTCCACGCCTCTGTGTCCCCCACACCCACTTCCCCACCCCTCACTTCCTCAAGTCACTTTCACATGAGTCCCCATTTCCCAGTGGAAGACAGAGAGGTGCTGGGGTTCCCATGCTGTGGGGACGGAAACCCGCGCGAGGAGTCATGTGGGGAGGAGAACACAGAGAGGAAGGAAACTCTGGGAAGGAAAGGGAGAGGGGATCAGAAAATGTCGGTGGTGGGCGCGACTTCAGGTATAACGCACCCTGCCCTGGACTTGACAGGGAGAAACCGAGGACCGAGAGGGGAAGCGGCTTGCCGGAGGGCTAACGTCGTTGCTGGGGGCAGAACGTGGCTTGGTGTCTGGCCCATGAAAGTGCCCAACATGAATCTGTGGAATACAAATTGAATTGAGTGGGTGAGTGGCCAGGACTGCACCCCTGTCCCCTGAGCCCACGGACTCAGATGTGGCTGCAGAGAACATTTCGCCTTGCAGCAGCTCCCCTCCGGGTCCCTGGCCCACCCTGCAGAGCAGTCTCTGGGTGTCTGCTCCCACACCCCTGCCGGCCTCCGGTTCTGGGACGCCCCGGCCAAGGTCCCGGTGCAGGCACATCTATATGGCCTTGTCATCGCCCAGACATGCGGGAGGTCATCTCTTCTGCCCTCCTTCTTTGGCTAAAAAGGCATTTCACAGACAGATCGGAGATGGTTTGTCCTGAATTCCTCGAACTCTCACCTGCATGCGAACCTTCCCGTTGTTAGAATGCAGATTCCAAAACAGCGGGTTTAGGGTGGCCTGAGAACCTGCATTTCAAACAAACTCCCAGAGGGTGCCAGTGCCGCTGGTCCATCAACCACACTTGGCATAGCAAGGTTCCAAAAATACGCCTTGGTTTGCCCCATCCCCTCTCCCCCAGAAGACCCCTTCTCCTCACCCACCCTTTAGAGCTCAGCTCCAAAGTCACTTCCACTCCCCTGGAGTCTTCCTCATCCTTTTAATGGGGAGACATCTCTTGCCATGTCAGTTTTTCTGTGCCTCTAAAGGCGTTTAATATTTGCACCTTTATGTTATTTATGTCCTGGCCTGTGAGCTTCTGAAAGAGCTTTGCCTGATTTTGTTTTATAACCCTTGTAGCACTTCTGTGGCTCCCTGGTACGTCTTAGCAAATGCTCACTTGTCAGTGCCAGGCACTGGGCTCAGTCCCCAGAGAGCGTTAGCTCGACCACCCTCAGCTAGTCTTGTGAGGTAGGTGTTGGTGTCCAGGGGGTCAGAGAGGTGACGCGAGTTGCCTCAGGTCACGTAGCTAGCATTTGGCCAAACCCTTTGAACCCATCTGTCGAAGCCAAGCTCTTACGCATTTTGTATTTGCTGAATGTGAGACTAAATGAATGAATGAACCAACGAATGGATGGGAGGATGAATGAGCCTTTCGGCTGAGAGAACTGACTCTGTGTCAAATGCTTCACGTGAAGCTGGGGAAGTCTCATGCTTTAATTCGAGGTGGGCCTGACTCTCCCCCAGTCCCTTCCTCCTGCCATTCCCAAGATTTCCGTGAAAGCCTTATGCGTAATTGAGACCTCGCCCACGAAGAACGGGAAACTGACACGTGCAGCCCCAGCCTTGGCACTTCTCAGCACCCTCGGGTTTGGTCCCCAGCGTCTCACCTGTCACTATACAGGATCTCCCTCCCCAAAAGCACAGAGAGAGCGCTCCCCGCCTCCTGGGGGCGGGGTGGGGCTGGGTGCTGGAAGGCAAAGCTGCCTGTGCAAAGGCGCAGCGCTGACGTGGAACCAGGCAGCTGTTGGCCTTTATTTCGCTGGAGCAGCTTATCTCAGATCATCTCCTCAATCACAGGCCCTTAAACAGCTTCTGACAATCAATTCATATCCCTGCTGCTGCTGCTGCTGGGAGGCGGAGGGAAAGGACTACCGTATTTGCCTGTGTATAAGCAGCAGCCTTCCGGTGGCCACTGGCTCCTGGAGGTGAGCCCACCTGCTGCCCCTGCGGAGGGCAGCGCAGTGATGGTCGCTGACGTTGATTGACTCCTTGGCAGGTGTGGGGGACCCATGTAAGTCCTCTCGGTGCCTTAGCTCCTTGAATCTCCCCACATTTCTACCACTCGCGTTCACTCTGGCCAGCACACTCTAGCCCCAGCGGCCTTTCTGTACCCAAAGCACTCCAAGTTCTTCATGCCTCAGGGCTTCTGTACTTGCTGTTCCTCTTGGCAGAACAGCTCTTCCCCAGATCTTTGCATGGTGCCTTTTCCTCCCCAGCTAGGTATCAGATCCCAGGTTACCCCTTCAGATAGCTCTTCCTTTACCTGTTTGTCACCAGCAGCCTCCTCCTTCCTACCCCATTGTCCTGTTTTATTTTCTTCCCAACGCTTATCACTATGCAAAGGTCTGACCCTGTGTATGTTGGTTTGTATTTCCCCCCTAGGATATAAACTCCACAAGTGCAGGGGCTGGTCTTGTTCACATCATCAGCTCTCAATACCAAGCCTGGCAAATACTGGGTACTCCACAGGGCTTGCAGAATGAATGAATGCAGAGCCCCATACTTATCTCTATTGTGAAGATAGGAAAACTGAGGTTCAGAGAAGTTAAGTGACCTGCCGAAAGTCACACAGCAGAGAGGCCAACCTGGATGTGTCTGATTGCAGAGAGAGAAGGGGTCTGCAGCCACGCTCCCTCCCTGTCTATGAAGGAAGGAATTGTGCCCAGGGTACCTAAGCATGAGTCCTTGTTTTACTTCTCAACCCATTTTCTCATCTGGTCCTGACAGAGTAGGTGACAGTGGCTCACATTTATTGTAGGACACCCATGTGCTTGCCACTGCGCTAATGGCTTTCTATGAATCACCCTACTTGGTGCCTCTAGATATTTTCATCCTCATTTTATGTTTAGGCAACTCGGCCAAGGAGGCAGGTCACCTGCAAATCAACATCAAATGGTCAGCTTGTTAGTGGCCAAGAGCAGGGCTTGCAGCCCCCTCCCTGGTTTTCCAGTCCTGAGCTTGTCCCTGTGGACCCAGAGCATCATGGGGAAGCCAGGTGACCCCTCTTAGGCCCCAGCTTGCTGCTAATGACCAGCGTGGAGCAGGCGCCCTTCCCCAGAACAAGGGGCAGAGGAACGAGGTGGCGAACGGGGTGAGGAGGAGCCTGGCTTGGATGCTGGCTCTGCCGCTCACAAGCCGAGTGCCTCTTCTCTCAGCTGCCTTTTCTGCACGACCTCACCTTGCAGGGTGCAGGGTGCAGGTGAGATCAGCAAGGAAGGGCTGGCCGGTGCCCGGCCTGGCACGTGGAAAGCCTCTGTCGGTGGGAGGTGTGCTTGGACACAGGGCTCACGAGGCTGATTGCTGCAGCCCTGGGCTCACAGCGTGGTGGGGCGGCTTCCTTGAGTTCGTTGCCGTGCTGCCCCAGACCTCCCTGCCTCCTCTGCGTCCTCCAGGAATCCTCCCTCAGGGAGCTCCTGGGCTTCAGCGCCCCTTTCTGACCCCAGGCTGAGCTTCTGTAGCAGGGACATCACGCAGCGTCGTCACTCTGCCTTGTTTTTCTCCACCGTCCCTGCGCTGTCTCCTGCTCCAAGCCAGCACTGACTCGTGGCAGGCCTCCCCGCGTACCTGGATAGAGAATATCGGGTGGAGGGAATGGCCTGGGCAAGGGCACAGAAGCATGAGGAACGTGCCCTGGGGAAAAGCCAGCGTCTGAGGGGCAGCGCGGGGGAAGGGGCGGCTGAAAGGGCCCTGGGGCCAGATCACCAGGTGCAGCCTGACACCAGGCAGGAGTTAGGACTGGACCAGGGCAGAATGCTCAGGGGTTTGGGAGGGCTGACTCTGGCCTCTGGATGAAGGACTGCTCCCCAGGCAGGGGACAGAGCAGAGTGAAGGAGGAGGACAGATAAGAAGCTGTCGCCAGAGTCAGGGTGATCTTCAAAATATTTAACTGCTGGCACCAGATCAATGAGACAACTGGTAGGTCATGAGCATCAGCCAATCAGAAGGGGCCAAGGCAGGGCTTGGAGAACCCTGCTGTCCTCAGCATTAACCCTTCTGTGGCCGGCCTGTGGCAGTCCGCTCCATGTGGCAATCTGCAGGCTCCAGGAGAGGGCCCGCAGTGGCCTGGGTGGGGGAAGCCAGGCACTCAGGCCCATGGATGTTTACCCACAGATAATGGAACTAGCACAGTGTTGTAACAATGATAATGGTCGCATCAGAGCACCCCCGCTGATGGTCAGCCCTGGCTGGCGCCTAAGCCATGGAGAGGCAGAAGCAGATTTCTGAGAGACTGCTGGGATAAAATTGACAGGATGGTTTGTAACTGCTGTGGTTCCCGCATTGTCATAGGGCACCTGCTTTTTACGGAGATCTTGGGTGTGGGTGGATGGGGTGGTCTCATCCCCATGGCCATGTTGGTCATTTGCTTTTGTCTGCTTATGTCTGTGCCTCCTTTTTCTGATACCAGCATCTCAGTTCTCTTTGGGGAAAAAATCCTTCTCTCGCTTTTAGTCCATCTGACCTCAGAGTGCACATGTCACTCAGGTCTGGCCACTCAGCATTTCCATCCCCTGGACAGAGCGGCCGGCTCAGCAATGAGGTTGTGATCCCGGTTGGTGCAATGTGAGTCAATCCTAGGAATTTGATTGGAATTTCTGGCAGAAAGAAGCCCTCTTTCTACTGGGCCTCCTAAACTGAAGGGTCTAAACCTGGAGGGAACTTGCTTTAGAATGAAACCAACACAGAGCAAAATAGAGCTGACAGAGTTCCCAAAGGAAGAGCTTAAGCGCCTGGATCCAGCTATGCCTGATGCTTACCCTGGACTTTTATATTACTTGAGCCAATAAATTTGCTTTTGTCCTGAAGTCAGTTTGAGTTGGGTCTTCTATGACTTACCAATCAAATTGCTCTCCGTTGAGAGTTAGGAATTGAGACACAAAGACCAAAGCTTATTTATGCTGACAAACAAGAGGCCGCATAATGCCAGGTTGGAATGGCCACATGCTCACCTAAGCACAAATACCAGAGAGACATACAGAGATAGCAGAAAGGAACAAAAGTGAGAGAGAGAGATAGAACACGTGAACTGAGAAAAGGGAACACTAGAGTCCATGTGGCTTCAGAGAAAATGAGAAAAGCCTTCTCTCTGCTGCTGGGGTCTTCGCGGTCCCTGCCTCTGAACCTGCAGGGAGCCTGGCTGTATTTCCTGCTCTCGGTTCTTCCCGCAGCCCTTGTATCCTTCCAAAAAAACTGGCCTCTTGGGCTTGAGTTAGTTTGAGTGGATTTGTTGCCCCCAAATAATTCACAACCAACGCAGCGGCTGATTGGATGGGGGGGTGGGACAAGGAAGGGAAGCGGACCAAGGATGACATCAGAGATTATGTCACGAGAAGAGGAGAGGGAGGAATAGGCTTGGGGGGGGCGGGCAGGAAGATGACCCAGAATTAAAGCCCGATAGGCCTTTTCCTGCACCCATAGCCAAGCCTGGTACAAATACTGCAAATTCCTCTCTCCTGGAAGCCAAAAATCCAGGCAGCTCAGACAACCCGATCCCACCATGCTGTCCTGCACCGACACTCCGAGGGTTGTTGGCCAGCACATGGCTACATTTGTGCTGATCCCCCCGGGATTAAAGGTTTCACTTCTAATTGCTCGTGCCCTCAGTCGGCATCCTGGAGGTCACCGCCCTCCTTTGAGGGCCCTCCCAGCCTTCCTGTTGCCATCTGCACCCGTCAATCACACCACACTCGCAGCCGCTCCCTGGCTGCGATCTTTCACTCCCTAAACCACTGGGTAAAGAGCAGCCGCTGCTGGAGCCTTGCACACGCATCTGCCGGGACTCACTGTTCCTGCAGCCACGGACCTGCACTCCCTAGCAAGTGCCTGCTACCCTCTGCCAGGGGGCTTGCTTTGACCAGGAGCATGCTTGGGGGAGCGGCGCAGCAGGCCAGAATGCTGGGGAGTTGGCACCCCAAGGAGCAGCCCTGGGCCAATGCCACACAGGAGTCGGTGGGCAAATATCCCAGTTTCTTCATTCCTTAGGTAGGACAACTCTGACACCTGTTCTAGATCATCTCTCGTCTCATGGTCTAGGGGAGCCCCACCTGAGTCAGGCTGATACAAAGCTGGGTCCAGCCACTGTCATTCCTCACCCGGATTCCTGTCTGGCTGCCTTCCAACCCATTCTGTAGTCAAAAGACTTTTCCAAAATGCAAAAGGAATCATTTCCCTTCCCCACTCCCATTGCTCTTAGGCAATGTTTGAACCCCTTACATGGATGACAAAAGCCCCTGCTTGTCCCTTTGCAGGCTTGCTCAGCCAGCTGTCTCCTCCACCTCCCCTTCCCTTCTCTTACTCTCAGCTCCAGCCACATGCAATGATTGAAACGCTCCTACTTGCAATGCTTGCCTCTAATCCAGGCCTTTGCCTGTGCTCTTCCCAACTCCTGGAATCTTCTGCCCCTTCCTCCTCTCCTGGGACCTTGGCCTGCCCCATGCTGACTTGTATTCTCAGTTCTCCTAGCTCTAGAAAGCCTTCCTTACCTGGGGCAGGGTTAGGTCTGCTCCTCCTCGCACCGGGGGCACCCTGCTCTTGCCCTCCTCGCCCTGGGGCAGAGCTGTTTCCTGCTCTGTCCTTCTAGAGCTGTGCTTTTCAGCCCTGGTTGCACCTTGGGAACACCCGGAGCTTTTACCAAATCACATCAGAATCTCTGCTGGGGGGCGGGGGGCGGCGCCCAGTATCAGCTTTTCTTAAAAGCTCCCCACTGGATTCCAGCGGGCAAAACCACATTCTGATAGTGTGATCTCCCTAAGGCAGGGGCTGGGTTTTACTTTTTTCATCTCCAGTTCCTGGCACATGGTAGGAGGTCCCTGATAAACATCGGCTGCGAATATGAATGACAGCTACTGACATGCCGGCCTCCTTCTGTTCCAGGTGCTGTTCTAAAGGTATCAGTGAGTAAACATGAGTGAATGAATGCATGAGTGAATGAATGAATGAATAAAAGGCCCACCCACATGCAGCTGGGAACTGGAGGATCCAAAGAAATGCCTGTCCCTGGAGATGCCTAATTGTCTAAAGGCAGTGAATAGCCTCTTGCCAAACTCCTAGCAGAGATTAAGTAGTCGTCCAGCCCTGGGGCACAACCGTGGGTGGTCACTGCGGGGCAGCCAAGTCACCAGCAAATCCCCCCCAGCAGCCGCAGAACTGGAAACTGGGGCTGGGAGGTGAGGCCTGGGTGGGGGTGGGGGAGGAGGGAGCCAAAGGGCCCCCCATTTAGAAATGAAATTTGGGTGGGGGAGGAGGGTCTTTAAAAGTCATTGTTTCTGAGGTTGCTGCAAAGAGCTGGGCCCAGCCCCAGCAGCGTGGGGGCCGGATTGGAGGTTGCAGGGTCCGGATCTGCAGTTCTCCTCCCAAGGAAAACACGCTGGAGACTCCAACAGAGGAGCTGGGAAATCCTCTCCCAGCCTCACTGGCAGGAATGAAAATATATGGCTTAATAAAAACAGCTGATTCAATTTCAAACAAGTGGCTCATACCCACCTCTAAGTCGCTGCTGTAAGAATGCAGGCGCTGGCCCTGTTTTCAGTGAGGCTTAAGGTAGGGGGAAAAGAAAAGGCCTCTTTGGGGGGCGGGGGCATGGACGTTCGGTGAAGCCTGTTTCAGTCTGAGGGTTTTAAATGGAGTCGAAGCAAGGTCTTGATGTTGCTTTAATTTCTTTTTCTTCCCTGCACAAAGTAGGCTCTAAATGGCATTAGCTATAATGAGGCAACCCTCTGCCCTCCCTGGGGTGGGGGGCCTGGGGGGCAAATTACGGAGCAGGGGCCCCTCCAGGACTGGCTGCCGTGGTCCTGGGGTGCTTCAGGGGGGCTGCTGCCTCCCTTTGTTCCGTCTCCAGGGCCGGAATGAGCCGGGCAGAGCGGGCTGACATTCAGAGCTGCCCCCAGCCCCAGCTGCCAGTCCCCTGTTATCTGAATTGAAGGGATCAGAGGTTAAGTGAGAGATCAGAGTCCCGGGGTCAGGGAAAGAAAAACAAATCCCCGGGGCCTTTGGCTGTGCTCTCAAAGCGTGTAGGCCGTGCCCTCCGGTACGGATGGGGAATATTTATACAGGGCCCTGTCCTTTTCTGTTACCATGTAAATTGATTGATTTTTTTTTTTCTTTAATCGAGTTAGGGGAATTTCATGGAGGGGGAAAAACAGGATTGGATGGGCATTTGAATTTTGTTGAAGGCCCGGGAGCAGCAACTCCTATTCTGGCCTGAGCTTCGTGAGAGGAACCTGTCAACGACTGTGTGCCTCAGTTTCTCTATTTTCAAAGTCCAAGAGATGATAAAGCGAAAAGGGATCTGAGAGGCGCATGAACTTACTGAGAAGCCGGGTGGCCCGACCTGCCATTGCGGAGGAAGGAGGCGCGTTTAAAAGCCTGTCATTCTGTGGTTCTGATAAGCTCCTCGCCGTTCAGGCTCTTTAGTCAGGAAGCAGCTGTGGGGTCTCCACTGGGTTCTTAGCCTTGCGCAAAGAGCTGTAAGGGTCACCGAAGGGCAGGACAGACAGTGCCTCTGGAGGGGAATTCTATCTTATTTTTAGAATCAGGACGACTCCAGCTTATCGTGGCTCTGATCTGACAGTTTCTACCCATGTGTCCTTGGGCCGACTTCCGGAAGCCTCAGTTTACCTACCTGTAATATGGGAGTAGCAGGCCCTCTATCTTCACCACTTCGGCACCCCCCAGTACCAGGGGCCTTTCTCCGGCTGCTGACGCCCACTCTCCCTGCCCTTGCCGGGGCCAGCAGGGCCCAGGACTTTGTGCCACACTCAACGTACACACGAGGCCATCGGCCAATGTCTGGTGGGGGCTGGTGAATAAGTACCCCCACCCCCAAACACCGGAAAAAAGGAACCCCAAAAGCAAGGTCCAACCCGTTGCCCAGAATTTCCCAGTGGGATGAGGCTCTGGCTTCCGTGGGGGTGACTTGCTTGGCGGCACACCTTTTATCGACCGCCTTTCCTTCCCTGACTTCCCCCACCTGCCTGTGTTTCTTTCAACCGCCAAATAAGCCACTTGCTCTCAAGTCCCTACCTCTGGGTTGGCGTCTGGGGGACTAAGACAACAGAGATGATGGTAGAAAGAGGGGTGATCGTGGGGCGACTGCAACTGTCGAGCAGCACGAGAGCACGTGGAATACCCGGCGTGGGGGCGAAGTCCTCAAGTCAGTCACGGCTATCATTAATGAGACCTGAAATGTATCTGGGAGACACAGTGCTTTGCAACAAGGAAGCAGAGCTGCACACGATTGAGTAGTTGAGACGATGCGCATTTAGCCGTTCAGAGGAGGAAGTGCAGGCTTGGAAAGGCAGAAACGCTCCATCGGGCCCCTCGAAGAAAGTGGACCGTGAGGACAAGAGGCAACTGACGCAAGCTACCGCGTCCACAGTGCTGGGAGAGTGGCGGCTCGTGGCGGGTCCCCAGGATTTCTTTGTTGGATGTCTGTTAAGCTCTCAGCACACCTTGAGGCTCCCCTCTTAGTGCCAAGTCAAAGTTGGAATTAAATAACCATTTGGCAAACTTGACAAGTTTGAGTAACACCAGTAATCTTCCTTGGTAAATTATAAAATTCTGAAGGGGCGGACAGGCCGTGTCTGTTCAGCACTGTATCCCCAACACCCAGCACACAGCCTGGCATGTGTCAGGTCTACGGTAGATGAGCGAATGGGTAAGTGAATGAATGAATGAAGAAGGAAGGTATAAACGTGGTCAGGAACTAAACCCAGCTAGTCTGGAAGCAGGTTGAAGCGGACCAGGTTAAGGTCCTAGTGAAGGGATGGGTTTGGCAGGAGTAGAAAAGGAATTGTGAAAAGGGAGGCTCAGGGCAGACTGATTCGGATAGTAATTGGGAGCTATAGAAGATCCTTGAGCTAGGAGGCGACATGGTAGAAGTAGTTATTTTAGGAAGACTCTTCTGGCACTTTCCTTGGATATAAAATGGAGTCTTCATAGCCCCTGATGCCACAGGGTGTCGTGAACCTAAATGAGATAATCTATTGGCAGTGCTTACTTAGCACAACGTCTGGTATCTACTCGTAGTACCCACCCAATAAGTGTTAGCTGCTGTTCTTCTTTTATTAGTGCTTCGCAGAAAAGGAGATTGTAAATAGAGAAGAGCAGGTCATACGAGGCCATAGTGAAGTGGGTACCTACGCCACGGAAGGAACTTCTGGAGAGAAGGAAGGTGTCGTGGACACCGTAATATGCTGCCCAGATCCCCCTTCCAGGAAGAGCTGGCTCCCCCAGGTGTGGGCATGCTGGCAGCATGGCCTGTGGCCGGAGGACGCTGCTTCACCCAGAGCCTTGCCTCCGTCTGGGGCAGCCCCACTCCAGCGGCAGATCAAGGGGAGTGTAGACATCTGACTCTTTTGCTCCAACTTGACACTCTGAATGGCTGTCCCAGCTCCCTGCTTCCCACGGGCCGGCTGAGGCCTTTGCGGAGACTGCCTCCCAGCTCTCTTCTCCCTCCGCCCAGCCCTGCTTCCCTTCCCTCCTAACACGGGGGCTGCTGACAGCGCTCCCCGATCATCTCCGTCTCAGAGATGGCGTCCCAGGGAAGGCGACCTGTGGCAGGAGAACTAGGTAGGAGAACAGTGCTGTGCAGACCTTACAAAGGGAACCACCTAGAAGCATCAGGTGAGTGGCAAGGCCAAATGCTGCCACAAGACCAGGAGAACAAGATCTGAGAAAAGGCTGTTGGATTTAGCAACCAGGAAGCCAGCAAGAATCCCAGAGCCGGCAATTGCAACGAATGGCAGAGGCTGAGCAGGGAACAACGAAGGAAAAGAAAAACGGGCGGTCAAAAGGGCCGGAAAATAAGCCAGGAAAGAAGACGGGCCATGAGAAGATAGCCCGAGGGGTGCCAGGTCCTGTCAAGTAGCTTCCACATCTGGTTCATTTTGTTAAATACAATCAAGGATTCCCACCAGAAAACTCTCTGACCGCATGTTCAAGAGACACCGAAGACCTCTTTAACTGTGAGATTTTTAAAAGAGCAATTTGTTTTTGCAGAATTTAGAATGCAAGCCTTAGCGATGCCGTTTCCCGAGCACTGGAAAGGCTGCAGTCTCCATACCGGGCAACTTGTAAAATGAGAATCGCTGTCCACCCAGTTAAGCCTCTCCCACTCTCCCTCCTCCGCCAGCTCTCCAGGGTCTCTCTCTTCTAACCTCGGCCCTACGCCTCTTCCCTTTTGGCCTCCCTTGGCACGGATTAATTTAACAAATATTTATTGAAACCAACAAAATTGCTTCAAGTCAAAAGCAGCTCGTTGAAATTCTTTCCCTCCCCACTTCCACCCCCACTCCCCACGCTGGAACAAAGAAAGCATGGAATAGGTTCAGAGCCCACCAGCTCTCCAGTGAGAGACTGGTCGCCCCCATTCCCTGGGGGACCTCCCCTGATTCCTGCACAAGCGTCGTGTCCCCCCGCCTCCGGGGTCCCCTCCTAAAGAGCTTATGTAAAGAGCGGCCCTCCTGCAGGCTTCCGTCTGGGCTTAAAACAAAGTCCAGACCCTCACACCCTGCGGATGGGAACGTAAAATGGTACCAGCGCTTCCGAGAGCAGTTAGGCAGTTTTTTTAAAAGTTAAACATACACTTACCCTATGACCCAGCCATTCTACTCTTAGGTATTCGCCCAAGAGAAAGGAAAGCAGATGTCCATTCAACGACCTGAACGTCCATAGCAGCTTTATGTGTGATAGCCCCGAACTGGACACAGTCCGAGTGTCCATCAACTGGTAAACACATAAACAAAATGTGCTGCGTCCATACAACAGCCTGCTACTCAGCAATCAAAAGTTACCAAGTGTTGGCAACAATAGAAAACTCTACAAAATGCAAACTAATCTATAGTGACAGAAAGCAGATCAGTGGTTGCCTGAAGGGGAGGTGGAGAGGAGGTGGAAAGGAAGGATTAGAGGGGCAGAAGGCCACTTTTGGAGGGAACAGTTGTGTCCATTATCTTCGTTGTGGTTGTAACTACATGGACGTGTGAATATATCAAAACTCATCCCATTGCATGCTTTAAATATGCGCAGTTTATTACCTGTCATTTATACCTCAATAAAGCTATTCAAAAAAAAATTTTTTTAAGCAAAATCCAGGAGGAGAACATGAAGGCTTAAAGAGTAAAATCACTCCCAGGCAGAAAGTGCTTTGCTCCTGGGTTGATGTGAACTGACGTTTTAGCCTCTTCTTCCTGGACGCTAGACCAGGTGGTATGTCCTTGGAATCACCCCCACCATTTTGGAACTGAGTAGATTTGCTTTCCGCTTGATACTTATATTCTAAAAAAGCCAGCAAAGAATAGTTTGGAAATATTAGGTTTGATGACCTGAACAAACAGTGGAAACATGGGTGATATTTGAGAGAAAAGAGGGTCCGTTCCTATTGGTCAAATTCCCAGAGTTGGCTGCATGGTCATGACTAAATTTGGCTTATTTGTAAATGTAACTCTTTTCTTAAATGCTTGGAAGCATTCATTTATTCCTTTTGAAAGAAATGTATATGGACGTTGCTTTAAGTGAATGCATGACATTTGTTGTATCGATGAACCATGATTTATTTGGCTTTCTTTAGTAATCCTCTTGTTGGATGTTTAGGTTATTTCCAATGTTATACTATTATATATCATAGCAGACAATTTGGTCAAGAGCAATTTGGCCGAAAGCAAATTGATTAAGC
>NW_012149630.1:86051-90297 GCF_000956105.1 Propithecus coquereli
CTTTTGTCTAAAAATACAAAAAAGTCATAAAGCTGCTCCACAGTGGATCAAAATTACCTATACCCACAATAGGCAATATTCTCTTCAGCCAAACTGTCACACATACCAAACTGCTATTGCAACCAACGTGTTTTCAACCAAATAAAACGAAACCATTGTAAACAAGGCTATGATAGGACATTCTTGTAATTAAATTGTTTGCACACGTCCTGCAGATATTTCCTTACATTAAATTCTCGGAAGTGGAATTGCTGAGTCAAGCAATCTGCACTTTTAAAGCTTGAGATCTATAATTTTCCCCTTGGGATTTATTCCAATTCATGTGTTTATTAGATAAAGTTTTTGCTTTATCACTTTGCTCCTATATAGCAAAGTGTACGAGGCCCAGGATTCAGAGACAAGCAAGCTACATCCTCGGCTTCAAGGGGCTCATGGCCTCTTATTTGCCTATATGCCTGGCACAATTATCCAACAGAAGGAGCTCAAAATATGTGTGTGTGTGTATATACGTATCTTGTTAAATAAACACATGGATGAATGAATAAATGAATGCATATCAATTGGCCCTTGCTATGTAGCAAATCACCTTATTGTAGGCTGAAAACAACAAACAGTTATTATTTTCCATGATCCTGTGGGTCAGTTGAGTGATTCCTCTTGCAGGGGCTGTGTGGCTGCTCTGTGTGGTCAGCGGGTGGCTTGGTGGGGCTGCGTGATCTAGCCTGGCCTCACTCACATAGCCGGCATTCAGCAGGCTCGTTGGTCTTGCAGGGCTTCAGCTCGGAGGGCTCAGCTCTGCCCCACGTGGACTCTCAGACTCCAGAAGCCAACTTGGGCTTGTTCACCTGCTGGACAGAGGGTTCCCAAGAGCAGCAAATGAGGACAGGCACCAAGGTACAAGCACAATTCAAATCTCTACTTGGGCCACATTTGCTGTTGTCCCATTGATCAAATCAAGTCCCACGCCGAGCCCAGAGTGAGCATAGAAGGGTGTGGATCAAGGGTATGGCTACACAGAGGAAAATATGGCAGCATTTTGGCAGTCGATACAGAGAAGGAGTGCTTCTGATGACAAGCTCACGGCCTGTGTCCGTTTACCTAAAATGCCCAAGTCGGAAGCTTGGTTCATAGTTTCGGAAATAACACTTTGAACCCTCAACTTTTCCACTGACTTGTGTTTAACTCTGCCTTCAGAGAAATAACCCGATGTGTCTGGTTCTAGAGGCCATGGCTAAGAAAACCATTTCTGGGGCCTCAAATTGTGGGCTTCGAATGTGTGATCACCACCTTGTTTTTTGACCTTTTCCTTAACAGGTGTGGAGAACGGTAATTCGGTGTCGCCGGGGCCACCAGTGACTTATGCGATCTCTCCTCACGAACACGAAGTTCAGTCGCTACCCTGGTCTCCCATCACGTCGTCTGTGGGTCCCACGAATGTCGCTTTTACACTTGCCCAGCACTTGGAAGGTGATTTAATGTGAAATTCCTTAGCATCAATTAAACATTTGTCTCAGGATAGCAATGCAAGAGACCTCTTGGGGAGAAAAGAGGTGCCTCTCGTTGAAAAAACCTGCAGATTTTCAAAGAACAGTTGCTAAACTGATCCCTTTGCTACCACTCCCGGCCTGGAAATCACTGCCTCCTGTTAGACACACATGGCGTGTTCGGAACGGGAGAAAATAGCTGTTGGAAATCTCTCGCATTTTTTACTTGAGAGGGCACAGAGGTTAATTTGGGAAATAGTTCTCTAATGGAAGCCAGATTTAGGGAAAGTTAGGAAACAAATTTAGAAATCGTGTCTCTGGCATGGGTGAGAACACTTTTTTCTCTTTTTGCATCCAAGATAAACATCCATTTATTAAAATTTCGGGGTTTGGGTTTTGTTTGGTTGTTTGTTTTGAGAAGGACACGTTTTGATGGTGTGGGACTGTCTGGGTCAGTTAGATGAATAGGATGGTCTTAATAGCTGCAATTTAGTCCCACTTTGAGGGCTCTGGTTCAGAAGACTGTTCTATGAGCTGTTTATTCTCTGGCTTGTTTGATTCTGAGGAAGTTTTTCGACGGTATCTTATGGAAAAGCACTCCCTGCAAACGCAGATTTAACCAGGTTTACCTTCTTATCCTTCCCTTTCCTATTGCCCCCCGACAAATATACCCCCCCACACCTACAAACCCCACACACTTTTGTATTGTTGCCCCAGGAGGAGTGTAGGACAGTGCAAAGGGTCAGTTTTTTAGATTTCTAATTCATTGCAGACCAATACATGCCTAAAATATAATCAAAATTAATAGAAAAAACCAAAACTGTACAAAATACAAGCTCAATATTTTTTACTATTAGATTCAGCAGACATAAAAGTACTCAGTTAAACTGCTTTACAAGTTTCTGAACACTCTCAATGTCTACACTTAATTTGTTGCAAAGTGGTAACCCCCAGTTGCCGAGCAGCACCGCAGGTGGACCCCACTCTGCACGGCACTCAGAGGGGGACCTTCTTTAAGCAGTGGACTGAGTGCCTAACAAACGTGCATTGATTTACTCATCCATTGATCCTGCACACATTTTCTGAGCCGATGTTCCACCCTGGAGCTCTGTGAGAGCGGGCAGTTAAAGATAAGACTGGCTACAGTGGTGGGGAGCCCGTGGGGAGCAGCTCGCCTGAGTGGCAGGGGCAGGCAAGGCTAGCCGGGGGAGTGGCCTCTAAGCAAAGTCTAGAGAGAGGAGGAAAAATGGGTTCAGTAAAATGAGGGGTCTGGGAAGGTGTGAAGGATGGAAAGGAAGAAGTCCTTTCCAGGCAGAGTGAACGGCATTTGCAGATGTCTTGGTTTATTGGAGATGCAGCAGGCAGTTTGCTGTGCCAGGGTGTAGAGCTGGGGGACAGCAGAGCTGGAGCACTGGTTGGGGGCTTTGAGGCTGTGCCGGGGAGTAAGGGCTTCCTCCTGAGGAGCACAGGGAGCAGCGATGGCCTTGGGAAGAGGAGCCCCCATCGGTAGACATGCTTTTAGGAGGCTCCCTGAGACTGCTGCATGGAGGGGCTCAGGCCAGGCAGGGGTTGCTGTCACCATCAGGACAGAGATGAGGGGCCTGAGCCAACTTCTTGGGCATGGATGGCCCTGAGAGCTCTGAAGAGCACAGCCTGGACAGACACAGAGCCACAGGACCCACAGATGGTTTATTTGCAAAAGAGGCTTTTAGGAGGTTCTTGAGCCCTGACAATATTGGGTACGGGCCACCCAGACCCTGTGCAATGGAAGGTAGGATTGAGCCGACATCCAGGCTTGGTTTCTTCTACCATCAGCCTGGCGCCATTCAGAAACCAGCACACCGCCCTGATGGACAGCCTTCCCGGGCTGCTCCTTAAAAAGTGCTAGTTCTGCTCTCGTCCACATTACAGGAAAGCAATAAAGACTTGACCCAGTGACAAGAATTCACTCCACGCCAAGTTGGAAAAAGCAGCTCAGAACAATAGGTCTATAATCCTCAAAGCTCTAACTCTCATCTCTTGTTTTTGTAGATTTATTAATTTTGTATATTTTAGAGATAGAGTCTCTCCATGTTGCCCGGGCTGGAGGGCAAACATAGCTCACTGCAACCTTGAACTCCTGGGCTCAAGCTATCCTCCTGCCTCAGCCTCCCGAGTAGCGGGGACTACGGGCACCACTGTGCCGGCTTTTTTGTTTTTTTTTTTTGGAGATAGAGTCTCACTCTTTTGCCTGGGCTAGAGTGAGTGCCGTGGCATCAGCCTAGCTCACAGCAAACTCAAACTCCTGGACTCAAGTGATCCTTCTGCCTCAGCCTCCCGAGTAGCTGGGACTACAGGCATATGCCACCATGCCCGGCTAATTTTTTCTATATATTTTTAGTTGGCCGATTAATTTCTTTCTAATTTTAGTAGAGACGGGGTCTCGCTCTTGCTCAGGCTGGTCTCGTACTCCTGAGCTCAAACGATCCACCCGCCTCGGCCTCCCAGAGTGCTCGGATTACAGGCGTGAGCCACCGCGCCCGGCCTCTTCTTTGTTTTTTTAAACAGCAGCAACTCCCCAAAGCCCATTGTTTGATGTCTGTATAACGCGTGCCACACCTCATATAAAGTTTGAAGTCTGGTAAATTGATACTTCGGTTGTGTCTGTTTTAATGAAGACTATTTCCCCAGCACCTAGCACAGGGCCTGGCCCTGTGTGGACACTTGATAGAAACGGGTGGAATAACTGAACGGATGAATCAGGTGAAGCTGACGCCAGGCCT
>NW_012149630.1:90347-92059 GCF_000956105.1 Propithecus coquereli
AAATTTCGGGGTTTGGGTTTTGTTTGGTTGTTTGTTTTGAGAAGGACACGTTTTGATGGTGTGGGACTGTCTGGGTCAGTTAGATGAATAGGATGATCTTAATAGCTGCAATTTAGTCCCACTTCGAGGGCTCTGGTTCAGAAGACTGTTCTATGAGCTGTTTATTCTCTGGCTTGTTTGATTCTGAGGAAGTTTTTCGACGGTATCTTATGGAAAAGCACTCCCTGCAAACGCAGATTTAACCAGGTTTACCTTCTTATCCTTCCCTTTCCTATTGCCCCCCGACAAATATACCCCCCCACACCTACAAACCCCACACACTTTTGTATTGTTGCCCCAGGAGGAGTGTAGGACAGTGCAAAGGGTCAGTTTTTTAGATTTCTAATTCATTGCAGACCAATACATGCCTAAAATATAATCAAAATTAATAGAAAAAACCAAAACTGTACAAAATACAAGCTCAATATTTTTTACTATTAGATTCAGCAGACATAAAAGTACTCAGTTAAACTGCTTTACAAGTTTCTGAACACTCTCAATGTCTACACTTAATTTGTTGCAAAGTGGTAACCCCCAGTTGCCGAGCAGCACCGCAGGTGGACCCCACTCTGCACGGCACTCAGAGGGGGACCTTCTTTAAGCAGTGGACTGAGTGCCTAACAAACGTGCATTGATTTACTCATCCATTGATCCTGCACACATTTTCTGAGCCGGTGTTCCACCCTGGAGCTCTGTGAGACGCGGGCAGTTAAAGATAAGACTGGCTACAGTGGTGGGGAGCCCGTGGGGAGCAGCTCGCCTGAGTGGCAGGGGCAGGCAAGGCTAGCCGGGGGAGTGGCCTCTAAGCAAAGTCTAGAGAGAGGAGGAAAAATGGGTTCAGTAAAATGAGGGGTCTGGGAAGGTGTGAAGGATGGAAAGGAAGAAGTCCTTTCCAGGCAGAGTGAACGGCATTTGCAGATGTCTTGGTTTGTTGGAGATGCAGCAGGCAGTTTGCTGTGCCAGGGTGTAGAGCTGGGGGACAGCAGAGCTGGAGCACTGGTTGGGGGCTTTGAGGCTGTGCCGGGGAGTAAGGGCTTCCTCCTGAGGAGCACAGGGAGCAGCGATGGCCTTGGGAAGAGGAGCCCCCATCGGTAGACATGCTTTTAGGAGGCTCCCTGAGACTGCTGCATGGAGGGGCTCAGGCCAGGCAGGGGTTGCTGTCACCATCAGGACAGAGATGAGGGGCCTGAGCCAACTTCTTGGGCATGGATGGCCCTGAGAGCTCTGAAGAGCACAGCCTGGACAGACACAGAGCCACAGGACCCACAGATGGTTTATTTGCAAAAGAGGCTTTTAGGAGGTTCTTGAGCCCTGACAATATTGGGTACGGGCCACCCAGACCCTGTGCAATGGAAGGTAGGATTGAGCTGACATCCAGGCTTGGTTTCTTCTACCATCAGCCTGGCGCCATTCAGAAACCAGCACACTGCCCTGATGGACAGCCTTCCCGGGCTGCTCCTTAAAAAGTGATAGTTCTGCTCTCGTCCACATTACAGGAAAGCAATAAAGACTTGACCCAGTGAAAAGAATTCACTCCACGCCAAGTTGGAAAAAGAAGCTCAGAACAATAGGTCTATAATCCTCAAAGCTCTAACTCTCATCTCTTGTTTTTGTAGATTTATTAATTTTGTATATTTTAGAGATAGAGTCTCTCCATGTTGCCCGGGCTGGAG